>NC_135373.1:45818333-46121363 GCF_049243985.1 Paroedura picta
TCTGAAGAGAAATGGCATCTACGTCACAGTTAATGGGTTTGTGTTTCGCATTAAGGACTTGCAAAAAAACAAGGCTCTTTATGCCTTTGTGTGCTGTGATGACTTCTGGATTGGGGGTGGGGACAGGCAACAGATCTTCAGTGAGTTCCCTCAGCCAGCAAGAGGCAGAAGGGGGTTATAAACACAGCATGTACCAGAGTCCTCTGGCCAGATGGCTCATGTAAGCAAGTCAAGCTACACACTGAACTGTTTTCTTTAAAATGCACTGAATTTCACTTTCTGAGTTTCCATAGAATACTGACAGGCAAAACTATGTTATGTCCACTTTCCCCCTTGCAAAATAGCATCAGGACAGTAATTTGTGAGTGGTGGAAGCGATGAGCACCCCTCCGCTTTACCACTACTTCTCCCCGTGCAGGTTGCCCCGTCCTGACTCTTCTTCTCAGTGAAGTGGGGGCAGATCCAGGTTAGAGTGGCTTTGCTACTCTTTCACTCCCATCTCATTAGCCCAGCCTTCTGGGCTACCTACACAGGATCTCGTTTCGAAGTTCTGCTTTATTCCAGAGGCATAGTGGTAATGCCTAGTTAAGACATAACAGGAAAGCAAAGATTCTGAGGTAGTTAACCCACTGCTTCAGTCTGCAGTTGTTCCATGCCCCTCTGAGTGTGGAGATGCTTGTGGTATCACATGAGCCCTTGCCCTGCAGCCTGAAGTGCTACAACCTGAACAATCAGATGATTTTGTTACTTAAATCTGTGCAGTGTTTTTTTTAAATGTTTCATCCAGCTTCCACTTGTCTTTGCAGTGAATCTTCTCACTCTGAGGGCCCTGGCATCTCATCCATCCAGGTGTTTTCACCACTTTTTCTCCACCGAAGGGACTTACAAATATGCACTCATGCAAGAGTGCACAAGTTCCTTCCTGGGTTGGCCCTGGGTCCACTGGGCTGGCTCACGCAAGCTGTGAGAGACAGGCTAACTGCCAAGGAGGAAGCGGAGATCCCTTTGGTTCTTGTCCGTCAGCTTGTACCTCTGGCCCTGCCTAGGTGTTAATGCCTGTAAGAAGAAGGGGAACAGAAGTGCATCCCAGACCTAGTGCAGCAAACATATATGTTTCTAAAAGTTGCTCTTCCTTGATTTCCCTGCCTTGCTTTTCCTCTGGAACTGCTCATATGTGAAAATGCTTGGGAGTTAGCTACAGAGAAGAGGCTTCAGAGCTAAACTCAGATTAGGATCTGTTATCTTGTGGTTTTATACCTGAGCAGAGATTTATATTCCAGCCCCACTCAGAAACTTGACTCCAATGGCCAGTACTCCGCTCTCTTTTTAATTAAAGGCTTTGGTGTCAATATTTGTGATGTCTGGCTAACTGCTAGTCATGTTCTTTCTCTTTCAGATGATGAAGTTTGCTTGGGATAACTACAAACAATATGCACTGGGGAAGAATGAACTGCGGCCCCTCACTAAGAACGGACACATTGGTAACATGTTTGGTGAGTTGTGTTTCAAGTTACCTTCCATTTCTTTTGAAAAGGCTGCAGAAGGCAATGCTTCTTGACCAGAGAAGCTGGTCTTCCTAAATGTTTAGGAAAGAGAACTTTCTTAGGATAACGTCAGGGTGGTTTGTTTTTTGGTGTGTGTGTTCTTTTATTTTGCAAGACTTAGAGATTTAGAACCTACTGAATACCCCATGAATCTCAACATAGATTGTCTAGTCGCCTTTGCAGATTTTAATCTAGAACATCTCCTTTGATAGATGCAACCTCTAAAATAGGGCCAATTAATTCTCATACTTATGTGGTGAAATACGGTTTATGCAATGTACAGTGACTGTGAAGGAGTTGTTTGGCTAGTTTTGCAGTAATTAGGCTGTGCTGTCAGGCCATCAGCTGGATGACTCCTTTGCTACCCTTCAACAGGTGTAGCACAGCAGAAGCTGAATGCTACTTAGGACTTTGTTCTGAAGTCAGTGTGTGTAGGAGAAATGTCGAATGAAATGGACGCTGGTTTCAGTTGTATAGTCTTTATTTTATGTTGTTTTCATTGAAATCCTACCTTTCTGTTCATTCAGGGCCACCAAGGCAGCTGACAAAACAAACATAAGGAAGTTATGTCATGAAATCAATTAAAAACCAGAGTTAAAAATACATATATGAAACCCAGCACAATGACTATCAGGCAGGAAAGAGGGATCAGCGCGGAAACGCCTGGCAAAACAAAAAAGTTTTTACTTGGTAGTGGAAGATTGTATTTATCAAATTTATATCCTGTTCCTCCTCCCCTGAACAGGACATGAGGCAGCGAACAACATAAAATACAATAGATAACAGTATAAAAGGTCCAATAGAAAATTAAAAAAAATATATAAAGTGATTAAAAATCTACCACAGTTGAAATCTATCAGCTATCAAGCCGGACAGGGTTCATGGATGGTGAGGCCACAGCTGAAGCATAATTTACTGACTGCTTGATGAGTTGCAGTCACCTAAAGGCCACCCAGAAGAAAAGCAGCCCTAAGAAGGGCCTGCAAGGCAAGCACCATGAGGGTCTCTATTAGAAAGGGTTAGACATATCCTTGCAGAGAGTTCTGTATTTTGAGTGCCATGAGGAACCTGCATCTGAGGTTGCTACATACAAATGTCTCTGAGGGGCAGTGAGATTCTGCAGGGGGTACCACAGGGGTCACCCACCTTGTTGAACATTTGGGAACTTTTCAGAATTTTGATAACCGGTTGTAAAGGTAAAGGTAAAGGTATCCCCTGTGCAAGCACCGAGTCATGTCTGACCCTTGGGGTGACGCCCTCTAGCGTTTTCATGGCAGACTCAATACGGGGTGGTTTGCCAGTGCCTTCCCCAGTCATGACCGTTTACCCCCCAGCAAGCTGGGTACTCATTTTACCGACCTCGGAAGGATGGAAGGCTGAGTCAACCTTGAGCCGGCTGTTGGGATCGAACTCCCAACCTCATGGGCAAAGCTTTCAGACGGATGCCTTACCACTCTGCGCCACAAGAGGCTCTTTAACCGGTTGTAGGCACAACAAAATGGCAGCCATGGGTCCCATTATAAAATGTTGTGAAGTTTCATGAAGTGTAAGAGGTTTCAAGCAAAACACCCTTCTTTGGTTGTTTTGGCATGTGTGCTCCTTGCAGTCACAAGGGTGATGTTCTTCTGGGGCTCCTCTGAAGGTGAAGGAAGAATTATGATTGGCTCCTTGTACCAGAAGCAAGTGTGTGCCAAGAAAACGCATCACGGCCTGAGCTAGGATTGCTAGGCCTGCTAATTGTCATGGCAGGAGAGAGTAGGGGGAAGGATTACACCCTAGGAGCTCCCAGATCTCTGTGAAGATGGCCATAGAAATGTAGCTGGAATTCCTAAAGCGATGCCTTCATTTTGGGGCTCAGAGGTAATATCCCCACATACACCCACTCTTTTCTTCCACCACAAGGGTCAGAAAGCATGTGAATGGATTAGTGGCCATGCAGCTGCCCCTTGATAGGAACAGGCAGATTGCAACCTTGCTGTGATTTATGGGAGTTTCCCTTGGGATGGCAAGATCCTCCCTACCAGTGACAACAAGATGAATCAGACAGACGAGTAGAGCTCATCTATTCCCTACTGAGATAGTGGTAATGACAAAGAAACAATAGTTCTCTTGGGATGAAATTAATTCAAAAGAAATTCCATCTAAACATCTGGAAGAAGTTCTTGACAGAGTTTCTCAGTGGAACAGGCTTCCTCGGGAGGTGGTGGGTTCTTCACCTATGGACATTTTTAAACAGAGGCTGGATAGCCATCTGACAGAGAGTCTGATTCTGTGAAGGCAAAGGGGTGGCAGATTACAGTAGATGAGCGATTGGGATGTGCGTGTCCTGCATAGTGCATGGGGTTGGACTAGATGACCCATGAGGTACCTTCCAACTCTGTTATTCTATGATTCTCTGCCATTACCTCTTCTCAGTGCTTTTTCAAGGGAGCTTTTCTGAATTTGAGGGTAGAGTTGCTAATGCACACAGACTGCTGCTATTTGCTGATCAGAGGACACTTGGGAGGTCCATGAATGGATCTCTTCTAGTTTGGCCCCTCAGTTCCAAAAGCAATTAGGGTAAGGGGCTGTGCCTGCTCATGAAAAGTACAGCTGAAAGCTCCTTTGGGCAGGAGGAATTGGTTGCCTGGGTCTTTGAATTTCATCCACGGCTTTAGGCTCTGAGGCCAAGCAGTTTATCTTGCTGAGGCCCTGCCCTTACGCTCCCAGAGACTCTGTAGACCTCTGTATAACAGGGATGGAGGGTGGACAGCTCCTTTCCAAAAAGGAATCAACGTAGATCGCCTATACTATATCTGAGACTCGATCCGATGATGTTGATGTTATTGTTTTGTCTGAGTTTCAGCGCTCTCTAGCCAAGCCTTTCCTGTTGTTTGCTGGAAAGGTAGCTCTCATGAAATATTGAGTATGTGAATCAATATTAGATGCTTTGCTTTGTGTGCTTACTGGTTTGTATAATTTTCTCTTTAGTGGATTACAGTGTTTTGAGTAACTTGGATACTTGTGCTGGGTAGACAGTGGGCGTCCTCTGTGTCTCTGTCTTGTCTTCATTCTTCTGCCCCTCTGCTCCTCTGAAACGAAGCTGCCTCCTTTGTGATCTCAGGGCCTCAAAGTCACCAACTTTGGGATGGATTGATTTGACTTAAAAAAACCCAAACAAACCCAGATAAAGCAAGTCTCCTAACTAGCCCTGGATACCTGTCTCTAGATAGGACTAAATCATGCAAATAGTAGTGCTAATTTGGAAGGGTAGGAAACAGCTCTGTTCTTAGTGCTTAAACTGTCAGTCCTTGGAAGTCTCTGTAATAAAATGGGTTATGTCATCTGAAAGGCAGGAAACTGAGCTGTTTTTAGATACAACCCAAAATCAAATGCCGCATAACATTTTTGTGCACCATTGAGTTCCCCGGAATTCATAGAATCATAGAGTTGGAATGGGCCATACAGACCATCTAGTCCAACCCATGCTCATTGCAGGATCAGCCTAAAGCATCCAGAATAAGTATCTGAAAGAAGGAATCTAGGATGGTCTTGGACGGCCTGTTGAAGAAAAATCCATGCTGACTTGGTTGGATCAATAAATTGTCCTTCAGATGATTGCAGATCGCCCCCATTAAAATCTGCTCCAGTATCTTCCCTGCAGTTTGAGGTCAGACTCACTGGCCTGTAGTTTTCCGGGTCTTCTCTCCTCCCTTTTTGAAGATTGCGATAACATTCGCTCTCCTCCAGTCTTCTGGCACCTCTCCAGTCCTCCAAGAGCTCCCAAAGATGATGGACAAGGGTTCAGCAAATTCTCCAGAAAGTTCTTTGAGCACTTGGGTGCACATCATCTAGCCCAGGGGATTTGAACTTATCCAGTGCATCCAGGTGCCCCTCGACAACCTCTCTGTCCATGTCAACCTGCCACACAGACATTATACCTTTCCAACTACCATCCCTCGATGTGTCCATATTCTTCTGGGAAAACACAGAGGCAAAATAGGTATTGAGTCTTTCTGCTTCCTTTCAGTCTCTCTCCATCTTCACCAAACAATGGGACTGTTGCCTCATTTACCTTATTTTTACTCCTCACATATCTGAAAAAAAATGTTTCTTGCTATAGTGGGCTTCCCTTGCCAGTCTCAGCTCACTCCCAGCTTTGGCCTCTCTGATGGCTGATCTGTCGTGCCTGGTGACCTGCAGATACTGTCCTTTAGCAGTTTGTCTTTCCCTCCATTTTTTGAACATTTCCTTTTTCTTCCTTAGCTCCTCTTGAAGTTCTCTGTTCATCCAAATAGGCTTTTTGGATCTCTTACCATGTTTCCTGCTTGCATAGTCATGAC
This sequence comes from Paroedura picta, assembly GCF_049243985.1. Lineage (NCBI taxonomy): Eukaryota > Metazoa > Chordata > Lepidosauria > Squamata > Gekkonidae > Paroedura > Paroedura picta. Next base: position 45,824,200 of record NC_135373.1, read on the forward strand.
ATGAGCATGTGATAGCTTGTTTAAGGAAAGCCCACCTGTCACTTGTTCCTTTCTCTCCCAGCATTCTGGTCCACAGGATGACTCCCATCATGTGTCTTGAGTTTATTAAAGTCTACTCTACAAAAGTCCAAAAGACATGTCTGACTCCAGAATTCGTCCCGTCCCCCTATTTTAAAAGGAATTCTAGGAGGATGTGTTAACTCTCCCCCAGGGTCCCCACCTCCTTCACCCCAATTCCTAGAGCGGGGTAGTCAAACTGCGGCCCTCCAGATGTCCATGGACTACAATTCCCATGAGCCCCTGCCAGCATTTGCTGGCAGGGACTCCTGGGAATTGTAGTCCATGGACATCTGGAGGGCCGCAGTTTGACTACCCCTGTCCTAGAGGAACATGGGGATAGCGAGTGAACAAGAGTTTTTGTTGTTGTTATGTGCGAAGTCATGTCCGACCCATCGCAACCCCATGGACAATGATCCTCCAGGCCTTCCTGTCCTCTACCATTCCCCGGAGTCCATTTAAGTTTGCACCTACAGCTTCAGTGACTCCATCCAGCCACCTGATTCTCTGTCGTCCCCTTCTTCTTTTGCCCTCGATCGCTCCCAGCATTAGGCTCTTCTCCAGGGAGTCCTTCCTTCTCATGAGGTGGCCAAAGTATTTGAGTTTCATCTTCAGGATCTGGCCTTCTAAAGAGCAGTCAGGGTTGATCTCCTCTAGGACTGACCGGTTTGTTCGCCTTGCAGTCCAAGGGACTCGCAAGAGTCTTCTCCAGCACCAGAGTTCAAAAGCCTCAATTCTTTGACGCTCGGCCTTCCTTATGGTCCAACTCTCGCAGCCATACATTGCAACTGGGAATACCATAGCCTTGACTAAACGCACTTTTGTTGGCAGGGTGATGTCTCTGCTTTTAAGGATGCTGTCTAGATTTGCCATAGCTTTCCTCCCCAGGAGCAAGCGTCTTTTAATTTCTTTGCTGCAGTCCCCATCTTTAGTGATCTTGGAGCCCAGGAAAATAAAATCTGTCACTATCTCCATTTCTTCCCCATCTATTTGCCAGGAATTGAGAGGGCCGGATGCCATGATCTTTGTTTTCTTGATGTTGAGTTTCAAGCCAACTTTTGCACTCTCCTCCTTCACCCGCATCAACAGGCTCTTTAGTTCCTCTTCACTTTCTGCCATTAGAGTGGTATCATCTGCATATCTGAGGTTGTTGATATAACAAGAGTTTTAGAGGTTTTCAAATGTGTTTATCATGCTCAAACGATTGATGGGACATAGGAGGAGCTTGTACTGTCTTTAGAAGGGCTCTCAAGGAAGCCTTTTACAGCAGAAGAATTTGCAGCCATTTGAGAGAAAAGGTCCACTAGAGTGCCTCCCATGGTTCTTTTTATTGCACTTCACTGCCAGCTCACCACACCAGATGTACAAGGTAATGTTGGGCAGTCCCCTTGTTGAGTCTCTTTTGGCCTTACAATACTAGCTGAATTAGAGAGAGACTGTTCCCCATTCCAACAACTGCTCTATACTGTGGCTTAACACAGTTCCGAGCCACGGATGGGCAATGTAGGCAGTCATTGTACTTTCCTTTGCTCAGTCTTGACACTGCTAGGAAGGACTCATTTGCACCTGCCTCTGCATAGCAGAGAGTACACCTGGGGTCGGGGCTATTTTCAGATGTGTTTTGTGTGACTGTGAAATCTTCAAGTTCATTAGAGGTGCCATTTTCTCCCCCTAGCACTTTATATGATGATCACATGATTCAATCTTCCTTATTCAGGGGTCACGCCCTCTAATGGCTTGTTTATCGAGTGTGTGCCACCTTGGCGACTTTTCCAAGAAAGCTGATGGGTGGAATCAGTGGTGCATTGCAGGAACCTTTGCAGGTTGCTTTGCCAGGCTCTTGGCCTGCTGAGTCAAGGTCTGCTGATAGTCTTCTGTTTCCTGTCACTGCACACACACAATTTGCCGTACAGAGCCTGAAGGCATGAACTGCCAAGGGTGGCCAGACCTCTGATTGTGGGACAAATGTGAGGCCTAATGGTAGCTAAAATGGAGGTGGAGGATGAAGAGAGTCTTAACTAAAAAAACAACAACAGTCCAATAGTAAACAACACAACTTAAGTGATCCCAAACAACAATATAACAGGAACAGAAACTTAGCTAAAGCCCCTAGAAAGGTCAGACTGGTTCAGGCCATGGAGGGGATGTCTGAGGGGGACCTGGAGTCGGTCTCAGGCAAATGTCTGGTGGAGGAGCTCCCTTTTGCAGGCCCTGTGGAACTGTGGAAGTTCAGAGCTGTGGGATCCCTAATCTCTTCAGGGAGCTCGTTCTACCAGGTGGGGGCCAGGATGGAAAAAGCTCTGGCCCTCGTTGTGGATCAACATGCTTGTTTGGGACCAGGGATCACCAGCTAGTTGGCAGTGGCAGAGCATAATGCTCTTTTGAGGGTATAGGCCCAGAGACAGTCTCTCAGGTATATCGGGCCCAGACTTGGAAGCTCTCTGCTGTAACTATCAGCTGAATTCTATTGTTGCTGAGGTATTTTGCTTTGCCCATGCTAGAGTCCTGTTTTGCCTTGCCAACCTACCTTGGTCTGAGAACAAGAGGGAGTGTGGCTCTCCATCCAGGTAGCTAGAGCTAGCTCTGACAGCTTGCCTCATCTACATGCTTGCATGATGTCACAGTTCAATGCTTTTACCTGGCTGTTTCCCCCATTTCACGGGGAGTAGTCCTGTGTGGTGGCCCAAGGAAATTACTGTTGGAAAAGTGCATGGTGATTCTATTTCTCCCTCCCTCAAAGGCACTGGAGAGAAGCACATTTATTATCCGACTAGGCATTTCAAGCGCACCTGTCACCACAATGACTGCCATTATACAACAGACTTATTATTCTGCCTGCTCCCTGTGTCTGTCATATCTACTTATTATTCTGACAAACCGTTTTAAATCCCTTTATCCTGGCAGCTTTTTATATAGTTATGGGGGAAAGGAGCTGAATTCTGTTCTAAGGGTTCATCAACAAAATTTATCAGGGAAGGTCTGATATGTCAAAATCTGTACACCAGTGCAGTTTTTAGATGTTAAGAGATTCCCCCCCTCCTTCCCCTGAACTTCTCTGCATGAATTGTGCTGGCAGCCAACAAGATCAGTCTTGTGACTTGTTTCCCACTGAAGGAAAATGACCCTAGTAGCGCTGTTAAAGCCTAAATTTTGTGTGTTCCTCGTATCTCTGTGTTTCTTTGCTTGTTTAGCTTAGAGCCTGCTCTGTTCTGAAGGCTAAAGAGGGGTAGCAGTTAACTATATGAAATCTCCACAGGGAACAGAATTTAAAATGCTATTAAAAAGTGCCCTCTCTTCCCTTCTGACTTAACCCTAACCACACACGCCATGGTAAGCCTTCGCAGTCCATCCAAAGAATAGACTGAAGGATAGTGGCCTATGAAAACACCTCTCTTGGCATTGTTGCAATTGGCACAAAGTTGGAATACTTTAAAAAGTTATACTCACATTTGTTTGGGTAAGATGAAGCTTGTTTGATAAGTTGCCAGTCTCGCTGATTGTTTTCATTCATCATATTCTGTCATTCAGGTTTTACATAGCCTACTTTCGTAATGGCCTTTGGCCATGTGTGATGAAATATTCTACTGCTGCAAGTATGTGATACCAAGATTCTGTGATGTGGGTCCCTCCCCTCCCCCCCAATCACTTATTGCAACAATACTGTTGGGAGCCTGGTGATAGAACTTGCTTATGACTCTGCTCAGCCTGCATCACTTTATTCATTTCACAAAGTGCAACTTCTCTTGTTGCCTCATTTGGATTCTGAGGGAATCGGGGGTGGAGTATTGGGACCTAAGCAGTCTATAATCTATAATAAAGGGCCTCCTAGATTATAAATAACAAATTACTTTGTGAGTTGCTTAGTTCCCCCACCCAATATTACAGACGGTACTTGTGTTTAAAATCAATGTATGAGGAGTCTGGTTTAAAAACCATGCAGTACATGTCAAATAAGCTTGCATCATGTTCAGATGAGGTTGATGGCCCATGGATTATTGTGATGGGAATCCCTGGTCCAAGTGTTTGGCTTACAGAAGTGTGAATCCACCAGGTTTGAGTTCAGTGGAAATTTGACTGTGTTGAAGCCTATGTGGGTAAGTTTGTTGGGGGAGGCACCCCAAGCATCATCAGGGTGGTTATTGCTGTAGCTTGTCACTTCTTCTTAAACGCGTACATCTTGCTTCTCTTGTACTGTGTCTAACTGGCACATTTGCAGGACTTTGATGTCAAAGATGTTGATGTTTGGAATCTAAAGATAGAGGTTTTCTGAGTTCTGCAATCAACCTCCCTTGGTTTCCCCTGCCTTCTGTGCCACGTGCAGTAGCGCATGTGCTTGGCTGACCTAAAGATAGTATGATAAAATGTTCTGGAAAAATCATGGAGTGTTTAGACAGAAGCTGTGTCCTTGTCAAGAAGGTAAAGAGCTTCCCAAAATGCTCTGTGCTTGTATCTCCATGACGGGATGTCATTAGAGGTCATCTGATTTAAAGAGATTCTATTCAATTAATTGTATGAGATTAAATCTGAATAAATTTGCATTTGAGCAAAAAAATATTTTTAAAATGTTGCACTTATGCATGCATGTTTCAAAGTAGGCACCATCTTGGAAGAAGCGTTGTTTCCCTTTCATGAAGGAATGCTGCCTCTGGAACAGCATTTATCAGCTGTATTTTTAATATGTATATTAACCTTTCTTTCTTTTTACATTGTAAATTTCTTCAATCCAGTGATCTTGAATGGCACATAAGCAGTCTTTGTTTCTTTAAGGAAAATATGGTGGAGAGATACTTGGCCACATAGTCCTTGGATTGGTATCCACCAAGAGATAGGGGACTTTATTGTCTTTTAATACAGTATATGTCAGGGGTGGCTAAACTGTAGCTCGCTAGATGTTCATAGACATCTGGAGAGCCACAGTTTGGCCACCGCAGTATATGTGTATTAACAATAATTTGCATTTTTTTAAGTGCTGACCAGGAGAACTGCAATTGGCTTTATATAGCAGGCAAAGATATCCTTTGTGGTGGCCCAGGCATGCCAATAAATCTTCTGCTGAATACACTGGACTTTGGCCACTGTCCCTAACTCTGTCAGGGAAAAGAATGCTCCCTGTGCTGTCAAGTGTGAACTTCCATGAGGCCACTTGATCCTGCTGGCTGGCTGGCTGGGACCTAGCCTGGAGAACTGAGAGATATTAGCCAGTGTGGTCTAGTGGTTAGAGGGAGACCCAGGTTTAAACCCCCACTTTGCTGCGTGATCTTGGTCCATCATACACTGTCATCCTAACCCTACCTCACATGGTAGGTGTGAAGATGAAGTGGAGGGGAATGAGGTAAGCTGCTCTGGGTCTTCATTTGGGAGAAAGGTAGACTTTCTGTGCTGGCTCTTAGTGTGTTTTCCATTAGGGATCCTGGCACAGACTTGCCTGTAACTTCAGCAAATCTGGGAAGGGCTGTCAAATAGGATATCTTCTAGCTACTCCATAATAACTGTGCGGGCTACTCTTCCTTTATAGTTGCTGCTTGCTATAAAGAGTAAAACATATTTTGAGCTATGATGAATTCCTTAGAGAAAATCCTTTCTATATAAGAAGTAAAATTCTGCATTTTAATATTTTGTTATTTAATCTTTTCTCTTGGGAAAAAAATTATTCAAGCTTTGGAAATTTGTGGCATACCAAGCCTAGCTCATCCCACCCAAGGAGCCCAAGAGGAACAGGATAAACCACCTGATTTTGGACGGAACACCTGGAAAAGTGCAGGTCCTGGTGGGTGAGCTGCATTGATCATAGACCCACAATTTGCACAAGCCTGCTGCAGCTTCGAAATATGTTCTGCTTCCTTCCTATTCAGTGACCTTCATTTTACATTTATTACCGGCTAGCTCCTTTCTGATCTTCACCCTCCGCTTTAGAACCTCAGAAATGAGCCCTCATAGGAGTTGTGGTGAAGAAGAGCAGGAAACGGAAATGTTGTTTACATGCTCTGGACCTTGGCAAAAGGCTGGGATATGAATTGAACTGTAGTTCCATAATGCAATGGTTGTCCAAGTGTTGCTCCCCCATACTGTAAGAGTGACCTAAATAAAAGACTGTTGGGTCTCATTAGCAGTCCCCTGAGCCAATTGGTCTCTGTCACCAACACCCCACCCCCATTTTCTATGCCATTGCCTCTAATTGTCAGTGATTTAAAGATTATCAGGAAACAAGCTTGAGTTAATTAGAAGCAATGGGAACTGATGTACTTGTATATAATGTAGGGACAGATAATTGAATGGAAACCTTAATCGGCACCACTGTATACTGAAGAAAGGAAATGTCAACATTCCTGTACCTGCTTGGGTATGGATCGGAGTCTGCGATTCATTTCTCAAGCGCCGGGAATTGTGGCACCTCAGAGAATCCTTTTCTATGATTGATAAAAAGTTGTTCCCTATTTGCATGCCAAATCCAGCCTCACTAACTGTCAGGCTCCACATTACGTGCAACTGGTTTGCACATTTTGCAGAAGAAATGCCCCACTCCCCACACTTGCAGCTGTAGCAAAGAAGAAGAAGAAGAAGAAGAGTTGGTTCTTATATGCCGCTTTTCCCTACCCGAAGGAGGCTCAAAGCGGCTTACAGTCGCCTTCCCATTCCTCCCCCCACAACAGACACCCTGTGGGGTGGGTGAGGCTGAGAGAGCCCTGATATCACTGCCCGGTCAGAACAGTTTTATCAGTGCCGTGGCGAGCCCAAGGTCACCCAGCTGGTTGCATGTGGGGGAGCGCAGAATCGAACCTGGCATGCCAGATTACAAGTCCGCACTCCTAACCACTACACCAAACTGGCTACACCAAACTGGAAAGTACTTTCCATCGTTCCTGGAAAGCAATAGGCTGCTAATCCCTTTTCCTTAGAAGTTGCACAGCTTCAGGCTGAATATTGCTGGGGAAAAAGCCCATTTTGGTTTGTTTACCTGAGTCTTTTATTGCTTCACTCGTAGCAAATCTGCTTTCCTTGACTCATCTAGGTGCCGGAGCACTTAGGGATTTGTCAGAGGGTTCTGATTGGAGCTGGCATTTATCCTAGATCAATTTTTGTTACCCCATTCATCTGTTAAGGACAAATAGGGAACATCATTAACTGGCCAAAAGTTGTGTGCGTCACTTTCTCATGTTCGCAGCCTTGGTGAGGATGTGAGTTTCCTCTCCAGTTCTTGACTCTGATCATTAGCAGAGCATAAACCTGTTTCCTGCTTCTGCTAGGAGCCCCTGCCTTTGTAGAACATCTACACTGTTCTGCCTCAGTGAGTGGAAGTTCACACTGTGTGCTGAACTTCGATCTTCCATGCTGCTCTATAATTCAGTTGCTGTAACAAGGATACCGTACTGTGTCGAAAGCTGGCTGTTCCTGTACAGGTTATAATAATATATGTTGCCATGTTTCTGTTGCTGGAACTCTCCTTGTTTTATCTTTTCAGCTTCTGTAGCCAAGAGCCCCAGAGTAGACATTGCACTGGCCAAGGAGAGGCCAATCTCTGTTTTGTTTTCCATCCCTGGTCACATCACGCATGCTGTGTGCCTAAGGGCCATGATGTCATTAATTGTCCCTGTCCCTGCAGGAGTTGCATCATTGCCAGGAACAAAGAAGTTCTCTGCTTGATGGCAACTCACAGTGAGTTATTTGTAAGCATATGGGCAGGGAATGGGAGATGTACTGGTGATACCAGTCTTCGTGACCGGACCTGCTCCCTGTATTTGCACTAGGCCTGGTGTTGACAGGATGAGCAATTGGGGACACGCAACTACCAGAAGCAGAATGCATTTGCCATTTGCTAATATAAAACTAAGAAGAAAATTGTCCTGGTCAGCATCACCAGAGATTGTTTGAGCACCAGGCTGTTGACAGCTGCACTCAAAGATCTGTTTGTTTTTATTCATTTACTTCATCTGTATCCTGACTATTCCCTCCTGACGGGAACCCAAAGTGGCTTGCATCGCTCTTCTTTTCTCTATTGATCCTTCCAACATTGATCCTGTGTGGGTCAGTTAGGCTGAGAGTGTGAGATGCCCAACTGGGTGGGAGTTATTATTTATATATATTTTAGAAAATTGTTAGACATTTATGAGGTGATATGATCGTATATGGTCATGTCAACCTACCCATCCCTCCCAATGATGGGCCTGGAGGGGGTGGGAAGGGGGGGGACAAGTAGGCTTGTACATGGACTTCCCTAATATATTCTGCATGATCGTCCACTTCTGGGGTTTCTCAAAGCCTGAAGAATGTTTCAGGGGTTTCTCAATGGTAAAAAAGAAAAAGTTGAGAAAGGCTGGACTAGATGGACCATTGGTCTGATCCAGCAGGGCTTTTCTTATGGTTCATGGTAGCTTGTTAGGTAAGTCCGTAAAGTTACCCGGCTCTGCTTGAGGCCAGCCATTGAACAAAATCCATGTAATGTCCTTTATCAAGACCAACCAAAACAGCAAGCTTTGGAGTTCTCCAGAACTCTTCATTACCTGGATGTTAAAAAAAATGAAAGGGTGGATAGGTGAGTGGGGAATTGTTTCAGGCCTTGATCTTGAGTCTGCTCTTTCAGGAGAATCACAAATGCTTAGGAGGTGCTGGACAGTGATAGTTTTGGGCACCTTTTTCCCTATGGGAAGAAGACAATGAGAACAACTACAACCTCCATTGTGAATATAAATCGTGGTTAATAAAATGTCTAATACCGAAACAGAATGCACCAGTCCCTTAAAAGGCTGAGAGCATAGGGGCTACTCAATCCACAATGTTGGTGATTAATTTAATAACTGAGTCAAACTGTCTAACATTACCTAGAATGCTGTCTTTCCTAGGTCATTTTCCTTTTGTTATTGGCTAAATTCAAGTTTTTTCAAAGTCGATAGAAGTTTCAAATAGCTTACATTGATCCCCAAAGGCTCAGAGTGGCTTACAATGATTTATAATTCCCAGTCGATTAAAACCGTCTAAAACATTTAAAACTAATAATTTATATTTAAAACCATTCAAAGTTCACTGCTATTTCTCTAAGAGAGGAAGGGGAATAAAGTGCTTTGTTAGTACAGTTGTAGAGCGCATATTCATTTGTTTCCAACTGCGTCCAGGCATTTTTGTTTAAGTTCTTCATTTTAGTAGGGAGGCCAACTTGTTGAGATATATATATATATAGGCCTGGCAGAACAGCTCTGTTTTACAGATCCTGCTGAACTCCTTTAGGTCCTGCTGGGCCCTGATCTCACTTGGAAGAGTGTACCGCCAGCCTGGCACCTGGGCTTAGAAGGCCCTGGCTCTGTTTGAGGCCAGTGTTATTTCTCTGGGGCCAGGGATCCTGAGCAGATTCTATGCTCAATCATAGTTGTCTTGGAGGGGTGTAATGGAAAAGGCAGCCCCATGTGTACAAAAGTCCCTGAACATTTAGGGCTTTAAAGATTAAAACCAAGACCTTGAAGCTGATTTGGTCTTCAATCTGGAGCCAGTGCATGTTAGCTCTCTGTCCGGTCAAGCTCCTATAAGGAGCTTGACCACCACATTTTGGACCAGTTGAAGTATCCGAGTCAGATGCAAGGGTAGCCCTGTGTAGAACAAGTAGAATAGTCTAATCTGGAGGTGCCCACTGCATGAATCGCAGTGACCAGGTTGTATATCAACAAATAGGGTGCTAGCTGCCATGCCTGGCAAAGATGGTAGAAAACCTGGTGGGCAGTGTGACCTGGGCCTCCATCAAAAGAGTGGAGTCTAGGATCACACCCAGGCTCTTGACATTGGCTGTTCCTTGAGGTTGCCCTCCCAAATGCTAGCCACTGCCAGCCCTGCCTGTTGGTACGTCAGGGTTTTCCCATGTAACCAGTGTCCAAGTTGTGACATGACAAGAGCCTTAATAGCCTCCCTAGGCCACTGTGGCTCTAACATCTTCTTACAAAGTCTAAAAGCCAATGTACTGTATAGACTTCTTAAATAAGTGGAATACCCCTAATTCTTGTGCAAGTCAGGCATTACTTCTTAAACCCTGTGATAGCTTCCTGTTCAGGGTTGTTCAGTGTCCTGGGCAGCTAGGAAGCTGAGCAGAGCAACTCTATTAGTGTCAATGCAAGAGAAAGATTGCACAGTCCCCATTCAACATCTGAATATTTTTGTTTAATTTTTCAGCTGTGGAGTCTCAAACACTGGGAGGGGCTTTTTTCTTCCTGCAAAATGTCATGTTTTTCATCTTGTTTGCGAATTTATCTCACCCCAGTGTTTTTACCAGCGGGTATTGCTGTTTTTTCTTCTTCTTTTCATACCTTTTCCTTCCTATCCAATAATGAATATGAACAACCGTGAAAAAAGGCAGAAGCAGGGATGAGAAATAGTGGAGCACATTTAGACCTTCATTAGGATTTTAAAAACTCTTTCTCTCTGTAAGACTTCTCTGTGCCTCCAGCTCTGCTCTCTTTTTAAAGCTCTGGTTTTTTTAATTTTTAAATTCTGCATATAATGTTTCCTATTCTATTCAGGAAAAAGAAACACTCTGCTACATTTAAATCATTTTAAGAGGCAAAGCATAGCAAAGAAATAAAGATAAGTCGGAAAGGGTCTCCCCCATCCCCGGTAATTTATATTTTCCTGTGAGAATAACCCATTCTCTCAAATTCTGGCAATTCTCTACTACGGAGCCTTGCTGTTTAAATGAATTTCCAAAAGATTAAGAAACATCAAAACTAATCATATGACATTAGCTTTAAATGTGAGGACTATTCTTTACTTTGCGATAATCAACAGCATCGAAATTCAACCTTTCCACTTGCAATCTCCTGTTGTAATACCATTTTAAAATAACCACTTAATTTAATCAAAGTAATCCATTCCTGATAAAGCATCTCCTGCAAGGTCTTGACAGTTGTATCTTATGCAGTTTCCCAGTCTTGAGGTCAAACTAGGTGAGCGGATAGAAGGTCTGTGAATGGGTTTCCAATGCATTTTAAAAAAATTGTTAAAGAACTGAAGGGCCCTGAATCAGTCCAGGATTATGGTGCACATTCCATTTCTTAACCTTATAACTCTCCCCCCCCCCACGCCCACGTCCCATCCCTTTGATGTGGGCTGTTCTTGAGGAAGCATGCAGGTGATTGGTGCATTTTTCCAATGAGAAAAGCTGCAGTCCTCCAAGGCATTTTAGAGGGAAGGGGGTTAAACTCTTGATATACTGTTGCCTTAATCCAGAATGGATAGCAGTTGCTAGTACTTGGCAATTTTAAGACAGGGTTGGAGATCCATCCGCAGCTCTTCAAGCATCTATTGTGTTGACATTTGCTAGAACCTTAAGGGCAAAAAGGGCATCTTCGGAGATAACTTCTGTTGCTTGCCAAAAAGAAAGTGGGGAGAAAAACCCTTCATGATCAGTCTTGCCACATTATACTTCCCTCTGCCAATCCAGCTCCCTGCCATGCAGGTCAATTGCCTGCTCTTTTAAGGTCTCAATGCTGGAAAGGAGATGAGGAGGGTTCAAGGTTTACCCCTGCCCATTGGTGCTTGGGGCCAAGGCCAGCCTTGCCTCATTGGCTTCTCCTTGACATTTAAAGGCCAGCATATATGGGGGCTGGTCCACTCCCAGCTTCCTGGCTTTCATCAAAGGGCAGGCTCTCACCTCCAGACTTAGACAGCCGATTGGTGGACAGTTCAGCACCATGTTTCCCTATTTCAACCCCTTCCTTGTTTTAAACCCATATTTCCCCACCTCTAGCAGGCAAGGGATCTTTGTCCTTGTCAGTCAGTTGAGTGGTGTCTGTGCTGTAGGCCACTGGCCAGGGAGTCAGTGGGATTCCTAGCTGGGCAACTGGTTGACCCCCTAGCTGTTCAGTTCCATGTCTGGCATGAGCTGGGTGTACCCCCTCTCTGACAAAGATATCAATGAAAATTGTCATTATGTTTTACTTACTTGCTATTAGTAGTCAAATGAGGTAAGCTACTTTTCTTGGGTTTTTTTCAAAAATCAGGTGGGGCTTCGTTCTTCTCTAGGGCAGTGCCTTTTGTATATTGCCCAAATGTTCGGGTCCTAAGAAAAGAACTGTGTAAAGAGGGATGCTGCTTACTTATGAGTCAGGAAACTCGCTGAGGAGAGCCTCATAGAGGGGTGCAAAATGCATTGTGACCGAGGCTTCATTTTTTAAATAATGTACCAATACCATTCTTGATTGCATTACCAGAAGCCTCATGACTAAGGTTTGGGAATGAACAATATTACTTGATATTGAACAGTTTCTTTAGAAGAGTTTAGTTTTGGCTAGCAACATTTCAATGCAAAAGATCCTTTTTTAATTAAAAAAGCAAAGATGGAGAGACCTGTTGCATTTAGCCAGCAAAAAAATGACTATTTAACAGGGTGTGCTGAGTTGTTTTCAGACTAGAGATTCGTCCTTTGTTTTCCAACACCTTTTATACAGGGTGGGGAAAAGTCACTTGGAGAAATAGAAGATAGAACTGTCCTTTTTTGTTTTTATTTTAATTTTTAACTCATCATTTATAAAACAATGGTGCAAGATGCCAACAAAGGTTTCAGAATCTTCTAACCTGAGTGTTTTTAAGGAAAATCTATATAGGGTTATGAATTCTTTTCTGAGATTGGAAAGATGAACTAGATATTGAGGAAGCTCACATCTGAGGTTCTCACTATCACTGACAGGGAAGGTTGTACACAGCCCTGAGTTGGTTTCGGAAGGATGGTATATAAAACAAATAAATAATACAATTCTATATGTACCTACTGCTACCATGAAAAAAATATCTGAATCAAATAATGTGTGATGTGTTATATTGTATTGAATGGTAGTTGTGTCTTTTCTACCCCATCCCTCCCACCAGCCTCATTTGAGACAGCCTGGTGTAGTGGCTAAGAGCAGCAGCTTCTAATCTAGCAACCTGAGTTTGGTTCCCCACTCCTCCACATGCAGCCATCTGGGTGACATTGGGCTACTTACAGTCCTGATAGTGCTGTTCTGTCCAAGTAGTCCTATTGGAAACTCTCTCATCCCCACCTGCCTCCGAGGGTGTCTGTTGTGGGGAGAGGAAGGGAATGCAATTGTAAGCCGCTTTGAGACTTCTCCAGATAGCAAAAAACGGTGTATAAAAACCTCCTCCTCCTCCTCCTCCTCCTACTACTACTACTACTACTACTACTACTACTACTACTACTACTGGGAATGTGACACACATAGCATCATCCTAGTATGTGGGGCAGTGTTTTAAGTAGGGAGGCCAGATTTGATGTCATTTCTTCATGTGATTTATTAGTTAATAGAATTAATCTTTACATTTACAGACATATGATGGAGAAGTGGTTCTCCATCATATGTCTGAGAGGAAGTCATCATCCTAATTTGGGTTCATCTCTCATCACCTCTCTTGGGTTTGGTGGTTTCCTCTGAGGCATATCCAGACCTTGGAACCTCATGGAAGAAAGATGCAGTCCCTTGCAACCCCATTGTCACCATGACCAGATCCCTCAGAATATTACTGATGTGGGAAACATCTTCTGGCACGCCTTGTCAAACGGAAATGTAGACAGACGTGATGTCTGTCGTCCCACCCACAAAGCGTGGCAGAAGATGAGGAGGACCCAGCCAGCGGCTGCACCTGCCCCTGTGGCCAGTGCAGCCGCTGTGCAACCTGCGGGGGGCTGAGGCAGTGACAGAGGAGCAGGTGAACAGGATGGGAGGGGGAAGGGAGTGTGTGTGCGTGCCCGTGTGTGTGCATGTTTCCTTGGAGGGAGGGAAACCAAACAGGTAAAGGGGAAACAGGAGGGGGAAGGGGGTCTGTGTGTGTGTGTGTGTGTGTGTTTGCGAAGGAGGGCAGGGGCCCTGACCAATTCGCTCCAGAGCAGGTATGTGTCCTACAAACCCTCAGAGAGTCAGACTGTCAGGACAATTTTTTTGCTTGGGGGGGGGGGCGGGGTGAGATTGTCTGGAGTGGCAATCTGCTTGCTTCCTCTTCTTGTCACAACACATCTTCCACTGCTTTTGACAACAAGACTTCAGAATTGGAGGAAATGCCCCTTCCTTTTTGATGCTGAAAGCACACGTCCCTCTCTCTTTAGCTCTGAGGAATTAGCAGCCTCTGCTCATTAACAACTAGCTAAGCCGTTTGAAGTCCACGGGTAATTGTTTTAGATAGGATGCATGTGCTCATTTGGATGGGCCTCGTGTGGAATTGCATGGATCCTTGGGGATATGTATGGCAAAGAAACAAATTGTGCGACCTGCTAGCCAGCGTGCAGTTAATTTTGCACTCTGAAATAAAGCCGCCTCAAGGGCCACTGGCCAATAAAGACTTCTAGCATGCCTTGCTTCAGTTTGTGCCTTTTGAATTGGTGCAACTATTGCTTGCCACACGTCCTTGTATTTGTTTGGGGATGTGTGTATTATTGTGATGGACCCGGTTAGATATAGAGGGAAGGCTCTTGTTTTTCCTTTGAGAGGAAGGCCCTCTGCTGTTAAAACCCACTGCACCCTCTTCCAGGATCCTGCTCACTGGGGTAGAGAAGGGCAATGCCCCAATTTTCCTTGGGAGTGAATGGAAATCATTCCCTTACACAACAGAAAATAAAGAGGAAAATTATTGGCATGGTGAGTGTGCCAAACCTGTCCTCTTGTTATGCCAGTCATTTAATACCAAGACTGCTCTTGTTTATATACCCAACTCTGTTTCGTGTTTGTGCTGCAGCGGTAGAATTTTCAGTTGACAGTACACTTATATGGAGGAAAGTAAAGAGGTGTTGACAGGAGGGATTCCTTTGTGGGAGGGGCGGAATTCAATTTTGGCTCTTGCTAGCCCCAGTCCCTGAGAAACGCTGATATCTGCATAAACCTATCTGATGTTTAGATTCTTGGTTACCCCAAAGTATGACAGTATGTGGGTTTGCTTAGATTTATAAATGGACAACATGAGGAGTAGGGTACTGACCATACTGCACATGATGTTGGAAATGGGACCTAAATGGGTGCCAGAGATTTTGAATGAGCATTTCTTGTGACTTAATCCCTGCCTGGCCAACAAAACAGAAAAGGGGTGTGGGTCAGGAATGTGTAACTTTCTAAGACACGGTCCTGCAGCAGCATTCAGGTCTGCCACCCAAAAGTTAAACTGCCAACAGCTATGGCTGTTGGCAAGAACTGCTAGCAAAATTGACAGCAATTGTGCTGTGTGTAGGCTGGTTCTCGTTGCACAATACTGGTAGAATTGTGATTAATTAGCTCTGCCCTAGAATTCAGAGGGATGAGCCGTTGTTGACGAGGCAAAACAGATTGAGATGTCTTACTGCCAGATGCCTAGACAGATCTTGTTAATGCTGCCTTTTCAAGATTTCTTCTTGGTGAAATGAGAAGTGGAGCATCTTTGTGAGTCTCTTCCCATCTTTGTGAGCCTCCCCATCAGCTCCTTCAAAAGTTCTGCTGACTTAGGAGTCTGTAAAACTTGAAAAATGGCTTACAAGTGATGTGTGACAGCAATGCCAGATTAACCTTTAAGCTAATTACACAAAACAGCAGGACTCCAGCTCCACCACCACCACCACCACCACCACCACCCATTTGCCAATTCTGCCTAAACCAGATTTTGCAATGACAAAAAAGAGTACACAACACAAGTTGATACGCATCCATTTTACTTAATTTCATTAATACTCTCATTTTTATATTTAGCCTCAAAGGTATCCCCCAAAAGTGATGAAAATATAGTTTTTCTAACCAATGCCATTTCGTACTCCCCATGTTTTCTCCAATAAGAGGATCACAATGTAATCTTAGACAGAATTACCCCCTTTAAGTCCATTAAAGTAGATGGGAGTTAGAAGGGTGTAGCTCTGCTTAGGCCTGCACTTTTAATTACCTTGCTAATTCCAAGACTACAAATGCTGTTGTTGTTTTAATTTCAAAATTCAACTGTAAAGGGGAAGTCAGGCCACTGACGTCCTGGTGGAAAATGGTGTTAGAAAAGCCGCTAGACTTATTGTGGCTCAAAGATGGAAGAAGCAGGAGTCTCTAGGGTTGTGCACAGCAGTGTCCGAATTGGCCGTTCCCGGCCGACGCAGCCTGTGCTGTGCCGGGGGGGGGAGGGGGGGCCTGGGCACCAGTGCAGCGCTGGCTGTGTTGGCCTGGCCGATTCGGACGCTGCTACGCACCAGGAACTGATGTGTGGTTAACAAAAATGAGTGAATTTGCAACAGTGACAGAAAGTTCTAAGTTACCAGCTTAGAGCGCTGGAATTTCTTCTTAGAATACCAAAGAAAATATCTGATTCATATTGATAATTTCAAAAGTAATCCAACAATTGTATTATATAACTAATTACTCTTGTGGGTTGAGAGAGTGTATTAATGTGCATATTATTCTTTTCCTTTCTTATTTACTTCATCATCTTGAAAACTGAATAAAAATTGGTTTTTTAAAAAAAAGGAAAATGACACTGGAAAAACAGGCCTCAGGGCTGTCTAGGGGAAACTCTAAATATCCCATGGCCTCCTGAAAATTTTCACTTTCACAGCTTCTCTTTCCATCATATTAATGACCAAGTTAGCTCAAGTAAAAATTGTGTAATAAAGAAAGCCAAGCTAATAGCATAAAACAATTCGGCACACGCACAAAAAGCACTAAACGGAAGTCAGCAGCCAGAAGCCACACACTTAAAGAAACCAAACCCCAAAACACTGAAGCTGGAATAGACCGGCCCTTTCTTGCTACCTCAGTGCAGGGTCACTGTGGGTGAATTCAGCAGGAAGACCAGTTTATATGGGGGGAAGTGATCTCTTGATAAATCCTCAGATGTTTTTATGCTGATGTAGCGGCGAGAATAAATTAGGACTGGCTGATACTTTCCACCTCCCAGATTCTGAAAAATGCATTGGGGTGTCCGAACCACCTAATACAGAAAATGTTATTCAAGATAGAGCGGGGGGGGGGGGGGTTAGCCTCAAAAGGGCTGTGGCCAGGGGACTCAGCAGATCCAGGTTGCCATGGTAACGCATAGACGGACTTATCCATATAAGTGACATGCTTTAGTTTGTTTCTGGTTTTGGATTTTAATACTGGAGTACTTATGAGCTGTGGTGGACAGCAGAACGGGAGGGCAAAAAGTGAAGCTCTGGGGCAAGGAATACGTACTGAGAGTGATACACGGAGAGGGGAAAGGCTGCTGAGGTAATTGTTGTTTTTAATGGCTGTTGGCGAAGCAGCTGCCCTCCCTCACCAGTCAGAGCCATGCTCTCTTTTCTAATTAGATCAACAGGACTAGAAACTTCCCCTTTTGAAATGGAATTTGAATGCAAAACTTGCACAAGAACAACTCTTTGCGCCAGATTGTAAATGGGAGAAGGCAGGCCCGTTGCAGCGTCCTCAGCCCGCTGCCATTATCCATGTCTCTCGACTCTTTTGACACTGATGTCGGAAGACTGTGAGGTGTCCAGACTGATTGAGGTGACCGTCTGCCTGAACTGAGGTCGTGCTTGTGTGTGCTTGATTTCTGTGCATGGGTACATGAAGCCACTCTGAGTCAGAAGTCTGTCCGCATTGCTCAGGGTGAGTCAGTACAGCACTTCGCTGTTATAGTAAATCCGGGGAGGGGGGGGGAAGGGAAGGGGAGATGTAGAGAGATCAAACCAAGCCGTGAAATGTTGGCTTTTTTTCAACCACAAATTCAGTCCAGTGACTCCATCCTCAAAACACAGAAACAGACGAGGCAGCCCTTTTGTTTTTTATGATAGTGGGGAGGGGCTTGGAGAACACAGATCTGGTGACAGGATAAAGCAATCCAAATGAATAAATGGGCATATGCTTTTATTTTAAAAATTTCCTGAGTTCTGCCATTTCCTGAGCCGATCACACAATTGAGATGCAGCGTATTTGGAGGTGGGGAGGTGTAATATTTTTTAGGGCTATTGCAGATTTCCAGTTTGTGTCTTTTAACTTTTCTGTTATCAGGATGTAAGAGCCTTACTCTGTCAGTCTAACCAGGGTAGTCAAACTGTGGCCCTCCAGATGTTCATGGACTACAATTCCCATGAGTCCCTGCCAGCAAATGCTGGTAGGGGCTCATGGGAATTGTAGTCCATGGACATCTGGAGGGCCGCAGTTTGACTACCCCTGGTCTAACGATTCATCCAGTCTGACATAATCTTAGACATTTACAGGCAGGGTAGGAAGGCCACAGTTGTCTCCCTGAAGATTGGTCTCAACATCCAGAATTCTGGCATTCTCTGAATGTCAGCTCTCATGCAGCTGTTATGAATAATGTCAGTGGATAGACTTGCCCTCTCTGAATTCGTGTAATCCGTATTGACAGTTATCTAAGCTAGTCGCCAGCACTGTTCCTAGTGGTAGTGAATTCCATGGAGTAGCTATTCATTATATGAAGAAGCGCTTCCTTGTTTAAATACGGGTTTCTCACAGCATGCATTTGACAAAAGGCCAGAAATATAATTAATTTCATAATAAGGCAAAACGATTTTCTCTCTTCATTCTCACATCCCCTTTATCTGGCTTATTTTCTCATCACTTAAAAATCCCGAAGAATTTGTAGGATCACACATGAAGCTGCCTTAAGAGAGCCAGTGTGATGTAGTGGTTAAGAACGGCGGCATCTAATCTGGAAAATTGGGCTTGATTCCCCACTCCTCCTCCTCATGAAGCCGGCTGGATGACCTTGAGCCTGTCACAGTTCTTTCAGAGCTCTTTCAACCTTCCCTACCTCACAAGGTGTCTGTTGTGGGGATAGGAAGTGCAGGTTTTGGGTACTAAGGAGTAGGGCATAAAAAAACAGCTCGCTCTTTAGACGTCAAGGCAAGAGAGGTGATTGCAGAGCTGGTGAATATGAGCTGGTGAATATTCAGTGAGGGGCTGCAGGCAAGGAAGTTTTGTGGTCCATGATGCTTGGAGTTTGTGTATGTTCTTCTCACTAATAGAAAAGAGCATAAAACTCACATCATCATTAATATTGCAGAGTCATTAGAGCTGATAAAAAGAAAGGCAGGCTCTGGCTGAGGCTCTGGCTGAGGTTTTTCATGCTCAGTTTGTTTTGTGAACGTGTTGCAGAAGCATCCACCTTTTCCTAGGGCAAACTTGTAGTCTGGACTGGGTGTGCGGATGGGGTCAGTGG
Organism: Paroedura picta; assembly: GCF_049243985.1. Classification (NCBI taxonomy): domain Eukaryota; kingdom Metazoa; phylum Chordata; class Lepidosauria; order Squamata; family Gekkonidae; genus Paroedura; species Paroedura picta. Next base: position 45,843,379 of record NC_135373.1, read on the forward strand.
TGCTTTGTCAATGCTATACGGCCTGAGCTGACCTGGCAGAGTTTTTTCTCTGGGGACGCAGACTCATAGCTGCGGAACAAAAAGTTCATAGAGTGAGAAAGATGAGCCAGAACTAGGAGCAGTTGCTGAATTAACTCACAGAATCACAGAATCATAGAGTTGGAAGGGGCCATACAGGCCATCTAGTCCAACCCCCTGCTCAACGCAGGATCATCCCAAAGCATCCTAAAGCATCCAAGAAAAGTGTGTATCCAACCTTTGCTTGAAGACTGCCAGTGAGGGGGCGCTCACCACCTCCTTAGGCAGCCTATTCCACTGCTGAACTACTCTGACTGTGAAAAACTTTTTCCTGATATCTAGCCTATATCGTTGTACTTGAAGTTTAAACCCATTACTGCGTGTCCTCTCCTTTGCAGCCAACAGAAACAGTATCCTGCCCTCCTCCAAGTGACAACCTTTCAAATACTTAAAGAGGGCTATCATGTCCCCTGAGTCTGAACTAATGCTGTGGATAGTTTCTGACTGTGTGGGAAAGACAGCGAGTGCATTTTTAGAAGTAAGTCAGATCAGTCCCTAAAACAGGGAGTTAGTTGATTGCTGTCTTTATGGCTCGTGTAGATGAGAGGCAGGAGCCACAGGGCGGGCAGCCACTGTTCTTCTGGAGATAGCACTGGCCTGGACGGATGGGTTTGGATGTGTCGGCCTGCTGTTTCAGAGAAGGGCTTCACAAAGAAAGCACTCTTATTGATTCTGAGTGCTCCAAAGACTTTGGAGGCAGCTAACAGGAAAGCTGAAAATGCCCCTTAACAAACTGACTTTTAGTTTTGAGAGCCAGTGTGGTGATTAAGAGCAGCCGCCTCTAATATGGAGAACTAGGTTTGATTCCCCACTCCCCCACATGCAGCAAGCTGAGTCACCTTGGGCCAGTCACAATTCTGTTGTGGGAAGAGGAAAGATAGGCAATTGGGAGCTGCCTTTGGCTATAGTAAAAAGCGGGGTACCCCAAAACAGCTCTTCTTCCTCCTTCTTCTACTGAATCAGACCCTTGGTCCACCAAATTCAGTATTGTCAACACAAGCTGGCAGCAGATGTCTTTCACAATATCCCCTGATCCTTTTAGCTGGATTTGGTGGGATTGAACCTGGGGCCTTCTGCATGCCAGATAAATATTCTACCACTGAGCCATACCCTCGCCCTAAGATTTGGATTGTTAATTGGCTGCAATATTTAATGGTTTTGAAGAGTATGAAATGCCTGACCCCAGGACTGTTTCACGTTATTTCCACTGTACTGTTTCCGCAGACTACAGATTTCCACAAATAAGATCACATAATTCTGTGTATTCAGTCAGGTACCGCTTAGCATGTGAGAAGGGGTTTAAGATTTTATGAACCCATATATCATGCATCTTTAGTTAATAATGGATCAAGATTACCAAGCAGGCAGTGCACTTAAATGTACAGACTTGAGATACTGTTGCATAATGCAAAATACTGATGAAAACTTTCAAGGGGTACGTGGAAAAGAGAAATTATTTAATATTGATAGCCATGGGGGATCTCATTAACTTGAGACAATTAGGTTTTTTCTGTTCCTATATTGCTATGCCAAATGTAAGATTTCCTGGATTTTAACTTACAATCAATACATGGCTAGTTTGACAGAATATCCGTATTTAATGTTGGGGTTCGGCACTTATTAAAAACTAGGGGCCAAGCCTGTTGCATCCACGAATACAACAGGTGATAGATTGGGGGGGGGGAGTGGAAGAACTCCCTTCCCCCAGGACCTGGAAAGGCTGCAGGCTGGAGGCCCCCCGGGAAGGGAACTCACTGGTTGGGTTGGGGCAGCTGTTATGCAGCAGGGATCTGCAGCCTCTGAGCCCTGGAGGGAAGTGGAAGGAAGAGAGGATGGTCAGGGGTGGGGGATGGAAGGCTGGATGTTAGACAGACAGGCCAGCCGGTTGGAGGAGGAGGCACTTGGGCGGGACAGCCGTCCTGAGTGGGTGTTAAGCGTTGAGTGGCACGTAAGCCTTGAGACACACTCCTCCTCCAAGGCCTTACCAGAAATGGAACAGATTATGTAGTTGTCCTCAATAATTCTTGTAATTTCTATGCCCTACTTTAAATAAGTTAATGTTGGTGGTATTCTTTCTTATGGATAGGCTAAGTAGTTCTAAACCAAGAGCAGGTAATGACAACAGGGAGTGGAACTTCCCAACAGTCTCTTTCCAATAAGTGTGTGCTAACATCTTCTCAAACACTTCACTTGAGTCAATCAACTTCTTTAAGTCTCGCCGCTGGTTCAACATTTCCCGAGTCTGAAGGTTCTAAGTTCAAGCTCCATTTTAAAAAGAGCCAGGCAACAGGTGATGTGAAAGATCTCTGCCTGAGTCCCTGGAGAGCCACTTCCAGTCACAATAGAGACGATGCTGATTTTGATGGACCAGTGGTCTGTTTCAGTACGAGGAAGCTTCATGTGTGCAATTTGATAATTCTGCAAGGGGCCAGGGCATGATGAGACCAGGCAACCTTGGCCTCTTTATGTGTCCAAGTGCCATAGCAACTATGGGAACTGTTTCAGCACTTGGAAAGGGGGTGAACAAGATCACTTGGTTCTCGCACACTTGCAGTATTTTTGAATGACTGAATCCAGTTCTGAAATGGCATTGGTGTTGATGGGCGTGTCCCCAGACATGGAATGCTCCCAGATCTGGGCCCCACCAGAAGATCTTAATTCTCATAAAGTATATGCTGGTGAAGGCATCATCTAATATCTCAGCATAGTGAACACTGGTAGGATCTAGCGCAAAAATCCCATTTGCCTAGAGCTCTTATGCAAGCTGAAATGCAGTATGAAAACCGCAGTAGCCACCTGTGCTAAGTTAAATATTATATCCCCACTTGTGTTTCCAAAACACTTTGCAACCTGTTTCTGGGCAATATAGCATATATGAGTAGGTGTTGCACAGCATCTTGAGCAAGTGGAACGGCGCAAAGTCTGTTTGCTTCCTCATGCATCATTGGATCAGAGCCTATGTGTGTCAGGGAATGGCAGGGGGAGATATTATAAATATAAATTAAATCAATATGCCCGAAGTAGTTTTTCTCTCCTGTTTCTTTTTATAGCTCCCCTACACAGGCTAGACATTCGTTCCCTTCCCATTACCTGTCACAAAAGCTAATTCTTGTGCAATTTTGTCATTTTGGGTTGCACAGACAGTGACTCCGTAGAAAAGAAATGGAGTTGAAATGAAACGTCACCCTTCTGTGGATGAGATTGCTAATGTCTTTCAGTGTCTAAAACATTGCAGCGTTTCATGAAATGATTTCAGCCAAATGCTAACAGTGTGCAGTCATCATAAGATGAAAAGGGATGATTACAGTGCTTCCATCTGAGCAGTTTCATTTTTTTTCAGGGGAGGAGGGGGCCTTCATATGTGTGTGGGGGGGTATATTGGATTTATTAGCTTTTGTAAAGGTTTGATTTAAACTCACTGAAGAGTTCACATGAAAAAAAAAATAAATCACTGATCAGCTCCTGAGCTGTCCCTTGGGCAGGGGGTTAGTAAAGGGTATTACATGCACAAACTAAAATAACTGCTAAATCCTGCCTTGGAACAAAGCTTCCAATTTCATTGTTAGGAACAGCAAATGTCTGGATTTTATTATATTAAAATGGCTGGAAAGCTCCTGTGGTCTTTATATAGAGCAGGGGTGGCCAAACTGTGTCTCTCCAGATGTCCATGGACTACAGTTCCCATGAACCCCTGCCCACACCCCCATCTACAGTATGGGTGGGGTTACAATACTGGCCTTGGTTACAAGGTGGTTGTACAGATTGCAGGGATCATTGTGTGGAGTGCTTTGAATGCTGAAGGCACTACACAACTGCCCAGTGTTCTTATCAGGCCCCTTTTCCCTTATGTAAAGACGTCATTTGACTCGAGACTGAACGCCTTCAAGAACCTGAGGAGGTTTCATCCATTGTGAGGCCAGAGAGGATGCACACCTTATCTGCTCCTGCTTGCACAGAGTGATGACCAAGATGGCATGTGTTGATTCTGTGAACCTGCAGGGAGTGAGGAGAAAAGAATAATGCATGGCATAAAGCTCTGGCAGACACTATCGCTCTGTGCCTTCAGGACAGAATCATAGCAGTACGTGCAATGAAATAAATATTTCTCTGTTATATCTTCCATCGTATCTTCAGGAGTGCAAAGGAGGGCTAGGAGTCAGTGCTGGGCTGCTCACCCACCTTGCATTGCCTACTCTGTCTGGCAGAGGCCTTTCCTAGCCAGTCCCAGGATCCTTTTAATTGCCGATGCCGGGGATAGAACCTGGGAGTTTGGCTCCTCCTTGGAACACTGAATGTCTAGCCCAGAGTCTTGAAGTGAATCAATGAAGGCAGTAAAGCAAAGCTAAAATTATAGCAATGTAGATGTCAGTATTAAAATTTGCCATTTCCTGGCTCTGAGCCCTCCACTCAATCACTTGTGAACAACTCTGCAAGAGTGGGATCGTCTTGCATCAAAAGCATTTTCCAAGATGTTGTACTATGGAAGTTTGTTTCAGCCATAAGGCAGTTCTGCAGTTTGCACGGCTGACTAAGAACACAATCCAAAACTGTACAATTAAAGAGAGATTAAAATCAGTGGAGCACACTACTCCCTACGAAACTTTTCTTGCTCTGATTGTGGGCCTTGACAATCAGATAATAGGATGGGTAATGGGTGAAGGCCAGATTCAGAGCTGTGAGTCTGCTGGACTGGAAACAAACAAACAAAAAACCCTTGAAGATTTCAACTTTCTGGATATCTCAGCTTTCATTTCATAAAAAGAGCACATTTCTAACCCTCCTGGGGCTAACATTAAAGTCCATCTGCAATAACCTGCTGAAAAACGGAATGGCTGAATTAGATTTCCAACTTGTAGGTTCATTGCCTTGTTAAGCTCATGGTTGCCTGTATGCCTATTAAGAGCCAGTAAATGGTACGTACAGAGTCAGTTATGCAAAATGGGAAGAGATGGTAGGTAGTCCATATCTTCTCATTTTGCACAATTTATCCAGGCCACGTAATTTTACCTTTCTTGACATGAAATGTTGTTTGTATGAGGCACGATTCCCCAACATGACACCTGTAAGTGCTATAGCAACCTATCAGTATTTCCCTTAGTGCCTGCCAAGCTTTTCTGAAAGTGAACAGGACACTGGTAAGACAGGGTTGGAGGGAAGGGGTATCCCACTTGGCTCCTCCTCCAATGGAAGCCATTTTGGGTTTGGTGCACTCAACCCCCTCCCAAAATTCCAACGATGCCTTCAGGTTCAAAAAGTTTGGGGACTTCTGGCCTAAAGTGTAGAATTTAAGCGCAGAATACACACCGCTCTGGCCAGATATGCATACCTTTAAAAAAAAGAAAAACCTTTTGCAGGCAGCCACTTGAATCAAAGCGTATGAGTCTTTGAAGTCCTTCCCAGGGAACACCACCAGAAGAAAAGCTTTTGTTGCCCAGCATCCTTCACCTGTCTCTGGTACCTATGAAGCCTCAAGAGGTGTGATCAAATGTCATATGGTGATAGAACCCTTCTAAGATGAAGCAACTTATCCAGTTCAACCCATAGAAACAGCATCTGATCTTTATTCCAAACAGGGCTTCAGCACTCATTTTTATTTTGACAAATGCAATTTGACATAAGAACAGTAGGAGTCGGGGGGTTTCATTTTTGATCTGGCTTTTAAATCATTCTGATCCAAATTCTACTTTTCTCTCTCTTCCTGTCCCACCTTTTCAGTTGTAAACGCTGTCATTAAAAGTTAGCATCAAAAGCTATTTGCAAACTCTGCTCTGTAGCATTTAAGTGCCCTGTTATATGCAAGATTAAGTATGATGGCTTTTTAATGACTTATGCTGTTCACTTTGAACATAGACAGAAAATGGATTACTGTATACTTTGCTCCAAGCAGTCCCCCCTCTGTCCCTGGTTGGAATTTTGTCCCATGAGAAAATCCATGGGGGGATGTTCCTTGCAGACCCATTCAGAGCTTCTGGCTCCTTTCTATGCTAGTGAAAGGATATGACAATCCTTCTGTCAAGTGGGTTGCTGTGTGTGTGTAGCTGGGAAGAGGATGAGGACAGTAGCGGAGGGATACAGTGCTAAAACAGGAAGGCTGGAAATCGTTGAAAAGAAGCAACAGTTTTCAGCATTGCCAAGCATGTAAATGATATCACAGGGAACTTCTTTATCTTGAGCCCCACCCACCATCAGTGTATCTGGCCCAGTTATTGTTCACTCTGACTAGCAGTGACTCTCCCAGGTGTCATAGAAGCATCAGAAGAGCCCTGCTGGATCAGACTCGTGGTCCATCTAGTCCAGCATCCTGTTTCACAAAGTGGCCAACCAATTATTGTGGAGGCCCAACAATCAGGTCATGGAGACCAAGGACCCTCCTTGATGCTGCCTCCTAGCAGTGGATTTCAGAGGTTTATTGCACTAGAATGGAGAAGGTCCCTTAACTTGTCAAGACCAAAAAGTGCTGGATCTCTCTACCCCCCTTTTAAAGGCATGCTCCTCTTTACCAGTGATTTGGGGAAAGATTCAATCCCAGGACACTCTGTATGCCCCCAATTTTCACCGCCACTGAGCCATGTCTCCTCCCCAGAGCTGCCAACTATAATTTTGGCCCAGCCTTAGACATGCCCTTGTTTTTCTCCAAGTGGGAATCCTGTCTAGATTAGTTCTTGTTCTGAGTCGATTGCTAGGCCCCACTTTCTGATGGTCCTGAACTGCCAGTGGAGTTTTCCTCTCCCTCTGTGCCTTCTCTGTCATGTTCAAATTATGTTGTCTGTACCAATCAGTGCAAATGTGAACTGAAGGATGGGATATCGAAGCTACTCCCCATTTCTCTCCCTCAACCCGTGATTACTTAGTGCTTTAGTGGCTTGATTACATGACAGACTTACTTAAACCTGTTAGTGTCCTTGGCTGTACAGCTTGACGTGAGCCTTCCACATTATTTCCCCAACAGCCCACCAAGCACACATTGTACTTTCTAATGAGCCTTGGGCAGCGTATTCCTTGTCGCCAAACCATCCCCGCAATTGGCCCTCCTGGATGGAGGAGGTCTCAGGAGAGAAGGCCAGGTTGGCAGGAAAGGAATCAGAAGAGACGAGTGCTTATTAGCCGGTCCTGTTCGGGATTTCTTCCCGGCAGGCCTGCTGAAGAGGGGATCGCGTTGAGAGGCTTTTAGTTTCATGCTCAACATCATCTGTGCTGCTAACATTTGTAAACGTGAAACAAACTCAATTTTCTTGGGCTTTTGCAGACACGTTGGGGAAGTTTGACAGAAATTTCTCAGCTACGGCAAGAGGAGTGAGGGGAAGATTTATTTATTTATTTGGATTTTTAAATATTTTTTTGGGATTTTTATACCGCCCATTCTTTACAGCTCTGGGCGGTAACTTTAATGGGTAGATTCAAATGAGTAGCCATGTTGATATGAAGCAGCACAGTAAAATCAGCATCCAGTAGCACCTTTAAGACCAATAAAGATTTATTCAAGGTGTGAGCTTTCATGTTAAAAGGCAGTCGTAATGTGCAAATGTTCTGTTTGCATGTTTCTGGAAGCTGTAACGCTTAGCAATTTCCTGATTGTGGAATATTTTACAACTGGTGCAAAAGTTTGGTCATAATCCGATCCATAAATTTGAGAGAATCCTTTTACCGCTAGTCTGACTTTGTATTTCTCAACATCACTGATTACATCCCATTTCGCCTCGAAGCCCCACTTACACTCAATGGCATTCTTAGTGAGAGTCCAAGCTCTTATGCAGTGTGACTCTCTCTTCTTGTGCTGCATTCCTCCACTTGCTTGCTTCTGATTCAGCACATAATGTTGATTCATGTGGTAGCTACAACCTTGCAAGGTAGGTTATTTTCTCAGCTGGAGTTTCCTTGTTAGGCCTTGATGAATACCTGAGGTTCAGGGTCTTGTCTGGCTCCCTCAGCAGTCTCCAGCTCCTCTGGCTCACCTGCAGGTCCAGGAACTTCCACTGGTTGAGCATGCTGCTGTGTCTGCACAGTGATTGCCTCTGTTGACTCTGGGTAATACACCAGCAGCTGGTTGTTGTCATCTGTTGCAACAGTCTGGTTGTTTCTTGGTTGCTCATCGACTACACCGCTCTGCTTGTAGTAATTCGGCTACTGTCTGGGTCTAGAATTTTGTATCCCTTGCTCTTTGGAGGATTGCCTACAATGATGCCTTCTTCAATTCTAGTTTGAATCACTTTTTTGTTGTTGTAAAGGCATCCAAAGACTTTAGCATGTTCTATGCTTGGCTTTCTGTTATGCCATAATTCATTAGGTGTTTTCTCTTTGGCATTAGTTGGCAATTTGTTTTACAAGTAAACTGCAGTTAATGCAGCTTCTCTATAGTACCTGTAGGGATAACCTGAGTCAGTCACCATGCACCTGGCCATGCCCATTATGCAGCAATTCTTGTGTTCAGGAACCCCATTTTTTTCTGCTGTGTGGCTGGATTCCATGCTCCCTTAGGGATGCCTGCACCAACTTAGACATGTAGTCACCACTATGGTCAGACTGGATAGCTTGGGATTTCCTGTTGAACTTGTTAGAAATCATGGCAACGTAGTTGCTCCACTTCTGCTCAGTTCATGATTTTCCTCCAGATGGTCTACCTTAGAAAATCATCAATAAAAGAGGAGTGTTATTTCCAGTTAATGTTGGTTTGATGAGCCAACATAAGTCAGTGTGAATTAGTTTAAGTGGCTGCTTAGAGCATTTCACATTTTGTTTTGGAATAGCAATTTACACACAGTCAAAAACCAGTCCGATTTTTAAATCCTCATCAAGCACCTTGCCAATAGTTGCAAAATTATTATTAATTAGATTTAATAATGTCTGTGTGTGTATTTCTGAATTACTTCCTTCTTGTAGCCTAATTGAGAAAAGTTCTAATCCAATGCCACCTTTAAGATCAATAATGTTTTATTCAAGGTATATGCTTTCATGTGCATTCAACAAATAAAACTTGTTGGTCTTAAAGATGCTACTGACCTCAAATGTTGTTCTGCTGATTTAGACCAACACAGCTACCCACCTGAATCTGAGGAAAGTTCTCTAAACCAGTGGTCCCCAACCTTTTTATCACCGGGGACCACTCAACGCTTGACAATTTTACTGAGGCCCGGTGTGTGTGGGGGTAGTTTACTCCTCTACTCTCAACCACTGCCCCAATGCTCTCTGATCGCTATGGTAATGTTTAAACATCTCTTCAAAAAACATCTCTTTTTTAACTTTAAAAGACACAGACACGCCACAACAATGAACATAAGGAACATTTTATTTTCATGGAAATTTTAACTCATGACAATGAGAAATCAATGGGAACCCTGAGCTTGTTTCTCTGCAACGAGATAGTTCCATCTGGGAGTGATGGGAGACAATGACACCCGAAGTGTGTTGGGCCGGGGGGATGAAGTAAAGGGCCGGGGGGGGGGGGAGAAGGCGTCCTTCGCGGCCCACCTCCAATTAGTCGACGGATCACATGTGGTCTGCGGCCCACAGGTTGGGGATCGCTACTCTAAACAAAGAAATCTTACTAGCCTGGTCCTGCTCTCCATAAATCTTTTGCAGTTTCTTGTAATTTTATGTACACCAATTTGGAATTAGCCAGTGTACTAATAATAAGATTTTGTGTTTTACCATCTGCATTCTCCTATACATGATCTCATTTTATTTGTTTGTTAGTTTGTTAGTTAGTTAGTTTGTTAGTTAGTTTATTTATTTATATGCCGCCCACCCCAAAGGCTCAGTTTGGTATAATGGTTAGGAGAGCCAGTTTGGTGAGAGCCAGTTTGGTGTAGTGATTAGGAGTGCAGACTTCTAATCTGGCATGCCGGATTCGATTCTGCACTCCTCCACATGCAGCCAGCTGGGTGACCTTGGGCTCGCCACGGCACTGATAAAACTTCTCTGAAAAAGCAGTGATATCAGGACTCTCTCAGCCTCCCCCACCCCACAGGGTGTCTGTTGTGGGGAGAGGAATGGGAAGGTGACTGTAAGCCGCTTTGAGCCTCCTTTGGGTAGAGAAAAGCGGCATATAAGAACCAATTCTTCTTCTTCTGCTGCTTCAGGGTGGTTTACATGAAACAACAAAATGGTACAAGTTACATCATTCTGGTAACAGTAAGGTGGTAACAACAATAACATTAACAGAATAACAATAACAACAATAACATTAAAGGAAGGTGGAACTTCATAGAGCAGTTTTCAGCCTATTAAGTTTGTGAAGCAATGAATAGAAGGTTAGCTTTTACCTCTTTGGGCTGGCACTGAATTCTGAAAAACAATGCATTGAAATTATCTCTGCTAAGTTTCTCTAGGATTGAATATTGTTAGGCCATAGGAAATGCAAAAGGAAAAGGGAGGGAAGAAAGTTTCTTTCTTCACTAAGAGCTTGGGGCCAGCTGTTAAGCAAATTCACAGCAACCTTTGTTCTTGTTAGAAGATGGTGAAGCCTTGTAATTGCTCAAACAAAAGAAGCACCAACAAATAACAAAAAAAATATTTTTTAACTTTAAAATTCACTCTGGTCACCCATAATCCTATTGGAATATTTGGTCAATACAGCAGGTCGTACAAGTGTGCTACTGAGTGTAGTAAATAAATCTCCCAAGAAGTATATTGCCCAGAAGGTAAACTTATATTTTTCAGGTAGATTCAAATGGGTAGCCATATTGGTCTGAAGTAGCACAATAAAATCAGAGTCCAATAGCACCTTTAAGAACAACAAAGGCGTGAGCTTTCAAGTGCAAGCACTCTTCCTCAGAGTAAGAAATCCCTACATGACAGTGGGAATATATAGCGAACAATTAATTCTGTTAAAGTAGTAAACTGTGTCACACATCCAAATACAGCCATATGATAATTCTTTGCCAAACAACAAATGGTGGGGTGGGAGCCTTTGATCACTGACAAAGTTTTATTTCTCCTATGTTTTTGTGAACTACAACTGAATTCCAGGGGATTGATTGGCTGTTGATAAACCCACTGTTGATGAGAAGAGCCTCTTGTGGCGTAGAGTGGTAAGCAGCAGAAATGCTGTCTGAAGCTGTCTGTCCATGAAGTTGGGAGTTCGATCCCAGCAGCCGGCTCAAGGGTGACTCAGCCTTCCATCCTTCTGAGGTTAGTAAATAAGTACCCAGCTTGCTGGGGGGTAAAACGGTAATGACTGGGGAAGGCACTGGCAAGGCCACCCTTTATTGAGTCTGCCATGAAAACGCTGGAGGGCGTCACCCCAAGGGTCAGACATGACTCGGTGCTTGTACAGGGGATACCTTTACCTTGACCTTTACCCACTGTTACATAGGGAGTTCTTAGCCTAAGGAAGAGTGCTTGCACTTGAAAGCTCACACCTTGAATAAATCTGCCAGCAAACGCTGGCAGGGGCTCATGGGAATTGTAGTCCATGGACATCTGGAGGACCACAGGTTGCCTACCCCTGCTTTAGAGTATTTAGTGCACTCCAGTGCCCAGGCATGCTGAGTCACCCATTCCAACAGAGTATATTTTCAAGCATAGCTATACAATTATCCTACCCTTCCACCAAGAAGCTTAGGGCTGCATACATAGATCCCCTTCCATTTTCTCATCACAACCACCTTGCAAGGTAAGTCAGTCTGAGAGAGTAAGATTGGTTCAAGGTCACACAGTAAACTTGGTGGAAAAATGGGGATTTGAATCCTCATCTTCCAGTCCTAAGCATTAAGCCACACTGGCTCTCACAACCACAAGGACTAGAAGTTTGCTCTTTTTATTTAAAACATAATGAAACAAAGTGTTTTCTGGAATCCCATGCTGAATTAGACTGCATTTGGTTCACCCTATGCACACCCTACCTATCTTTTAAAAATGTGCAACGTTACCTAAATTGATGAAAAATAACTAAAAATAAGGTGTTTTAGGGAAGCAGAGGGCAGGGCACGTCAAGGACAGCACTCCTGCAGTAGTAACAGCGGAAGTGACAACATTTTGTGTATGTGTGAAGAAGTTTAGGAGGCTTTTGAAGAAGTTTAGGAGGCTTTTCATCTTGGTTTTCCAAACTTGCTTGGATAAATGATAGGGATGGCAGTCTATACTTTTGTATGTAGCTTATTGTAAGTAGGATCCTATTGAGGTAATTTCTTTACTGCTAAATGTATCATGTGAATACTTATGCTATGCTTCCGTTTTTCTGGTGGTTCAGATTTTTAAAATCCTAACGCACTGGTTACTGAATGTCCCATTTTATCTCTTGTACTGAGTCCCCATGAGTAATCTGCCTTGGTTCCCATTGCTCTCATCTGTTCCAGACTAACTTTAGCTGACAACTTTACCTGGTCCCTGAAAGTTTCTGCTGGAATAAAGCCATTAGCTTTATTAAGGTGCTCTCAAAACTCCTTGTTGTGTTTGTGGCAACAGACAAACACAGCTACATCTCTGGCCTTAGCTGTCTCTGAGGTATGCTGGTGCCATTTTGCCATTGATCTGCCCCCCAGCGCTGTCCATTCAGCACCTTTCACAGGCATTGCACTGAAAAAAAACTTTGTGTGGATTTCTGTACAGTAGATGGAAACTTGCAGAGATGTGCGATAAGCTTTCAGGGTGGTTAGACAACTAAACAGAGCAGCTTTGTTTTGCTTCTTGGGTATGCCCATTCTTCTTTGTTACCAAATGAATAAATGAAGCATGAGTCTTAGAACTGCGTGGTACCAGTTCTCCGTGGAAGTGAGGTTGTGGGTAAGGTAGCCTCTATTACTGCTCTTGTATGAAATTACTACTTCTCTGATCCTTCCTCATCCCCCCCCCACCTCCCCACACACAGCTGAAGGAAACGAATGAAGGCCTTTCAAAAAGATCAATGATTCAACCATATGTTTAAACTCGCATCTCCCCTTTTTCAAAAATAATGGCACGAGGTTTGCTAGATTTCTGTGCTACTGGGATTCTCCTATGGGTGCTTGGAGGCTGTTGTTTTAGCTTCTGGGTGGCAGTTCCTACTCACAGAAGACTGCATCATTTTTGGATCAGATGGAGGTGGTGGTCCCTCTGCTTTTCCAAACCAGTTCTCTGTTCCGAGTAAGCACTGACATTTCTCCAGAACTCCAGTCTGCACTCCTCAGTTCAGCCTTTTATTTTCCCTACTTTGTCCCTCTTCTAGTTGTGCAATCCAGTCCTAAGGGCAATCTCCTGGAAGGGACAAAAAAGGCAAGTGGTCATGTTTATCAGACTATAGCAGTGTACTTCAAATTGCTCCCATTCCCCTAAGAACGGGCATACTTTTGAGCATACTACAGAAAGGTCAGACAACTGAACCAAGCAATCTTATTACGTGCCTTTGTAGCACCATCCCCCTTTTCCTTGCTGGCAACAAGATCTCCTCATGGCAGATCTCTTGAACCAGGAGAGGGCCAGGTGTGTCTTGCACTGTGACCACCAAGCGGAGCCACCAGCAGGCCAGATGTTCCCTTGAGATTATCTCGAGGGAGAATAATGGCCAGGGAAAACACAACTGCTACCTTGGAGTATCAAAGCACAAGAGCTGAGAAGTCAGCAGAACCTTGGGGACATAGTGCAAAACTTGGAAGGTCACAAATACATCCAGCCACGCCCGTTTCCATCCCAAAACAGATTTTACAGGAAAAATTGAAGGGCAAGTTGCATGTAGCATTGGGGATGCATGATCAGGTCTCCCGATTTGTAAGAACAGTTGGATCTGGTGGAGATGGGCAGTTTGGATAGAGGCGGCAGTACCAGGGCAGGGAGGTTCATAATGCCATCTGAAGCTGAGTTGTGTACATCTAAGTCTGTTGGCTCAGATAGGTATAAATCTTTGTTCACATGTGTTCAATATATCTCTCTTAAAATATATGGGTCTAATTTGGAGCTGGAGAGGGAGATTTCTTGCAAGGAAACAGCATGGGGGGAGCGAAGTCCTAAAGAGAAGTGAGCCTTTATTGCTGTGACAAATTATACACTGGATCAGTTCCAGAAGCAAAAATCCACCAATGGAAAATGCCCCTAAAATGGCTCACCCAGAGAGACAAAGGCAACTGTTTTGATGGTTGAATCATTATTTATCCTTTTGCCCTCCAAATGACCAAGGTAATTTTCTTCATACTTTTTACAAGCCCTCTTCCAAGAAGCAATCCAATTCTCAGCTCTGTAAATCATCCAAACCTTGCCTCCGACTCTCTATCAGGCTTCCTGGTTATGGTGATTTTTCCCTGGTTATGCATCCCCAAAGACAACCAGGTTCTCATCATCAGCTGCCTTGAGCTAAAGGGAAAGTCAGGCTATAAATATTTAATCAATAATTAAAATCCACCTAGGATACATTTTTAAGTTCAACCGTCAGGTTTTCTTCAAGGTCAGTGCTCCAAACCTGGTTGATTTTGTCAGCACAAAATCTGAACCGTCTGTGGAGGGAGACTTGAACAAGTCAGCCAATGTTTGTTTGCTTTTTGTGGAAGTGCTGAAAAATGATCATACAGGGAGGAGGAGATGCTCCATCAGGCACTGCCCTGCAGGTTTCCAAGCGAACCTCTTGGACGCAGACCTTTTTGGATGCTGCAGATGTCATGCTGTGCAGCGTGGAGGCAGCCATGCAGGCTAATAAAATGATCATTTTAATCCACATAGAGGGATAGTTTGAATATTGCTTTGAATATTTCATTAGAAAAGGGGCATAGGATTTTAGTAAACAAATGGTCGAAGACTCGACCAAAGGTTACATTCTTTCTCAGAGTATTGGAAGCACAAGAATTGTGGTTCTCTAATCCATAAAAGTGATTTGTCAAAGTTAATTAAAATGGAATGAAATAACTCTGGGATGCTGTTCTGATCCAGGCAGGCACCTCCAAATCGCTTTCTGCCGGTGTTGTCTCTGCTGTGCCTTAACCAAGGCTTTTAAAGGTTCTATTTCCACCCCCCCCCCCCCCACTGTTTCCAAGTTTCCACTTCTACAAGTTTATGCATTTGATCTTTTCTGGGGCAGCCCCATTTCTTCAGGGATCTCGCCCTACCAGCATGCAGAACAAGTTAAAGCATTGTTAAACCTCGCTACTGGCATTTGTAGGAAATTGCTATGATACGTTCTGTAATTCCACATCCCCCAGCTTCTCCAACTGGGGGAATAGTTCAAAGCCTTTTTGTTCGAGGCGAGCCAGTGAGTTGAAGCACCCAGTCTCTTGTCTGTGGCTGAATGGAGCTCTTTTCCTGATGTTGAGATGTGTAGAACGGCTGCGCTTTATAAGTCTGAACAGAACAGCACTACTAGAATTAAAAAACATTGTGTGAACTTCCAGACTGTTACGTAGCTGACAGTATAAGAGAGCTCAGGATAGCAGAGCAATGGGAAGGAGAATGGCCTAGCTTCACATATAAACTTGCCAAAGTATTGAACTGCTGGCTGTGGTACCCAGGAGAGCATGTTGGTAAATCTCAATGAGCAGCAGCAGTGAAAAAAAGGCAAAATCAGTGTTGTATTAAGACAGGGATTCCCATCCAGGGTTCTATGGAACTTTCCCAGAAGTTCAGACATCACTGCTGAAATCACTAGAGCCCACTTCCCCTGTTGCTCTATAGGCCTCGTCTCTTTCTCCACAATGGAAAAGGTTGCTTGGCTGGCTCTCGCACCGTACTCCCGCACCCCCTTCTCTGAAGGGGCATGTCATCACTTCCAGAGTTCCTCGAAGCCTGAAAAATATTTCAGGAGTTCCTCCATGGTCAAAAGGCTGCAAAAAGCTGTATTAAGCGATGTTACTGGCAGTAACAGCACTGCAAGCTCCATGGTGGCTTGTTTGCTTTTCCTGTCGAAGGTCTTTGGGTCAATGTCCACCATGTCTGGCTAAGGAACTCAGGTAACTGGGGTGAGCCATGTGGACACATGAAACTGCCTTCAACTGAATCAGTCCCTTGGCCTATCAAAATCTTATCTGCTCTGACTGGTGGCGGTGCTCCAGAGTTTCAGGTCAAGGTCTTTCACATTGCCTCCTGCTTGATTCTTTTAATTGCAGGTGCCAGGGCTGGAACCTGGGACCTTCTACTTGCAAAGGACCTTCTGCTTGTGTGATGGCCCTGCCACTACTGGGCAGAGGAGACAATACTGGATGAGATAGACCAGTGGTCTGATGGTACAAGGCAGCTTCGTGTGTATAGCAATTCGTGTGTATAGCAAAATGAATTGGCTTTGTAATGTAGATGAGTTGATGTTGAGCATTAGGGATTCCGCCCCCCCCCCCCAAGAATGTACAATGTGGAAAATTTTGTTGCTGTCTTTTCACTCTCTTTGATAGTTTCCCAATGAAAATTATTTCCTGTAAGCTCAAGCCAGACTGAGGGAAGAACTTCTTCATTCAATGTATGGTTTTCATTTTTGGAATTGACTAACTCAAGATGTGGCAGTGGTCTGTAGGTAGCATTAAAAAAGAATTAGAACCTTGCCTTGGGGTGCTATATAGCATGTTATACAGCAACGAAATATGACTTAATAGCTCAATTGGAACCTCCTGGGTTCCAGGTACAGGAATCAGATGTGAGAGCGTAGCCATGGGCCATGACCTTTTGGGTAAGCTTACAAACAGGGCATGGAGTTCTGCCAGACTGTTGTTGGAAGGAACAATGTGGATGTCTTTACATCATCTCTTCAATGATGATTGGATTATTCAATTGCTGCCAGTGGAGAGAGGCAGCCCAATTCGCTACCCTCAGAGACAAGCCCTGAACAGGGACCCTCCTAGAAACATTGGTGTCGAGTTCTCTCTCTCTTATTGCCATCAGACCACAGCTGACTTAGGGCAACCTCACAGGGATGGCCAAACTGTGGCTCTCCAGATATCGATAGACTACAGTTCCCATGAGCCCCTGGCAATTGGCTGTGCTGGCAGGGTCTCATGGAAATTGTAGTCCATGGACATCTGAAGAGCCACAGTTTGGCTACCCCTGTGGGTTTTCATGGCAAGAAATGTTCAGAGTTGGCTTGCCTTTGCCTATCTCTGCCTCAGGACCCTGGTATTCCTTGGAGATCTCCCATCCAAATATGACCCAAGGACCAGCCCCGTTAACTTCTTACACCTGATAAGATTGGACTAGCCGGCTCTAAAATGGATGAGATGGACCTTTTTTCTGCTTTAAAAGTTATGCTTCCAACTTTAACTCAGACATAGAAGTGTCCCTTGGTTAGGGGGACTGTTCAAAAGAGTTGCATTCCCACTTTGTCCTCCAGTGGTCCTCTGGTGGGACAGTCTCAGGCCTGTTTTTTCAGCCCTGGCCTAGAAGCAGGACGTAAGCTTGTTCTTGGAGAGCAAAGCAGTCACCACCTAGAGGAGGCGCTTCTACCCAAGTGAGAAACTGGCCCACTTTTTGGACTACCAAGAAGGAAGATTTACGGTAAGTGAAACAAATCTTCCGTTCTTCAGTTGTCCTCTGGTGGAGCAGTCTCTAACCTGGGGAGAAGCTCCTCCTCTACGTGGTGACCACTTTGCTCTCTGAGAGCCAACACAGGTCTTGCATCTAAGGCAGGGATGAAAACACTGGTGTCAGGCTGCCTCACCTTCAGACCTCCAAGAAGGAATATTCGTGTCCAATTTGATGCCAGTTGCTTGAAATGTTGGAGGAGGAGTTTTTAGGAATTGTACTGTACCACCATTTTATTGTTATGTGCCTTGTTAAGGATTATTAGGGGATTAATTTTCACGATGGGGGTTTTACAGTACTGGGAATTGTTTTATGATTTGTTGTAAACCGCTGCACGCCAGCATTGCTGGGAGCGGTGGTATAAAAGTTCAATAAATGAACAAACAAATCTTCCGTTTAATGCAAATTTCAGCAGAAGCTTCCTCATCAAGAAGCTCCTATGGAAAAGAGGCTACTTTTTGGAAACTTTCTGCTCCATCTCTGAGTATAACTCCAAGCTGTTGATATAGTCCCAAATGGCTGTTGTTCTGTTACAGTTTATGGATATCTGTCAGAAGCCACTCAGAGCTAGAAATGCCCCACTGTCCCTGTGAAAGGCCGCATGTATTGCAACAGTATTTTCCTAATTTTTTTTTTAGGGGTAAACTGTTCTGTCCTGTACAAATGTTTTTACAGATCCCTGTCAAAGATGATGCAGAAGAAAGGAACCTGCTGAAAGTGCCCTTGTAGCAAGCCCCAACCCTCCAGCTGTTGATTCCTCGGACATTAAGCGTTTGAGGGACGCTTTGTGTGACACAAAGAACAACCCTTCAGTGAATACCATTTTCTGTTGCGCACAATGCACAGCAGCAGGGAAGGCTGAGCCATTCACCATGCGGGATAAAAGAGCAAAGCCAGTTCCTAATCCCTTGGCGCATTGCGTTTGTTTAAAGGCATTTACTTTATATAGAAGCCCCTTGCAAATTCAAACAGTATCTCCCCCCACATTTCAATTAATCAGTCTGGCAAACGGAATGTTGCTTCTTATTCTCTGCTTAGTTGCAGATTGGGGAGTCAGAGGACTTCCTTTAGAGAGAGAGTGTGTGTGTATGTGTGTGTTCTTTACTGAAGGGCTTTGTGGATTATATCGTCAAATTAAATCAAGCCCATTAGCATGTTACTTTTGCAATATCACAGTAATAGGCTGTGCCTCAGGCATTGCCCGGTTGGGATTTTGTGCGGCTTCTCTTCCTCTCTGTCTCGCTCTCTGTTAGTGCCTTGCCAGTGGTCCATGGGGCTCGGAGCCGGCATGCTCTTCCCTCTAATAGAAAAGAGCATAAAAATCACATCAATCATTAATACTGTGGAGTTATTAGAGCTGATAAGAGGGCCGATTCCACAGGCGATGGATTCCACACACTACCGGTGTGCTTTTGCAGCTGGATTTTCCAATGCAAAACAGGAAAGTCTACTTCCAAAGTGGATTGAAAGGCAAGCTTGTTTTTCATGCTCAGTTTGTTTTGTGAACAAGTTGGAGAAGCATCCACCTTTTTTCGGGGCAAACGTGAAGGCTGGGCTGGGCTGGGCTGGGCTGGGGGCGGTTGCTCCATTGATGGCACACGCTCCTTCCCCATGCAGGCCTGAGCTGCCCTGGCAGAGTTTTTCCTCTGGGGACTCGTAGCTGCAGAACGAAAAGTTCATAGAGCAAGAAAGATGAGCCAGAACCAGGAGCAGTTGCTGAATTAACTGACCGAGACTGAACTGATGCTGGTCTGCTGTGGATAGTTTCTGACTGTGTGGGAAAGACAGCGAGTGCATTTTTAGAAGTAAGTCAGATCAGTCCCTAAAACAGGGAGTTAGTTGATTGCTGTCTTTATGGCTCGTGTAGATCAGAGGCAGGAGCCACAGGGCGGGCAGCCACTGTTCTTCTGGAGATAGCACCGGCCTGGACGGATGGGTTTGGATGTGTCGGCCTGCTGTTTCAGAGAAGGGCTTCACAAAGAAAGCACTCTTATTGATTCAGAGCTCTCCAAAGACTTTGGAGGCAGCTAACAGGAAAGCGGAGAGTGCCCCTTAACAAACTGACTTTCAGTTCTGGGGCCAGCACTTCCCTTGGGCTCACAAAGTCCCTCTGCCTGTGTGTGCGTTTCCACCAGTTCACTTGCTTGCCCAGTAGCCGGCTAAATTTAAGATCCTGCAGGATGTGCCAGCAACCTAAAGCATCAGTGTGGAAACTCATACAGATTCATGTCCAAAGGACCCACGGCTGCTTCGCTGCTCAAGTGACCCACAGGCTTCTTGGATACCCCCCCCCCGGAGCATGGTTGGGACCTTGCTCTGTACTGCCAGCCGCGTGGTAAGAGGCCATGGATGTTACTTGTGCCTGCTGCCCCCTGGGTTCAAGGCCAGCTCCAGAGGTAGTGGCAGTCCCAATGGAGTTTTGCTTGCTCCCGGACAGTGGCAGCACTGGGGAGGGGGCAGTGGTTATAATTGACACCCGTCATTGCTTTCCAGAGCCACACCGGTGCTCCCAAGGACCCATGGCAGCACTGCAGAAGATCCTGGTCCCAGAGGTGGGAGGAGGTTGTGGGTGTGGCTTATGCCGGTTATTGCCTTCCACCACGAAAAGAAAGGGACGGTTCAAAATTATTGTGACAGAAAACAGAACCTATCCCGGGCTATATTAAACAATTCCACAATAAATACAAATAAACGTTTCTTATCTCTTCTTGTAAATTTATGTGTATAAGCACAACCAGAACGGCCTCTAGATTAAACCGTTTTCAATTTTGTTTTCCTCAGTGGTTGTCCTTCTTTAAATTATATTATATATATGTGGCCTTTGGCTCTTAGGTTTGGGGAGGTCTGTTCAAAAGACTCATTATTGAGTCTTTTATTATTATTATTGAGTCTTTTATTATTATTTTATTATTGCCTTCCAGCCTTGCCCCACCTGGGCTGCACCTGGGCTGCAAAGAGACTGGTTGCCGGTCCCAGCAGGACTAGGACCGGAGCTAGTAGGGGATGCTGACGCAAACTGATTCAAGCTGTTACAATGGAGAGAGTCAGAAGCAAACCGCTGACGGGCAGCTTGTTTTGCCTGTATGTGTACGTGCTGGCCGGGGGGAGGGGTACAGCCAATTCTAAGTCCTTGAGACATGTCCCTGTGAAACCCACAAGGTGAAAATGTTCTGCCACGTACGCACTTAAAATACGTTGCAGGGTCACCTCTGCGAGCAGCCCTAAGAATGACCAGATTCCCACCAATTGTAGCCGCTGTCTCTCCCCTGGCTTTTGATGCATTGTGTCGATTCCGAGTGTGCGTGTGTAAGCAATCTTTTTTTTTTTTAAGCTGGGCAGTAAAAACACACAACTGGGTTTGTGTGTGTACTGTGTGCAGTCTGCGATGTGCTGACTAGCTCAAAACTGTCAGTGGCTTTAGTACTGGAATAAACCAAGAGGTCTTAAAACAAGAAGTCATTAAAAGAGAATTAGCACCGAATTGGAAAGCTTGAAGGGCAAGTGGCAATGCTCGGAAGAATGCAGCTTACTCAAAAGCAAAGAGTAAAGCAATTTCTATTGAAGCCGCCCAACTTTTGTCATTCCTGTGCCCTGCTCCTGCTTGGGAGAGCTCAGAGCGGCTTCGGCAATGGCTGCAAGAGTCTTTCCTAACCAGGCAAAGACCTTCCTTGGCTCAATGAACCTCAGGGGCTCCAGCATTTTTCCTTTGAGTGGAGACGTCCTCTTAACCCACTGTAAAAAGTATTTGGGTTGAGCAATAGGAAGCCTGCTGGACTCTCTGGCTGCCTGCTCCCTCTGAACGGTGGCAAAAAATATCTGTTTCAAGGCACCATCTGGAAACCTCCCGTGTGGGTCTGGGAAGGGGAGGAGGTTCTAGTGTACAGTGTCTCACACAGTGCCTCCTATGCCCATGATTTCTCATCGTTCTTCTGCAAGGAAGGTGGGTCCGTATCAAACTGAGTTTGACAGCCGGTAGCTTTGCTGATGCTCCTCAGGGTTGGACTGGCCTTTGTCTCATTTTGCCAGCTTCACAGCACGGTAGACTCCCCCTCCCATCTGCACCAACTTCCTCCCCAAGGGGAACCCCCCTCCTCCAGGCAGCTTACAGCATTCCCCCTCTCCTCAAGTTTATCTTCACAACAACCCTGTGAGGTAGGTTAAGCTGAAAGAAAGAGAGCGTGGCTGAAGGTCACCCAGCAACCTTCCACAACAGAGTGAGGGTTTGAACCTGAGCCTTCCAGAGCCTAGCCTGACACTTTAACTATTACATGGCACTGACACTTCCAGCAGGGCTGAGAAGTTAGATTACTTCATAACGTGTGGCTCACAAAGTTGAATGGAGCCTATTGGCCGTCTAGTGTGGTTGTTGACACACATGCTATTTTCGCATTCCCTGGCAGGCAGAAAATGAAAGGGATCAGCTGGCTGAGAGTGGGTGGATCAGAAATCCTTTAGAGTGATTGAAGAAGTCCTGGCAGGAGCAATTGAATTATGTTCTTGCTGTGCATATAAACTATTGCCCCCTGCTGGAGGATTATAATAATGACCAGTCTAGGCACACTCCAGAGGGGCAGGGTACTCGGTCCTCTTAGCTAAGCTAGCAATGCTGTTTTTTTGACATGTGCTGTTTTGGACACCCGAAGGGTTTGTTTGGAATCCTGCTGTTACCCACTGATGTCACCTCTTGCGTTTTTATCGGCCCTGGAAAGCTGTGAGTCATTTTGCACTGGAAATGTACTTTTGATGTTCAGCAGCACATACGGTCTGCCGTTGGGAGAGCTATCTGATCTCAGGCATCATCTAGCACAGGGAGGGAGCTGTCCTCTGCCTGTCCTGGGCAGCTGCGGAGGAAGCAATGCTTTGTCTGGGAAGATCCTGGGGAGTGTGTGTTGTGTTTGATGCAGACCAGACATCACCTCTCCCCTGAACAATTGTTTTCTCTGAAGGCTTAGGAGGGGGGCCTGGTTGAATGCCTGCATGTTATCTGTTATGAAACTGGGATGAGAAAAGGTGGAAATACTGTTTTGTCTAATGCACTCATTCTTCTAAATTCTTACTTATAGATAGCAGGACAAATTAAACTCAAGCATAGGGTTGCCAGCTCCAGACTGAGGAATTCTTGAAGTTTTTGTTGGGGGGGAGGGGTTAGGAGGGCAGGGTTTAGAGATTGGAGGGACATCGGTGAGGGACAATGTCATAGAGTCCATTCCACAAAGTGACCATTTTCTCCAGGGGAACTGATCTCTGCAATCTGGATATGAGTTGTAATTCCAGGAGATCTCCAGGCCCCACCTAGGAGTTGGCAACCCTACTGAAGCACCAGATTCCCACTTCAAATCATTATTTTGCTTTGGGCTGGGTGACTGTCTACTCCTCTGAACTCCTTCCCTCTTTAAAAAAAAAACCACTGTTCAAATATACCCATTCGGACCACAGCACAATGCTATCCTTGTGGTTGTGAGAGTCCCTTCAAATCTGTGTCCCATCCCTCTTGCGCGCTTACCTCTATAAATCAACCATGAAGGGTTGCATAAACCAGCTGCATATGGAGACTAAAATGTATGAAAGGGGCAGGCCTGATGCCCCAAAGCAGGGCTTTTGGGCACTGCCTTCTGCTGAGTCACCTGGCTGGTTTATTGGAGCCAGTGTCTTCGTCTGCTCAGACTGACTGTGGCCTCTCTCTGTGCTACAGGTAGTTCGTGGGTGGTGCTCCCCAGCCAGCCCTGTGCTCTTTGCAAATCAGGCTCCCTTGCCGCAATCCCACATTTGGCATTCAGCGTCTTGTTCAACCTCTCCCTTAAGGTCCAGGCATTCCATAATTCCCCAGAACTAAAGCAGACGTTCTCCAGAACACTCTCCATCCAGAAGCAAGCATCTGTTGTGGTTGGTTTCCTGCCCAGCACGCTGTTTGCTTTTAGCTGGGGCATTTGCACATTGCCTTTGCATAGCTAGCAGAGCCGAAAGGTGTCAGAGGGGTCGCGATTTTAGTCCCCGAGTCTGTTGAAAAAGGGTGGATAACAAAATATAATGTTTAAAAAGATGCGAGATTCAGGTTGTCAGGTAAAATGTATGTGAAAAAGTTAAAACTCTGTATTTTCTGAATTTTTGTTTTTAAAGATCTTTTTGCGTCAAATTATTTTAATGTCGAATTAAGGATCTCAGTGAGACAAAAAGGTTGTTTTTTGCTGTTTTGCTATCATCTGAAAAATAACAGAGATATCGCAGTGCACCATTGGAGCGTTATGCTTGCTGCCTGCGGTCGTACAGTACAGAATATGGCTCCCTAGTGAAGCATGCACCTTGTGCCCAGCCTCTCCTAGCCCACTCTGCACATATTGGATAATGCACTTTCAGTGTGCTTTTGCAGCTGGGTTTCAAAAGTGCATTGAAAGTGCGTGATCTAACATGTGCATATCTTAAAAGGTTTTCCCTGTGGCTGCTGCATAAGACGTTTTCACATCAGTAATAGCAATAACAACAATTTGGAGATGTAAAATGGCTTGGAGATGTATCCTATGGAAGGAAACCTTTGCCAAAACTGTTCACAAAATCCCATCCTTTTGCAGTGCATGAAATTTGTTTCAGGGATGAGGTCCTTGTTCCAGGGGAGAAGCTTTCAGGCCATTTATGACATAGAGGGGAAGGGAGAGGAAAGGAACCACTCTTGGTACCCAGCTGTGCTTCCCTAGCTGGGCCTGCCCTGTGTCCAGGTCTCTTTGTCTAAGCTCTATCTCCATTCCCTGATAAGGCGGTTGGTTGACTGATTCATCAGCATGCTCTTTAAAAATCACAGGTCACAGACTGAACACCTAGTCCCTCCCAAGGAGGGAGAGAAAACACTATGTATCTGAAAGGGGTGTGGGTGGGTGTTTAATCATGTGTTCCATTTGAACTCCCAAATATAGGATGCATTTCAGTTACAAACAAACTCCAGGATCAGGGAAGGCTCTCATGGTTCCCCTATGCACAGAGCTGTAACTTTCTGGTTTGGAAAGCAACTGCAGTTTGTTGTGATGTCCAGAGTGGCCCCTTTAAGAACTTGTGACTCGTTTCTTACCCACAAACTGGGATTCTAAACGGGAACAAGTCCCTGTTTGTCAAACAGAAGTTTCTTTCAAACTGGAGAGTCTCCAATCTTGGCTCCGTGTGTGTGGAGCTGGGGTGGCCAAACTGTGGCTCTCCAGGTGTCCATGGACTACAATTCCCATGAGCCCCTAGGGGCTCATGGGAATTATAGTCCATGGACATCTGGAGAGCCACAGTTTGACCACCCCTAGTGTGGGGGATTGTGTGTCCTGTTCTCATCCTGCCAGAATTTGTTTTTGATCTCCACGGACTGAATTGCACATTATGTTTTTACACAAGTTTGTCACAGGGACTTGCAGCTGTACTGCAGGCATGATTCCCCAGTAGTGACTCCCGTGCAAAAGCCCAGCAGGGGCCCAGTTCAGATCAGCATCACAGCCCAGGCAAAGGGACAGTCTCCTGCCTCTCACTCCCAATGCCCAGGGGTTTCCACTGGAGAGTCATCTCTTCAGTAGAACAAGTCCCCAATGGCAGCTCATGTAAAGCGTCATGCGTAGTTTGGCCGTAAGAACAGCTGTCATAAGGTGCGTGTTTTCCAGTCCCTCCTCTGCGAAACCTCCAGCTTAACCTCTCTGTCATCAAGGCCAGCTGAAATGAAGTTTGGGCCAATTGCATTTGCTTACATGCCCCCCTAGTTAACTTTGCCACTTCTGATTTCTGCTTCCACTCTCCAGTTATGTCACCCAGATTTTTACATTTTATTATCTGCAGGGAGACAGTCAGTTTTGTTGCAGTTTGTGGAACTTTGTAAAGGGTGTTGCATATTGATGGGCCCATCTCAGGACTAAATGAGAACCTTGTCAATACTCAATTCTGTATGTAAGACGCCACCGCAAGAGAAACAAAATACTGATCTGATCAAATGGTCCTTGTTTTCTCTCGACGCAGGAGGTCTCCGGGGAGCCACAGTGGTGGACGCTTTAGATACTCTGTATGTGATGGAGCTGCAAGAAGAATTCCAGGAAGCCAAAAATTGGGTGGAACAGAGCTTTGACTTGAATGTGGTGAGTCACTCTTTGAACATGTTTCTCTCTGACCGTTTATGCACTGGACATTTCATGCTGGGCTGCAGGCTGGAGTTTTAGTCGTGGCAAGTTGCCCCACCTCTTCCTGCACCCACATGGCGGAGCACTTGGCCTGGTGCTCCTCATCTGCTCCCAATTTTTGCTCCTGCACAGGACCTGGGGCAGTGAAGTTCCCAGTGCATAAACGGTCTCTGCTGTGAATACAACCTGCTGTATTTTAACTCTGAGGTTCTGATCTCAGCTTGAGCTGTCGTGTGTGTGTGTGTGTGTGTGTGTTGTTTTTTTTACAAACAAGCTGAAAAATGGAACATATATATTATGGCAAGAAATAAAGAGTCAAAATATTAAACAGGCAATGTCTTTGATTCTTTAACCAGGGAGAGCCAGCTTGGTGTAGTGGTTTAGAGTGGCAGGCTCTGATCTGGAGAACTGTTCTTGAGTCCTTGTTCCTCTTCCACACGCAGGCAGCTAGTTGGCTTTGGGTCAGTCACAGTTGTCTCAGAGCTCTCTCAGCCTCACCTCCCTCACAGGGTGCCTGTTGTGGGAAGAGGAAGGGAGGTCAATTTTAAGCTGCTTTGAGACACATGAGGCTTGCTGGGTGACCTTGGGCCAGTCACAGTTGTCTCAGAGCTCTCTTAACCTCACCTACTTGACAGGGTGTCCGTCGTGGGGAGAGGAAGGGAAGGTGAGTCGCTTTGAGACTCCTTCGGGTAGTAAAAAGCAGTATACAAAAAAGGATCTTCTTGGTAGCTGGCTAAAATCCAATCAGTGCTCCATCTGGTGTCATCTTTTTCTGTCTCTTGTGCTTTTGCTGTTTGGCAGGGTTAGTATTTTTTAACTTGTTATTTAGACATGCTGAGAACTGTATGGGCTTTATTATAACGGGCTGCACAACAGCCTTGCTAGGTAGTCCAGATTATTACCATTTATGGGGGAACTGAGGCCGAGTGAACAGCTTGCCAAGGTGTCAAAAAACTACCCTAAGTTATGGTGGTACACATGAGACCTGAATATGAGTCTTGTGGATCCAGGCTTAAATTGGATCACACTAGCTCTCACAGGAGCAACAAAAATTTACCTTTGTTATTTGACAGCCAGAAAAAAATATATTCTTCATTCTTCTGCTTCAGCAGATTGCCACTAGAAAATGAAGCTCACACATAATTGTGTGCAATTTTGGTGCAGTCTTGTGCATAAGGAAAGCTTTGTTATAATAGAAGATAATTGGATGCATTAATGCCTTTAGCTGCTTGGATTTTCCAAGTTGAGGAATGGAGGGGCTAGTTTTCTGATTCTTTGAATAACCGCAGCTTTCTTCTTCCGTGGAATATATGAGGCTGCTTTATAGTGATTGGTCTACTGGTCTGCCAGGTTTAGTGCTCTCAAACGCCACCAGTCGTAGCTCTCCAGGGCACAAGATTTGCTTTTAGCTTAGAGCAAAACAGACCTGCAAACATTTATGGGACCAAAATGTGTCACCAGTAAATATTACATCACCAGGTGCTAAGCCTTAATTTGTTTTCCCCACCTCAGCCCACCCCAGATTCATAAAGTTGAAAAGGGAACAAAACAAGGAGAGGTGACACCTCTGTCCTTGTTCCTCAGACCTTTAATGAGGCATGACCTGGAAGCTTTCATAGGGATCAGGGTGTTCTCGAGGGCTCTCTCACTGGTCTAATCCTAATTTCCTCCTTTGCTCAGAGTTGGTGGGAGTGCACAGGCTGAACACTGGACATCTATCAATTCCCAGGTTTAAGAACCACTGCAGGCTCAATCTCGTGTCAACCCCTTGCCCTGGAAGGTAGCAAGAAACCATCCACTAGTCTTGCAACATCAGGGGCAAGCAGTATACTGGCACATCCCAGTAAAGCTACCCACAGAGTAGCTAGCTCACTGCAGGGGAATCACACGAGATGACCAAGGTTTACATTTTTGAAGGGGAAGGTGGAGAAAGAGGACTAAAGCTAATCCAGTGGACTTTGAGGATGTGTTTCCTTCTGACTGACGTCAGATCTAATGACCAGACTCCGAACGTGAACAGAACTCTGTGGCAATCCTAAAAGAGAATAATGCAGGGCACAACATTCAGCCTTCTGCTCTTTGTTGAGACAGATTGAGGTACCCCAGAGGCAAGAGAGGAAGCCCATGGTTATATGTGAAGGTGTGGAAGGAAAAAGAAATGACTCTTCTTAGCCGCAACCATAAATGAGGCACCAGAACAAAAATCACTTGACAACCTTGGCAGGTTGATCCGATACTTTAATGGCTAACAAATCCAATGTAGCAGACTCTGCTTTGTCAGCTGCATGAAGCAGTCTAGAAGTTACAAGGCAAATGTCAATGACAGGGGCAGCCGAACAGTGACTCTCCAGGTGTCCATGGACTACCATTACTATGAGCCTCTGCCAGCACCAATATGGAGCTTTTCCGCCAGGCTTATGGTTGAGGCCAGTTGGACAAATGAACAACAAAACATTGAAGGGCCTCCCCTTGCTGCCCCTGTAATAACCACAGCTTTAATAGCCTTCTCTCCTACCACCTCCCTAAAGAGAGGAAGAAGAGAGACATACTAGGCCGACCAAGCCAATAAGAATAGGCTGTCAACTAGGGCCATTAATATTGTCTTGCTTAATATTTTAACTGGTGTTTTTATGTATATATAAATGTTGTGAACCACCCCGTGAGTCCAGGTGCGATAGGGGCGGTCTAGAAATGTAACAATAATTCAATGAATATTTGGATAGTAAAAAGCAGAGTACCCAAAAAACAGCTCTTCTTCTTAGTGTGCGGCTGCTGGCAAGGCATTCCATAAGGTTCAGCCTTCACTTTGTAAGACAGCACATCAATAGGCTCAGCTACCACATCTCTGGAGATTTAGACGTGAGGGATATATAGGCAATGCTTTGCTTCCAGACCCCCCTGACAGGTCATCTATGTGGCTCTTGCCAGTAGCTTGAATGCTGAACTGGATCGGCACCTGGACTTCACTGAGCACATGTCCCAGGAGAGCTGAAATGCTAATTCTAGAGTCTCGGCACAGCCTGTGCAGTGTCATTAACACTTCTTTCAGAGCGAGAGCATTGCTTGTCCTCAGAAGAAAAACATCTCTTGGCAGGGGAGGGGGAGGGAGGAAATAGCCAGCCCAGACTTGCAAATGGGAAGTTGCTTCTAATCAATCTGGCTGAATGCTTCTGAGTTTGATATGGGATCGATAGGCAAGGAGACAAAACCAGCAAGGATCACTGATCAGGGTTTTTACGAACGCTGTTCCTTCTGCCCCATCCGTTACTGCGGATCAGTCTGCAAACTTAAAAATTAACCTTGCGAGATAGGCATTTGATGTAGGAAAGATTGGACCTACATTAAAAAATTAAACCAGTATATTAGCATTGTTGCCTGAAGCCAGAATTACAAATGGGAGGGGGATTTTTTTTTAAAGAATCAGGTGGTAAGGACCTTCCTCTCCGTTCTTGCTTCCTTGCGCTGACAGCGTAGTTTCAGGGACTGAGAGGCAGAGGTTTCCCCTTGAGGGGGAAGAACCCATTACGGCATTTGCTTTTTAATAATGCCAGCCTGAAAAGAGAATCTCTTAGAAGCTGGCAGGACCACCATGCTCCAGTGGCTCTATTTCAAAGAGTTGGGGGAGCTCAGCAATATGCTGTCCGGACAGCCCCCTCCCAGGTATGTCCACAGGTAGAGAGGGCAGGCCAGTGGGGTGTGGTGGCTACTCCTAGTCTCCTGCGCAAATGAGGAGCTGTGGTGACATATTTATTTATTTATTTATTTATTTATTTATTTATTTAGATTTATATACCGCCCTCCCCGAAGGCTCAGGGCGGTTTACATTAAAACTAGTCAACGATACATGAAACATGAAACAGTCTTCGTTAAAACATACAGTAAATAATAACAGTGGTTGTAACCATATAACAGAATAATGTAACAGTATAACAGTATAATAAAATAATATAACGATGGAACGGTGCAATACCACAACAGGTCCAGAGCGCTCTGGTGGAGTTCTGGGAGGAAGGGGGGAGAGAGGGGGGAGATGGGGGGAGGGGGGGAGCGGGGGGAGCGGGGGCCCTTCATTCGCTGTTGGTTGTGCCTGGTCTCAACCAAATGCCTGGTGGAGGAGCTCCTTTTTGCAGGCCCTGCGGAACTGTTTAAGCTCCGTCAGGGCCCTGATCTCCTCCGGGAGCTCATTCCACCAGGTGGTGGCCAGTACAGAGAATGCTCTGGCCCTGGTCGAGACCAGGCGGACTTCTTTAGGGCCAGGGACCATTAGCCGGTTGGTGGCGGTGGAGCGCAGAGCTCTTTTAGGGGCATAGGCAGGGAGGCGGTCCCTCAGGTACACTGGGCCCTGACCGTGAATGGCCTTGAAGGTAATTACCAGAACCTTTAGTCTGATCCGGAATTCAACTGGCAACCACTGCAGTTGGTGGAGAATGGGCCGGATGTGGGACCTCCACGGTGTTGCTGTGAGGATCCTGGCCGCTGCGTTTTGGACCAGCTGTAGTTTCCGGGTCAAGGCTAAGGGCAGGCCTGCGTAGAGCGAGTTACAGAAGTCCAGTCTAGAGGTGACCGTCGCATGGATCACTGTGGCTAGGTGTTCCGGGGCCAGGTAGGGCGCTAGTAGTTTGGCTTGGCGGAGATGGTAAAATGCCAGCCGCGCTACCTTTGTGATCTGGGCTTCCATTGTAAGGGAAGTATCCAGAATCACGCCTAGGTTCCTGGCGGAGTGAGCCGTAGAGAGCTGTACTCCATCCAGGGCAGGCAGGCACGCTTCCTCGCATGGGCCCTTCCTACCCAGCCACAGGACCTCCGTCTTTGAAGGATTGAGCTTCAGACGACTCTGCTTCAGCCATCTCGTCACTGCTTCCAGGCAGCTGGCTAATGCTTCTGGGGGGGAGTCAGGGCGGCCATCCATCAGGAGGAAGAGCTGGGTGTCATCGGCATATTGATGACAACCCAGCCCAAACTGGGTTTGGAAACTGCTACTCAGTCACTTGCTTTCTCAGGCAGGTGAATAGATACAGGCCACTCACGTCCACTTAGGGGGGAGGTGTGCCATGTTGAGGGAAGGCAGAGAGGGGAGAGCCTAATATTTTGGGTCCTTTTGATGCCACCAGCCACAGAGAGACCACACGGCAGCTGCTGCCGCTTCACACTGGTGCCCATCTGTGCCAGTTCTGGATCCCATTGGTAAATATTGTACCATTTAAGGTTCTTTCCCCCCAGTTAGGTACATCCATCTCCTCTGATAGGCAGCAGCTCCTCAAGGGATCAGATAGAAGTCTTTCGCATCACTTGCTACTACCTGGTCCTTTAAACTGGAGATGTCAGGGACTGAACCTGGGACCCTCTGCATGCAAAGTTAATGCTCTTACATTGAGCTATGGTCCCATCCTGCCCACAGACCTATAGTATGATCTAAAATCTGGCATAAAATAAAAGGGAATGACTAGTAGGGGCAGGGTAACCTTTGCACTTCCCAACTGGAGATAAAAAGGAAATAGGGGGAATAAAACTGGAGATGGACAGATGCTGAATGGGAAGACTGAGCCCTTTTCAGGTCTCCCCAGAACCCCCAGTTCCATGGCAAGAGCAGGGCTGCTCATGATAGCCCTATGAGTAGGAATGTGCATCCTACTGTTGTCTGTGCTTAGATGTTTTAGCAGTATTTTGAAACCTGCTGGTAATAGTTCATTATGGACAGCGATGTACCATTCCTTATCTCTGGCTGCTTCCATACTGGGATTGTGCCCCAGTACCACGAGCCAGACTGTTTTTGGAAGTGATGGTGAATAAATCTAATAATAACTAGTGGCCAAGCCCATTGTAGTCAAGAATATAACGGGCACCAGATTGGGGGTAGGGTGGAAGAACTCTGTGGATGGCCCCTCCCTCCCCCCCCAGGTCCCCCCAGGACTTGGAAAAGCTGCAGGCAGCAGTTATGGAACTCACCGGCAGAGGCAGCTCTCACACAGCAGGGATCTGCAGCCTCCAAGCCTCAGAGGGAAGTGGAAGGAGGAGGGGGTGGTCAGAGTGGGGGATGGAAGGCAATTGGCTGGCCACTGGACAGACAGGCAAGCTGGTTGGAGGAAGCACTCAGGGGCGGAACAGCTGCCCTGAGTGGGTGTTAAGCACTGGGTGACACTTAAGCCATGAGACATGCTCCTCCTCCAAGGCCTTACCAGAAAAGTATTATGTGGAACAAATATAACAATAATAACAATGCTAAGCAACTTTTCAGGGTTGTTGTGAGGATATCAGCATAGCACCATATGAGATGTGCCATAAATATTGGGACATTTTATATAAATACTAAACAGTATGGTTTCATTAACATACCCCGCTCCCCCAAATCTGAGCTAGTTCTTCAGGCCTTTGCAGTGTGTGTGTAATAGGGCAAGAGTTGCCTGCCTTTACCCCCAAGGCACCGTATAGAGGCCTCTTTCTTATCACTTATCTGCCTGAGGGGGCATGTATGGATACGCACACATGGAGGGGAGCTGATATTTATTCAGAAAGCAAAACTGAATTGGCATGCAAGATTGGACTTCATGAGCACGTTTCTGAAAGGCACAATTTCACTGCAATTGCTTTGATATTTCACTGATCCAAAGCTGGCTTATTATTATAGAGCATAATTCGCTCCAGGTAAATGGCTGTCTGAGAGACTCTGTCTTCCACATTAGTGAATGCCCCTAGGAAAACCCACTGAAAACCCTTGCTGTCTCTGGCTCTCCTTAAGGTATCTATATGAAACCACCCTGCTGTTTCCAGGGAAGTTGTTTCCCAAGGTAAGCATGGTTAAAATGGCTGCCTATAATTTACCCGCCCTTCATAAAACATGAAGGGGTGGGCTTTGCTGAGAAGTCTCCCCTGCCCCTTTGTATGCAGGTTTTCCTCTGATGGCCTTTGATCACCTCTAGCCAGCCTCACTTCCCCAGCTGTGAAAACTGGAAGAAATCCTTTGTCTTCACTGAGCCGCTGCTCAAAGAAATCAGATGAAGGTTTTCACATTTGAAAAATGTTACATAAATAATAATTAGTAGTACAGGCCATTCACACCTGGCCGTGAAGTGGAGGTTGTAGGCATGGGACCAAATTTTGAGGATGTATTTTCTCCCCTCTTCAGGAAGGAATGCTGAATGGGAAAGAAAATCTCTGTGCGCAGGCTTAAGTGATCCCTGCCTCTGTGGAACCATCCACCTCATTTTGATGAGTGGTATCATCTGGAGAGCCAGCATAGCA
Organism: Paroedura picta; assembly: GCF_049243985.1. NCBI lineage: Eukaryota > Metazoa > Chordata > Lepidosauria > Squamata > Gekkonidae > Paroedura > Paroedura picta. Next base: position 45,876,225 of record NC_135373.1, read on the forward strand.
TAGTGGTTAGAGTGCTGGACTAGGATCTGGGAGACCCAGGTTCAAATCCCAGTTCTGCCTGGTCTACTGTGGAATCTTATTTGGTGGTCTTGGGCCAGTCATAGACCCTCATCTACCTCCCAGGGAATAAATTGGAAGAGAACAGAGTCCCCATTGGGGAGAAAGTTAGGAGGTAAATCATGTATAAATGCTCAGAAATGTACATACATAGGTTCCAATTTGTACCAATCTGAGGCTCACTTTTGCAGCCACTGTTCATATAGCAACCCTCTTACCAGGGCTCCATATGAATTATTGATTTATATGGTATTTATTGCCCGTGTTTCTTGACACAGTGAGATTACATAGCGCAAAGTAATGGCATCTAAATACCCCAACATACCATAACCAACTCAGTAGGACTAGGATTACAAACGAGAAACAGTGCAAAAGTAATGTTAGAGATGCTACATCAAGCAATACAGAAAATGGAATTGCATGAGTAGAAATCAATGGAGTAAGAGCCAGATAATCCATACGAACAGGTAGTGAGTGTGGCATGGGCTACAATGCACTGACTCTAAAAACTAAACCGGGCAGTACAGAGGATGCTTTCTGCCCCCGCAAGCAAAACACCCTGCTCTCCTTCTCTCCTGGTTTTCTTTCATATAACTAAATAAATAAATGAATGAATAAAGGTCATTAATTGAAAAATTCTCCACTCCTGCAAGGTGGAGACAGCAGTGTAGGGGCTGGGGTCTGAGACATTCTCAACTCTGCAGTTTCATGTAATGAGAGATTACTGGATTTTATTTGATGAGAGGGCGGGAGGGGAAACAGGGCTTCTGGTTCTTGGCAGCAGGCATGCATCCTCCATGTCATTCAGTTCTGCTTTACAACCTTGTGAATGTAAAGAAAGAATAATTAGTTAGTATCCCTCTCCTGGAGTGTGTTCTTAGCTTTTTATTCAATGCACAGTCTGGAACCAAACCCGTTTGTTTGTTTTGTCGTTGTTCTCTGCAGAATGGTGAAGCTTCCTTGTTTGAAGTGAACATCCGCTACATCGGAGGGTTGCTGGCCGCGTTCTACTTAACCGGTGAAGAGGTTTGTTCCGTCACATTTCGCACCCAGGGTGTATTTCTCCATAAGAAAGCCAGTCTCTCCAGAGAGGGCTGCCAACCAAGCCCTTCAAAAAACGATCCCCCCTGACTCAACAAGCTGAAAACTAACTCTCTTTTTTATGAATATTGAAATGCTGATGATGGCTGTTAATTAAGTCTCGCATAATTACCTTGCCTGGCTCATCATTTTGTATAGATATTTTCTCCCGTGGACAATTTCTCCTCGATAGCTTTTCAGTTTGGTACATTGGTCCCTTGCTGTGAACTACATTTGCTGTGATCTTGGCCTGGCATTCAGAACTTGTTAATTTCTTGATGCTGGGAAGGGGAACTTTCATAGGCCCCTCGGGGTCACGCTAAACGTTGCAGTGGGGGAACTGCCGATTTTAGCAAGGGCTGCTCTCAGCTGTATTGTCAAAAAGTGAAGAGCCGTCATGAGCATTAATGTAGCCTGACAAGGTCCTTTGACCCCAGTTTTCTGCACCATCCTGGGAGGGGAGGGCACTGCCCTCTTGTGTAACCTTGGGAGCAAATAACCACTCTGTATGAAGAGGGGGGGGAGCTTACGGATATGCATTTATTCAGGGGAAGATGTGTATCCTCAGAGTTTTAATCAGGAGGCAGAAGCACAGTCTGTCTTGTTGACTCAGAGACTCTTGACAGGTGTGATCGAGCGTGGAGTGCTTTAAACTTTCTACTCTCAAAGAATCCCTCCCATATTTGATCACTAATTAACTACTCCCTGCACATCACAGGCTGATCTGCTATCCTCTCCAGAGAATACTCTCAATTGGTCCAGGTGGCTAGTCATGGGTATTTGGGTCTATTGTCACTTTGCTGAAAGCCAGTGCAATCAAAGGGTAGGAAATCAAGAGGAGCTTAGTTTATTTTTTCCCCCTTTCCCACATTACAGCCTGTCAGGAGCTACGGGCCTTGTGGGAGGAGCTACAGGCCTTGCGGGAGGAGCTACGGGCCTTGCAGGAACTTACAACATTCCGCAAGGCCTGTAAAACGGAGCTCTTCCACCAGGTCGCTGGACGAGGCTGGGCCGCAAGGAAGATCGCCCCCCCCCCCCTAAAGCACTGTGGCAGCAGTAGCATAATGTAATCAGCAACCTCTGTTTCCCATTACCCATCACCCCTTTAGAATGGGTTATCTGGGGTAACTTATAGAGACATTATTGTTTTGCCGCATCTGTCTTATTATTTTATTCTGTGTATTATTGTGTATTGGGGTTTCATGGATTTTATTGTATGGTTTTATTCGGGGTTTTATGCTGTAACTCGCCTCGAGCCTCCGGGGGGGGGGGGGGGCGAGTAACAAATCTAAATATAATAATAATTTTGGATTTACTGCCTTGGGTCGTGTCTGGTCCTATGTGTAGAGTTCTCCGGTTGGCTCACATAGCTAAATTGCATATGAACAACAGAGACCTGTATATGGAGGGGGGGCAGGGGGAGCCTTGTGGCATCGTAAAAAGCAACGGATTTATTACGGCATCAGTGTTTATGGACTAGAGCCTACTGCCTCAGGCATAAGAAATGTTTTGTAAAATGGTAAAGATATGCATGCTCATGCACGTGGATATGCAGGGGGAAATGTGAATGGGGGACCATGCACTGCAAGAGATACCATCTGTAATGCCTCCATGCAAAACACAAATGTATCTGACAGTAATTGGCAATAACACAATCTTCCCTAGCTGTGCTCAGCTAATTGAATACCTTTTTGTGGGTGAAAAAAGCTTGATCTTTATGAACACAGGCACACTTTCTGATCTCACTACATGAGAACACTTGCTCTCTCTCGCTTTCACACAAACTTGCCGTCCATTTGTGTCGTCCATTTGGGTCCTTCCTTCACTTCACTTCATCCAGACACAAAACTGTTAATGTCAAGATTTCCTGCCTGTGAAGATGGGCAGTTTGATGTAGTAGTTAGGAGTGTGGACTTCTAATCTGGCATGCCGGGTTCGATTCTGCACTCCCCCACATGCAGCCAGCCAGGTGACTTTGGGCTCGCCAAGGCACTGATTAAGCTGTTCTGACCAAGCAGTAATCTCAGGGCTCTCTCAGCCTCACCCACCTTACAGGGTGTCTGTTGTGGGGAGAGGAAAGGGAAGGCGACTGTAAGCCTCTTTGAGACTCCTTTGGGTAGAAAAAAGCAGCATATAAGAACCAACTCTTCTTCTTCTGAACCAGGGGTATAATTAAAAGAAGGGGCTCTTTCCGAAATCTAAATGGTAAAAAAAAACCCTGTTAGCATTCAAAGGTGTTGCCACCCATCTCATTCTTCCCACTCTTTGGCTTGCACCTTAAAATATGTATTTGCATCCAGGTCCAAGAAGAAATCCTGCCACCCCTACTCCAGCCACGAGGCACTGGACCTGTAATGTAATAGAAAAAGGTTTAAAACCTGGAGGGTGTGGTTTGAGTTGGGGGAGAAGGTATGGTCCAAGCCAGAGGAATCTAGCTTTAGTTGCAGCAGTGCTTCTTCATGCCCCCCCAAAAAAACCAGCCTCCAAAGGTATGATCCTCCTTAAGATGTCTCCTCCTTAAGAGTAAATAGCATCTGCTTTCTGAAGGCAATGGCAGCTTCTAGCCCAACAAAGATTAAACTCCACTACCAAAATTAATTTTGCTGAGCGATGACATTTCCCTGCAGTACAGTTCTGCCTTATCCTCTCAGGGTGTTCCCAAATACTGGCAGAGACTGAACCTATCGTATGCTGGTGATGGTAGGTGTAGAGAGATCAAAGAGATCTCACAAAACACCCGAGACAGAGAGACAAGCAAATGTCAAGCTGCTCTCCCACTGATCCAGGTGGGTATCTTCCATGCTGGAAACAAGAGAGCTGCACCAAACCAGTTCCAAAAAAATAAGAGTTCTGTGCAAAGGTGTTCTAACAGCTTGACTTTGTTTTTAAAGAAACCTTGGTGGATTTGGAGACGTGAATCTCTTCCTTCCCTTTTTATAAGAGAGCACTAGCTTTTTTTTATCCGTAGGCTTCTTCTCTCAACTTGTTCAGGGTTAAAATTCTTGGACAGAAGCTATAGTGTCCAATTGCATAGACATCAAACAAGATGAGGAAGACTGAAAGGATTCTAAGTGCTGAAGGAAAGAAAAATATATATGCAAAAGAATTTATGTTTGAGATTTTGGGTATCCTAAAAAGAAAAGAATGTGATACAGTTCCCTAGTTTTTTTGCCAGAGATTTTGCATACATGTACAAAGTCTTTAAGAGCCTCTTGTGGCACAGAATAGTAAGGCAGCAGACATGCAGTCTGAAAGCTCTGCCCATGAGGCTGGGAGTTCGATCCCAGCAGCCGGCTCAAGGTTGACTCAGCCTTCCATCCTTCCAAGGTCGGTAAAATGAGTACCCAGCTTGCTGGGGGGTAAACGGTAATGACTGGCAAACCACCCCGTATTGAGTCTGCCATGAAAACGCTAGAGGGCGTCACCAAGGGTCAGACATGACCCGGTGCTTGCACAGGGGATACCTTTACTTTTACCTTACAAAGTCTTTAAGATTTGACCAGGGGGGCCTTAAGGGGGCTTGCCTCCCACCACTGACCCCTTTATGGAGGCAGCTTGGGTTTAAGTATAGTTGGCCTAGTGCAGGGGTAGTCAAACTGCGGCCCTCCAGATGTCCATGGACTACAATTCCCATGAGCCCCTGCCAGTATTCCCTGGCAGGGACTCATGAGAATTTTAGTCCATGGACATCTGGAAGGCCGCAGTTTGACTACCTCTGGCCTAGGTCAATTGTCTTTCTGCTTCTTGAACCAAATCTTTTCTACAATAAAATTTGAGTCCAATGGCACCTTTAAGATCAACAAAAATGTATTCAAGGTGCAAGCTTTCCTGTGCATGCCAAAAAAATTAGAGTCATAAAATGACTACAGGGGTGGGGGGTGGGAAATGGTATCCTGAGTCTTTTAAAGCCTAAATAATTGAATTTTGTTTTGTTTTTACTGAATTCTGTATCTTATTTTCACTATATTGTGAAGGCTTTTGGCCGATACAGCTAAACTAAACTAATAATAATAGTAATACTAATTAGGAGACTTCCTAATTCCAGTCCTGTTGCCTGTAAGTACGTATGTGCCAGCAAGTCCCAGCCAACCTGTGGCGATTCCAGCCAAGGGGGTTTCAAGCCAAGTGAGAAGCAGAGGTGGTTGGCCATCGCCTTCCTCTACAGTCTTGGAGCCCATCAAGGTAGACTGCAGAGGAAGGCGATGGTCTCCCTTCCTTGGACAGGCTCTGCTTAGCTTCCAAGATCAGGCTCTATGCCGTGCTGCCTTCCCTTCCCCTGTTGTCTGAAGAGGCAGGAATTTTACCCAAAAGGCCTCAGACTGCGGATATATTTTCAGCTGATCCCAGGAATTTTTTTATTTATTGAATTTATATGATTTGGAATGTGCTCTAAGCATCCAATCCTTCCCGGCTTCGGTATTTTCAAGTACACCTCATTCTGCAATCACCATCTGCCTCTTCCCGGCTGAATAGACAAACTTTGCTCTCCTGCCCTGCTTCCCTATGCAGAATTAAGGCAGGACTTGCCAAGGTGGTAGCGTAATAAGAGTACGTGTGTGGGGAGTGGGGATTATGACTTGGCTTCTCCCAGTTGGCCACAGATCAGGCAGCAGGATTTGAAGTTGAAAACTCTGACTTGAGCCTCCTGCCATTATTCTGATGGTTAAAGGAGCAACTCTGGCAGTTTAAGAGATGAATGAGCCATGTTGAACGAGGAGATGCCATTTCTTTCTTTTTTTTTTTTGCCAGATGCAGAGGAATGTTTTGTGTAATCCTCTTCATCTTCCATTTCCCCAGATAACAGAGGGCTTGCCTGTATAAAGAAATTATATTGAGGGAAGGTGTGGGGAAAGAGCAGGATGTAGGCCATTGATGGGTAGGTAACTCACTGCAAATGAACTACTTGCTCTGAGCCATTCATCTTCACAGAGTTCGGCTGCTGAGACAATGTGCAGATGAGTGGGGGATCCTTTCTTTAAGCTCTTCCCTCATCCCTGGCTTGCATATCCACAATCTTGGGCCGTACCCTTCCAGTGAAGAGGCTAGGGGTCCTGCTGTGTTGGACCAAAGTTCCATCTAGTAGGGTTTCCTTCTTCCCACAGTTCCTGTCCAGATATCCCTTGCAAATTGACCATCAAGGCTGGCCGGCATTAGCCCTCCCCAGCCCCCCATCTATTGGCACTGGCTGGTATACTGTCTCTGCACCTGGAGGTTCTGTTTAGCAAAAAGCCACTGATAGACCTATCCTTCTTTTATGCATTTTCAGGTTTTTCACAAGTTTGGTTAATTTAGTTTTCCTAAGATTGTAACCCTTGATTTTTTTGGCCTGGCGATATGCTATGGCAGGGGTAGTCAACCTGTGGTCCTCCAGATGTTTATGGACTACAATTCCCATGAGCCTCATGGGAATTGTAGTCCATGGACATCTGGAGGACCACATGTTGACTACCCCTGCATTATGGGAATTGCTTCCGCCGGGGTTTATGCTTGTTTCTTTAATCCTGCTATCTTGCTTATAACAGGTTGTATAGGTTTCCCATTGTGGGAGGACAGGGCACACCATGAACAACGGTATCTCTATAAAATTATCTCTGTTCCTAGAATTCCAGTGCGATACTTCCTGCCTTGAGAACTGCAACGTTCATCTTTCTGCATTATTTTCCACTTTGAATCACTGGTTTTGTATCCGATCAAATAGTGACAACTACACATTGGACCTGTTCCCAAATCCGAGCATGGATTTTTACACTTGGTAAACACAAATGAGTAAATCCCCATGTGCCACATTGCAGTCTTGTCGGAAAGTTATATTTAGGGCCTGTTTATTTATTTGTCAGGGGTGCTGGCCTCACACAGAGCCCAAACTAAGGAGACAAGTTGCAGAGCATGACTGACCCCCTTGAGGGGTAACTCATTCAGGAAGCTGAGAGCAAGGGCCTTTGTATGTGCCAATAGTGGAGACAGACCAGAGCAGACCGGAGGGTGGCTGCTGTTGTCAGGGCAACTGCTTGGAAGCCTGGAGTAGCAGCAGCCAGGAATGACCTGTCAGGATGGTGGGAAAGCCAAAAAGCCGAAGCAGCTGACAGAAAGGGCTATGTGTAGATCCCATTTTATTCAGGGTTTAGCTTGGTTTAGTTAGTTTAGCTTATTAGATTTTTAGACCCCTATGCCCAGCAAGCTGGCTCAGGGAGGTGTACAACGAAATATAAAACGCAAATTACGATAGATGAAAAATTACACTTAAAATTAAATTAAATAGTGACAGACTAAAATAGCAATAATATGTTCGTGGAATGTCTGTTATGGGTGTTGATTTCTCCCAAACATTCAGGATGATTTGTGGTGGATTGATGCATGGATAGATGGACAGATTACTGGGTTGGGGCCATAATAGGTATGTAACTAGATGTTAACTTTGACCCCAACCAAAAGCCTGGTGGAAGAGTTCCATCTAAAAGGCCCTGCAGAATTGTGCCAACTCCAACAGGGTTCTGATGTGCTCCGGGAGCCCATTCCACTAGGCAGGGGCCAGGACCAAAAAATGCCCTGGCCCTGATTGAAGCCAGACATTCCACCCTGGGGCCAGGGACCACCAACTGGTTAGTATTCAGCTGGCTGAATATGGGGGAGCGCGGAATCAAACCTGGATCGTCAGATTAGAAGTCCACACTCCTAACCACTACACCAAACAGATAAAAGTAGTTTTATATCCTTTTTTCCCAATGTTCAAAGTGATTTGTTAATGTTAACAAAATATACAACAATCCCACAGATCTATTCTGCTAGGAGAGGCCCTTTCTCTGACACAAAGAGACTTTCTTCATACAAGATACTCTTCTGAGCATTTTGCCTCAGAGGAAGGGAGAAAACCACCTGTGCTGGTAGAACAGGTCCGCAGGATCCAACCAATTCATGTTCACCTGCTCCAGGCACAGAATTTCTTTTTTTTTTTTAATACATGGGTTGAAAAGTGATTCACTGTAAAGTCCCTCTTAGGGGCTGTACATCTGGAGATTTATTTTTAGAAATCCAATGCAGTTTACATTGCCAGCAGCTGTTTTCTTAATAGCTTTCTCACTCCATCCTTCCTCTCTTTCTCCACACAGGTCTTCAAGAGTAAAGCCCTGGAACTGGGAGAGAAGCTCTTGCCAGCTTTTAACACGCCAACGGGTATCCCACGGGGAGTCATAAACCTGGGCAGGCAAGGCACATATCGTTACTCCGTTCTCTTTAACAAATGCTGCACTCAGAACGTAAAGACCCGACCGAGGGCCCACGTAGGTCAGTGTACTGTTTCCTATCAGGTGCATCCAGCGAGCTCACGAGCCAGGCAGGAAGATTTTCAGCCCAGCCGTGTATCCCCAGCAATCTTATATTTAGAGGTTTTACGGCAGCACAGCCAGGCTCTGCTGAAAGTGAACTGGATCAGTATTGGCTGCATCTGATCCCAAACTGGAACTGAATCGAAACATTTTCTAGTCCAAGCCCTTGAACGTGTGCACTTCAAACATGACCTTTTGCTCAGCCGTCTCTTTTGAATCATAGCCCTTTAACTTCTTTCCCCAGGTGGAAATTGTTCCACATAAAGCTGCCTCGCACGCTGAATCAAAAAATGGTCTGCTGAGGATAGATTTGCCCACCGTGACTGGCAGTGATTCTGCAAGGTCTCAGACAGAGGTTTTTCTCGTCACTTGCTACGTTCAATTGAATATGCTGGGGATTGAACTTGGGACCTTCTATGTGTAAAATAAATGCTCTACTGCTATGCCTCAGCCCCTTCTATTTATTTATCTTTTCTGTACCTCTTCTTTATAGGATTCTCACCCCTCCTTTTCATAGTAAAGCAATTGGCCCCCATTATAGTAATAAACACAGCACTTTCAGAGAAGGAGGGGGCTCCATGTTTTAGAATTCGCTGTGTATTCCAAGCTATATTTCTCCCCTCTTTCCCCGTTCCCAGTGATACCCACAACATTCCTGTTCCCACTAAAAACAAATGAGGAGGTTCCACATGCTTTGGGAAGTCCTCAAGCATGCAGAAAATAATGACTTTGTAAATTGGGGATATGAGCCTTTTTAAGGTTCTCAGAACATTGAGAATCCTGGAGCGGGGGAGTGGTTGGGGATGGAGAAGAGCAAAAACAATTCCAAATTATTCCCTCTAGAAACAATGATTTCTTGTAGGCTGCAGCTTGGGCTCTATACCCTTGCTCACTCTTTGGAGGTTTTATGACAGACCTGCTGCTTTTACTGAAACAACCCTCACTTTCCTCCCCTGCCAGGTTGCAGAGAAACAGGAGCAACATGTTACATTCACCCCTTCAGCCAATTTGCCCTTCCCAGGTACAGACTGAATTCCTAGAAAGGGCTTCCTTGAGCCATTGTGCCCACACTGAACAGGCGAGAGAGCATTACATCCTGAAATAGAGAGGAAAGCTATCAGAGTGGGAGTTTTAATTCTCCAGAATTCGTAGCTTCTAGACAAGGAGGGGTGCCTTTTGTTCCGATCCCTGGGCTTTTCAAATAATTCTTCCTGAACTCTGTTAGCAAAGGAAAGTGCAGCTAGGACACAGCCTCTCGCCAGAAGATCAAAAGCTGCTTGGGAGCTTTTGACTCCCCCCCCCCCCACACACACACACAAACAAAACAGTGGCCAGCAGGTCTGTGAATAGTTGCCAGAGGGTCCCAGCTATTTAGGGATAGTCAATGGGCAATTCAAGGGAAGCTCCATTTTCCTGTTCTCTATCACATCTCTCTTTTAAAATGCAGCCTTGTAAGGTGCCAAAAGGGATATATAAAACCACCAAGCCTGAGAATTCCAGCTTGAATGCTTCTTTTTTCTTAAAGTAAGTTTCTAGTTCTCATTGGTTGGAGGATTCAGTTTGAAAGTTAAAGACTAGAAGGAAAAGGAAGTTGTATGTTATTTTAGCCATGCAAACACCGCTGTGCACTTTTTGTAGTTCAGTGGCAGAGTACTTGTTTTTCCTACCGAAGGTCCCTGATTCAAGCCCAGGCATCTCTCAGTTAAAGGATCCTAGATGTGCTGGGAAAGATAATTCTCTGCTGGTGACTGTCTCTCCTCCCTTTGCTACCTCTCACAACCTGTTTGCAAAGACAGATGAGGAGCCCAGAACTCATCCAGAATCTCACTGGCAATCGTGGTTAGCATCTAACAAATGGAAATATTTGGAGGGTTCTCTTTTGCAGTCTCCAAATCACAATAAGGTCTGATTGGAGAGTACAGGAGATTGGGAACATCATCCCAGGGGGGTGAAAGGAATAATTCCGCAGTCAAGCATAGGGAGATGATTGGGTAGGGAGATGGGAAAGAGAGGAAATCAGCCCCTGCCTACCCAGGAGGTACAAAAAAAAACCCCTTCAAATCTCGATCTTTTAACTCCCTTTCAGTTTTCTTCAACTATGAACCTATAACTAGGACCTATTATTCAAGGCAAACTGAGCAAGAATTTATGATCCAACAGTTTTCTTTACAGCTTGACCCTATTAATCTACCTTTAGCTGCAGTGATGTAGAAAGGGGATTGCTAGGCAACCACCACCCTAAAGACTAAAGGCTAAAAAATAAAAATCTGTAATGCTGAGCCTCGGATCTCTGTCTTGTGTTTATATTTATTTGTTTCCGGAAGACCTTGGTCCTTTCCATAACATGCACCAGAGACACATTGCTCAGTCCTAAGAATGCTTTCCCAGGAGTAAGCCCCATTGAGAGTGGGATTCAAAGTAGACCTGCTTAGGATCCTAGGGGCACCCCTTTTGCGTTGTGTGCAGTGCAATCCCATACAAAGTTACAGCCTTCTAAGCTTACTGGAATCGGTGGGCTTAGAATGGCACAAGGGTGCCTATGATGGCACTTCCAGTCACTCAGAACGTTCAGATGTCATGAGCCAGCCCCGCAATTGGTAGTTCAGAACAGGCGTAAATTAAAGCCAGCTCTGCAATTAGTAGTTAAGATCAGGAGGAAAATGAAGGCATGGATTTTATTTTCAGGGCAGGAAGAATTCCAGGCATTTCAAGCATATAAGATTATAACAACTGCTTTGCTGCATGTAGCATGCCTGAAAATGCACTCCTTAGCAGGTTTACTCTGAACTATTCAGTGGAGCTTACTCTCAGGAAAGTGTGCCAAGGATTTTGCTGAGAATGGCCAGGACTGGATCAGACCAACCACCCCAACAGCTTCCCAAGGCACCGTTGTCTTAAATGCAGCAGTGAATCAATATGGGTGAGAAAGTCCACGAGAACATCCAGCACTAGCAGCAGACAGCTACATGCCTCTGGGAGGCCCATGAGCTGGCCGTGAAAGCACAAATAGCCCCCACCCCACCCCCCCAAACGCACAGACACACACCATTTTACCGTACAACAACCAGTATTCTGAGGTACGCTGCCTTGGAGCCCGGAAGTTCCATTCAGCTATCAAGGCTAATAGCTATTGATAGACCTCTCTGCCATGAATTTGTCTAACCTCATGATCCTTTTTGAAAGTAGATTGGTTCTGCAGGCGGTATAATTCTGCCACTGAAAATGTCATCTTCCTTCTCCCCCCTCCCCCTTCATTTCTCTGAAAAGAGGTGACACTTTTTCAGCAAAAGGGCATTAATGTTTTGGGTTTTTTGTTTTTTTTAAGAAAAAGAAAAAAGAAAACATTTACCAGCAATCTTAGTTTACAGTCTGGTCTGCAGGCATTGCAGCGCCATCTACTGTCTTCCCCCAGCTGGAGCAATACTCCTTTGCCCTGTTTTCTCCCCCCAAGAAAAACATTTAACAGCAATCCGCCACCCGCAATCATGCTAATCAAAAGATCTCGAAATCAGGCCCTCATCTCTCCTGAAATGAAAACCACTGAGCTTCTCCCGAGTCGGCAGCTGTGGAGGCTATTTTCAGATCAAGCCCTAAAGATATAGGTCGCTGCGCAGAAGCTGGAGAGGCTGAGATGGTTTTAAAAGGGTGTAATCAAGAGTGCTGTGCCGGGAGATGGAAGCAGACAAGGCAGAAAGCCAAGCCAGAGAAAGTTTTGGCCTCTGGTGTGCGAAGCTTTAATGTTGTAGCAGCATCCTGAGAGGTTCCTGATGACTAAGGAAGAGAGGGCCTTCCAGCAAAGAAGAGAACCAGCTTTAAGTTGCTTTTTTCAGGGTAGCTTTGGGGCACACCTTGCTGCCCCTTAATGATCACTAGTGTTTTTGTGCTCTATGCACACTTGTGCATAAAAACAAATACTTATGGTTTTGTAAGTTACTGTTGCACAAATGAACATTCACATGGAAAGTCCACACGATAGCAGAATTATTTGTTATGTACCTGGAACCAGGAAGGGCATCTGTGATGGATCAGTACTAGGCTGTACTATGCAGAACACATACACACAGGATTCTGTTTTCTCAGGTCCCATCCATGTCACACCTTCAAGAGTGCAGAAAGTATCTCAAGATAAAGCAAATGCCCATTTTCACTTTGCCCTCCTGCTTTCATTGCACAAAGGCAGATATGTGGAAAACCCAACCTGTGGTAAAAAAGGTGCATGCAGTCTTGGTTGTATCAAGAGGTATCATTTCAAAATTGCAAGAAGTCCCTCTATACCACAGGCCACACCTGGAGTACTGCATGCAGTTCTGGAGGCCTCACTTCAAAAAGGACATAGACAAAATTGAGAGGCTGCAGAGGAGAGCAACGAGGATGACCCTGGGCCCTGGGGACCAAGCCCTATGAGGAAAGACTTGGGAATGTTCAGTCTAAAGATGAGGTTGAGAGGGAACATTATGGTTCTCTTTAATTATTTGAAAGGTGGTCACTTGAAGGAGGGCAGAGAGCATTTCCTTTTGGCAGCAAAGAATGGACAAGCCCCAAGTTTGCTCCCCATGTGCTCAGGATCAATGCAGGAATGCTCTTGCTGGCCATTTAGGACTCACTGCTTTCTTTTCTGCCTTTGCAGCGGCATGAGCTGGAGCTGGGGATGGGCATCTGCTGGCAGCAGCATTTTGGCCGAATTTGGCAGCCTGCACCTGGAATTCCTGCACCTCTCAGAGTTATCTGGGAACGCAGCATATGCTGAAAAGGCAAGTACTTTCCTGGTCCTTATACCTTCTTCTTGTCACACGCAGATATTCAAAGTTTCCAGATATTTTATGAAGCCATTGGAGGGGAGGATAGGTTCCCCCACCCAATGTTCCCCTCCCTCAGAATACAGAAAACAGAACTCTGGGCCAGAAGTGAAACATCTGCAATATTTACTTTGTCTTGTTGGTTTATTTCAGGGGTAGTCAACCTGTGGTCCTCCAGCTGTGCATGGACTACAATTCCCATGAGCCCCTGCCAGCGTTTGCTCCTGGGAATTATAGTCCATGAACATCTGGAGGACCACAGGTTGGCTACTCCTGGTTTATTTGGTGTTGTTTTGTGTCCCCCTTCTTCCAAGGTGTTCAGGGCAACATACATGGTCCCTCACTTCTCCATTTCATCCCCAATAACTCTCTGAGGTAGGCAAGGTAGAGAATGACTAGGCTAGGATCACCCAGTGAAGTCCCATAGCAGAGCAGGAATCTGGACCCGCATCTCCTGATGGTAGGATAGGTTGGCAGCTGTGTCCACGATGCCCTCCCTCCCCACGCACACACACACGGAATCCATGTGGAACCTGGGGATCCCCCAAAATTCCAACTCATCTCCAGACTATGGAGATCTATTCACTTGCAGAAAATGGGTGCTATAGTGCAGGGGTAGTCAACTTGTGGTCCTCCAGATGTCCATGGACTACAATTCCCATGAGCCCCTACCAGCATTTGCTGGCAGGGGCTCATGGGAATTGTAGTCCATGGACATCTGGAGGACCACAGGTTGACTACCCCTTCTATAGTGGGTGGACTCTGTGGCATTGTCCTCCCCAGGCTCCATCCAACAACACTCCTGTTGTATTCTGTTACTTTATCTATTTATCGTACGGTATGTAGAGTGTAGCCAGGAGATCCGAGGATTGTCTGGCATCCAGGCAAGGGACATTTGGAGATGGTTTGCCATGGCCTGCCTCTGCATCATGACCCCAGGTGTTCCTTGGAGTAACTGCCATCCAAATCCTTGGAGGTCTCCCATCCAAATACTAGTCAGGGTCGGTCCTGCTTAACTCCCAAGATCTGACAGGATTGGGCTTGCCTGAGCTATCCAGCTCAGAGCTGTGGCCTAGTCAGAACATCAGAGAACATCACCCTGTTTCACGAAAAGACCATATGCTCCCTATCCCCACCTTTGATCATACCTAAATTTTTATTTTCTTCCTTTGAGTGGCTCTCTTGCAGTGGGCCGTTTCTACACGGAGAGGAAGCCAGAGCATTACCACCCCCTCACTTGCTGTAGAAAGGACTGTTAGTATCCCTGAGTGTGGGCTGAGGTCCTGCATACTCATTACATCTGAGGATCTTGACACGTCCCCCTTCCAAAGATTGTGGGCATTTTTTGCTAATGCTCAGATTTCCCTCCTGAGGCTTTGTTCTAGTGATCCTATAACCATGTGGGAGAGAAACTGCATGTGCCAGTGGATTCCATCATTGGCTGACATGCCCCTTCCTCCAAAATGCCCACCCAGAGAGAGACTAATTGCTCCAATTAGAACTGGAAGCCACTTCCAAGAGCGAGGGGAGGAGATCCGTTCAGGCACCGCCTGGGACACAGAATGCTCCGATTGTGTCCTCCTTGGGTTTTCAATGGAACAGCTTGAGAACAGTCTGTTCCCAGGGATATATCTGACACTTGCAAAGCAGCCATCGAGGGGAGAGGGGGCTGCTTGGGAGGGGCTCCTGGCAGGCAGGGGGGAGAACAAGATGCAGGGGGCTTGCCAGAGGGAATCTCGCCGGAACAAAAGAGAATCAGGAGAAAGACAAAGAATTAGGTGAATGAATGAAAAGTTGGAAACCCAGGAAACGGAACAGAGAAGATAAAGAACGAATGGGTAGAGTAAAAATGATTACTTAAGACTGATGAGGTGTACCGAAGAATAAAACGAAAGTGGGGCTGGGTGGGAGTCTGAGCAAAGTGGAAGTCATGAAAGGGAAATCAGCTGGGGAGCAAGGACAAACCTAGAAACACAACCAGCTGGTGGTGGGGAATGAAAGGTTAGGTTCAGACAAAGGGCATTCTTTAAACCTCAGGTTCTCCCCAAATACTTTTTCCTAAGGTATTGTGTGATGTATGGAAAAGGGTCTAGATGGTGGTGGTTGATGCTTGCATAATGCTTTTCATAGAAGCCAATTAAACAGCTGCTCCTGTGGCCAGGCCAAGCCAATCAATAGGAGGGAGAACCGGCCCAGTGATGGATTCACCCACCCAGGATATGCAGTAGAGTGCAGCTAAAGCCAAGTCACAAAACAGAGCACAGGAGGAAATAGTTGCAAACGGCCATCTGGATGGAAGTGGGTTTCCAGAAAAGCAGATGAACTCATTAGCTCACAGCCAGAGACTTATGGGACTTTTAATGTGTTCAAATGCATCATTCACCTGCCTGTGAGACTCCATGGAAGTTTGTATGTCATGGTTGTTTGCGGGTTGGGGTGGGGGGTGATGAATGGGCAAATCCAATTTCTGAGCTCATCCTGGCCCTGATGCAGGTGAAATGTTAACCCTGGTTAGCTCCAACTATGGTTTGGTGTTTTGAAATCCTGTCAGAGGCAGGGAGACACTGGATCCCAGAGATAGATAATGATATTAATTATCCATAAAGATGCAACAGTTAATTTTTTGAATTTTTAAAAAAACATATCATAACAACAAGGAGAGAAAAAACAGATGATAGCTAATCTCCTAACAGCCGGATGGTAACATATTCCTAAGCCCTGATTAAAATGTATTAGCAGTGTACATAGCTATCTCTGCCACTACACTTGGACCCCAGTTTTTAGCTTGGCTCCCCAGACTCCCTCCGTGTAGCCTCTGCTGTCTTCTCTCCTTCCTGGATGATGTCCCCAAAGCACTGCCCCACAGTTTTTCTGTTCTCCAGCTCACCACCGCCCCATCTCCTGCTCCACATGCACTGCTCATTGCTTCCTTCCTCTACCCTCCTTCCTTAGTTCCTGCCATCTCCTGCTAGCCTACTTCCATGTGACTTCCACCTTACAGATATGCTTTAGGATCTTGTCCATCAATTAAAGTCAACATCAGAGGCTGCATTATCTTTCCTGCAACAGGTTGTCAGGTGACTTGCCAACTTCTAGGCACTGCTGGATGAATTTCTTGAGCTGCAGGGGCTCCGCTCCTTATCTGCTGGTTTTATTGCTTGAGAGAATTTCCTGTTCACTGCTTTTTGTGCTTTTTTTGCCCTTTTTAGTTTTAGCTGCCGGTTTTTATTGCTTAAGAAAATTTCCTGTTTATTGCTTTTATTTGCTTTTTTATGCCTTGTTTTAATCGTTCCAACAATGACAGACATGTCTGTAGAACCAATAGATTACTAGCATGATAGGACATCTTTTTGTTTTGGGGGTGGCAGTAATTGGATCATTGTATTTCTGAGCAGAAGACTGGAATAGGGCTCACTAGTCTCCATCCTTTCTTTCGGACCCCACAGGTGATGAATATCCGCAAAGTCTTGAACAGAATCGAGAAACCCCAGGGGCTCTATCCCAACTTTCTCAGCCCAGTAACTGGCAACTGGGTGCAGCGTGAGTATCTCCACCTTGGTGGATGGTTGAAAGACCGTGTATAAATAAACCTAAATGTAACGATTAAGAAATCCATCAGGTCAAGTGGGAGAAACATTTACTGACATGCGTCGGATATCTTCCTACTGCTCACACATGCAAGAGCATCAAGCCCAAGATGCTATTAGCGGATAGATTAAAACCATCAGTGATGCTAGTCAAGCAGAGTATTATGCAGAACTAATTGTGTCAAGCACATGCAAGGAGAGCAGTCTCCTGTAGCCAGAGTTCTGTTCCCTGTCAACTCTCCCTTGAAATCTTGGACTTGGAAAGACAACACCTCAAGCCCATGGATCTCAAATTCTCCCAGCCGTTTTAATCTTCAGGGGACTGCTCTCCCTTTGTGTACGTAGTGATAGTCCACCCTGAGGGACAGCTGCAGCGTGAGGTCCAGGCATTATTGCAGATGCTGGTGTTGCCTGGCAAAAATCCAGCCTGAGCCCTACATTTATATAGACCTTCCAGAGGAAGGGGAGCCAATGAGAGCCCTTGGTGGGTACACTGATTTTGAAGCCCTTATACCACCTATGTGACTTTCATGTAGGGTTTTTCTGGGCTTTGGTGTCCAAATTGCAGTGCTTTAGGGAGGGGGAAGCAATTGTACAATGTCATACTCCAATCTTTCCCTGTTTGCACTGAACTCCTTCCCAAACCTGCTTTGTTACAATATTACAAACAATGCATGTGACTTCCACTTTAGACCCCACAACATTTTGGCTTGCCTCCCATGTATTGTTTAGTGTTCTTGATCAGGTTGCAACTTGTGTCCCAAGAAAGAAAGGGTTAGAACCCCAGAGAAGTTAAGCTAAAGTTGGTTAAATGAACCAGTGGTATGATTGAATATAGGTAGGGCAGTGAATGTCCACAGAATTCAACATCAACTGTCATTTGATGGAAAGGGGAGCAAATACCTTGCCATTACCATGCTGCTAAGTACAGGTATAAACAGCAGTAAAATCCAAATCAGGGAAATACGAATATAGTATAATACACAAAAGAAACCCTTATAAATGCAACCACAGTAAAATCCCAAGAGCCGGAAGTAAAATCAGAGGTAAAATTCCAAGAACCAGAGGATGATGGGAGCAGATTTCTAGCAACCAGTGTGTGTATGGGGGGGGGGGGTAGTGCTCTGTAGGAGTCCTTGTCCCTCCCAACAACAACTAGAATAAGAATATGTTCAACAAATGAAAAAGCTATGAGTAAATTTGCTTATAACGTGTGCAGCTCTCAGAATTCTGTTTTAAGGCACCGAATTTGGGGTCCCCATTGCGAAATTGTTGTTGTTGTTAGATTTATTATTAGATAATATATTAACTGCCCCTCTGTGTATCTAGGCTTGGGGCAACGTGCAACGCATATTTCTACAATAGTGTTAAAATCAGTATAAAAACGATCATAGTAAAAGCTCTACCCCAGTGCTCCCTCAGTACATCTGGGTGTCAAGGGGTGTTCTGGGGAGGCGATGTAGTTTGTCTGTACATCCTGGCCTCAGCTGTATGCATGATGGAACAGCGCTGTTTTGCAGGCCCTGTGGAATCTTGATACTTGCATCAGCACCCACATCTCTGCCAGCAGCTTTATTCCTCCAGGTCGGTCCCAGGGCCAGTTGCACTTATTTAGAGCCAGGGACCACCAGCATATCCACATTTGTAGAGTTTATCTGGGGATATACTGGGAGAGCCGGTCTCTGTCCATTTTAGCACAGGAGACTCTCAGGCAACGTTTCGGCTTTCTTTTTAAAAAGTGCAAAAGCCGGCCAGACAAAACCTCCACTCTCTTGATAGGGGAAGAAAGCTGTTTCAGTGGGCAAGCCCTCAAAATTCTCAGTTGGAATAGAACTGTTTCTTAGCAGAGAAGGTCCAGGAAGTTGCTGGTGCAGATGGAACCCAGTTCTGGTACTCTGGATTCACAGGTTCACAGAGGACCCCCCCCACACACACAGACACACACACACACACAATGCAGAACCATTCCAGCTCCTCTCCTTTAAATGCAACATATACAGCCTGTGCTCATAACGTGTTCTCTCCCCCACCCCTCCAAACTGACTTCTTGCTGCCGAGGCTTGTTGTCAGGGTTGACTGCGTTTTGAGGCCAGTGAAAATGCATGGGGGAGGATGGGGGGGGGTCTACTCCCAGGGCTAGATTTCAGTGTTCTCGGTTAAGCTTCATGGCAGGTGAGAAAAAGAGAAGGCATCAAATCAAAAAGCTTCCCTGTATCCTATGGAGATAACGTTACAAAACCTACTTGCAAGGGTGAAGGCAGGAGCAGACGGGCTATTTAATTTTACAGGGAAATTTCCCAGTGGACCACTGCCCTTCAAGTATGGCTGATGGCCCAGAGCAGGCAGAGCTAAGCCCCAGCCACTTCTGCCATTGTTGCAAAGGTCATTTGGCTCTGACTGTGGGGGGCAGTCACTGGTGTCAGCTCACCAGCTGCCTTCCTCTTGGGGGGGGGGGGGGCTTCTCAGACCGGCTTGCTTGTGGACCGCTTCTGAGTGATGCTTCTTTTAGGGGTTCTCTCCCCCTCTTGGAAAGATGATTTGCACATCCTTGGTTGCCTTGAACAATCTATGCTTAATTTTTTTTAAACAAAAACAAAAACCCTGATGTTATAAATCTGTCCTACACTTTCTCAGGCAAATTCCCCCCAGGCAGAAGTCTGCTGCTGTCAGGCCTGTCTGTTTCCCATAGCAGTTTGCATAGCATGTCACAGAGCAGTCTAGTCTGAACAGGTAGCCTTGGAAAATCTCTGTTGTTCAGTATTCTGGGCACATTCTACACCTGGCATTGTAGCTCTGCTTGATCCACCACCACCCCATCAATCTGCTAAGGCTGTCTAAACCTCCACAGGACCTGAGTGTATCACTCCAGGCTAAGCATCACCACTGCAACATTTAGCCAGCCTCACCAGCTGCCAAAAGGTTTTGAACTTGCAGTTCCGTCAAACAGCCTGGTTTTTCCGCAGTGATGCTTTAGATCCAGGGCTCATTCCTTTGTTATCTACAATTTTGTTTCTCCACTGGACTGAAAATGGATATGATATGGAAATATAGTAATAAGCAGAGCTGTGCTGCTATTCTGGGGAAGCACAGGGAGGATACTGGAGTGTATGTGACGGTTTGCCATTTGCCTCAAGTTTCTAGCCCTCAATGCTGTAATGGGGATTGAAAGCCTATGCCCATTGAAGTCTCGTAAGCAAGAGAAGTTGCAGGGTACAATTTTCAGCAGTCAGAAAGTGGGGCTTCAGGCCATGCCCCTACTAGCCCATGAAGAATTCATTTTATTTAAAATACTAGCAATCCTGCCTACTAAATTTATACTCATAAATACTTAGTTTCTGTTGTTGCAGAATTTTGTTTCCCTTAGAGCAGGATTCTATAATTCCCTTTGGGAATTCAAAGCAGCTCATGGTAAAAAAAAATTAATGGCAATAAATTATTAATAATAATTAAATGGTAACAATTAAAACATAGCAACAACATTTTTAAAAAATGCTAAAAATGCAGCACAATTTACATGAACTCCGGAAACTGTACAATACCAAGTATCACAGCTCCCCGACCACTGCAGAGGCTTTGTACAACAGAAATGGCTCTCTCAGATAAGGGGTGGCCCATAATAAGGCTCTGCATATTCTAAGCTTTAATAATCTGGGGGTGGGGCCCTGCCTTAATCCTCTCTTCAGCCACAGAAGTCACAGGCAATGCTTTATTCTTCTTACCACTACAGACCACGTTTCCATTGGCGGTCTTGGAGACAGTTTTTATGAATACCTGATCAAATCATGGCTGATGTCAGACAAGCAGGACACAGAAGCGAAAAGCATGTATGACCATGCACTAGAGGTAAGAATGGAATCTGGCTTTATTGCTTCTGCTGCAGTGTTTCTGGAAGGGAGATGGAAAGCCGAGGTTCTCCCAGGACTATCTGACAGTGCTTCAACCATGCAGGGCTTAGATTCTAATTCTTAACTGAGCCAGGAAGTCACTGGTTTGAATCGAGGCAGGCACTCAACTATGTAAGCAATAGTGACCTTTTATTTTTGAAGAGTAATGGTGGACAGTCAGATGTGTACCTACCCCATTTTGCACCCGGGGAAAGCAGGTAGTTGGGGCTTGGTGATGCAGGGACTGGGGCCTCTGCAGAGAAATTCCCACCCTCTAACCAGCCCCCCTCCTCCCTAGTACCCCGCATTCCACCCCCACTGAGGGGCAGCAGCAGAGGGCCAGCCACGTTGGACCACAAGCCCCTTCAGTCTCCCCACCATCAGGAAAGAGGGACATGGGGACTTTTGGACATCAGAGGTGGCCCACACTAGCACCTACTCCAGAGGGGAAGGCTGCAGGGGTTTGCGCCATTCGACACAAGCAGCCATCATGCCCAACCTTGGGTCCATGGCACTTGGTGGCGCACCATCCTCCACCCACTCAAGCGAGTGTCACTGAGTATGGGCCAGTCAGGGCACACAGCTCCCACCACCGGCGGAGGCTTGACGGGGCCCACTGTGCCCCCATCAAGTATGGCACCCAGGGCATGTGCCCCCGTTGACATACCCTAATTACACCATTGAGGCCAGTGTGCTGCCGACAGCCATTTCCCTCTGTTCCAGGGTGAACGCTCGAAAAACTAACTCAGTTCTGTAAGTTTTCAGTATGGCTGAATTTGAACTGGAAGGAAACCCTGCAGTGCGGGGCATCTATTGGCTAGTGCTTGTGACATGACATCACACACATACAAAATTTAAGATCACACATGCCCATGTGCTTTGACAAATAAAAATAAAATCACACGCCTACTTGAGGAGGGGAACAAGACTGGCAGCGGATCCAGCATTCAGTTTGGCGAAATGTGTGCCCATAACACAGAGTTTCTCAGCAGAGAACCTGCTGTGTCTTCATTTAAACCGATACATTTGCTTTCATTCACACTTGCTATCCTCTGTGTCAAATGGGACCGTAATGATTTGCCTCTCAAGGCAGCTAATGATAATGAGGGTGAAATGAACTGAAAGAAGTCTTAATGTGCTATAAACATCACAAATGCGGGTTTTGTTTTTTGTTCTTTGCTTTTTATTTTACAATTGCCAGTTGTCCAGAATAAGTTTGCAGCAATCTGACCACTATGCGTATATCTAAGTTAAATTGAATCTCGCCGCTCATGCAGGAATGTGCCTTTCAGTGTCCGTTTCCTTTGCAAAATTCTGCATTTCTCCCTCCTTCCTTGATAAATGTAGGCCATAGAAAAAAACCTGGTGAGGAAGTCTGCAGGTGGACTGACGTATATTGCCGAGTGGCGAGGAGGCGTCTTGGACCACAAGATGGGCCATTTGGCTTGCTTCTCAGGTGGCATGATTGCCCTTGGAGGGCAGCACGCAGCGGAAGAGCAGAAGCAGCACTACATGGATCTGGCGGCAGAAATAACACACACCTGTCACGAGTCTTACGTGCGTTCAGGTACATGCAAAATCTGTTCCTAGAAGAGCAGTGCTGTGAATTGTGAAAGGCTTTCACAGCCAGACTCAACTGGCAGCTGTGGGTTCTCTGGGCAGCGTGGCCGTGGTCTGGTAGTTTTAGTCCCTGACTGTGGCTGGCATCTTCAGGGGTAGGACATGGCAAGAGATGGGAATCTCTCACATCACTTTGGCATGGAGAGATTCCAAGCTTGTCGTGTCCTACCTCTGAAGATGCCAGCCACGGTTACTGGTGAAACATCAGGATCTAAAACTACCAGACCACACAGCCCGGAAAACCCATAACAGCCAGAAGATCAGTACAAACATTGGCTGCCTGTTAAAATTATCAGACGCTTTCAGCAGCAGAGCTGTGCCCACTCAGCTGGCATGGGCAACCTTCAAGATGGACGCACTGCCTTGCCCAGATGGCCTCGCCTCCTACAATTAATTCATAGGACACTCTCTGCTGTATAGAATAAGTAAGGAAGAGTATAGGTTTCCTGCCCTGTTCTTCTTGTTATTATATTTGTATGAATATGGTTCTATCTTTTGTGGAAGACCTAGAGATGCTTGAGCTGTAAGGGAACTCACTGCTTTCTCCAGCAGCTCCTGGACTCAATTCTTTTCATACAGCTGCCTATTGGCAATCTAAATATGGATAGGACCAGAACAGGGACTTTGTGGCTTTGCTTTTAGGTTCACTAGAAGCCATCAGAGTTCATTGGGACAGTTGTGCTGCTGATTGTAGACTGGATGTTGCAAGGCGGGGTCATTAATTTCCCTGTTGGTGTTTTATTAAAAGTCACGGCTGAGTTTCCTCCTTGTTTTGCCTGGCTGCTATTTCTATGTATAATGCAAATCCTTTGTATAGGTCTATTTGTTAAGGCCTTCGAGCAATAGAAAACAGACAGTTTCAAAAGAAAAAAGGAGGGTCGCGGGTGGAAAACAATCCCAGAAGAGAAGATATAGTTATTTAGCATATACTTGTACAGGCAGTGATTTTGAATTGTTTGGATTCATAGAAATCAAATCCCAGAAGGCCTGAGTTGTAAGGAAAACCATGTTTGTGCTAATGTAAAACATAAGAGAAAACATTGGGTTTAAGCCCTGACCTGGCTAGTGCAGGCTAGCCTTATTCTTGTAGGATCTCAGAAGCTAAGCAGGGTCGCTCCTGTTTAGTACTTGGATCGGAGACCATCTGTGGGGTTGCCATCCATCAGCTGTGACCTGAGAGCAAAAACCCCCAAATTGCACCAAACCCAACTGGGGACTCCAGGATCACAGAAGCTTGGGCATTTGTGCCTAAAGAGGAGGCACCCGTCATTCACACATTCCACACTTGGCATCAGCATGGAGGCATCAGCATGATTCCAGCAGGCGCAGTCTCTATGGCGAATGTGGAGCGGCCTTAGTTAACATCCCTGTCATCGATTGCCTGCTGTTGTCCCCATCTCCCACGATGCCAGGCAGAGAAGGCAATGCTCTGGCTGGCTTGGCTGGTCCCACTGGGATGTTTCCAAGGCCTTCTCTCTCTGAAGTTAGCGGCTTCAGATCTCATGAAATATTCAGCAGTTCCCAGAGCTCTTAAACCTGCGAGCCTTTTCCTGTGGGATAAGATGGAAGCAGCTAAGCAGATGCAAAATGGGCTCGAGACGCCAGCGTGGAAAGGAAATTGACAGGCACCAGGGGAGACTCAGATTGTCCTTTGTTGCTAGGCTGAAGGTCGAAAGTAGCTCTAGGCAGTTGCTGCAGCTCGAGGGGCTGTTGGATCAAGGCTGCTCCTTCCAGTTCCGCACTGGCTGTAGGAACATTTTGCCCCATGCCCCAGCTTGACACTGATCTCCTGTGCCCCAGGGCAGATCAGAAACCCGCCTGCTAATGGGTGCTGTGGAAATAAAAGACTGTTCTGGAAAAGCCCTTGTGAATACAGGAGTGACAGAAAAACTGGGGCTCAGGATCAACCCTAATTCCCTGAGGAGTTTTGCTGTCAGTTTCACTATTTTACTCTTAAGGATGTACTCAGATTTCCTGGAGGAGGGAAATTTCTGATTCTTGGTTGTCAGTAAATACAGAGCGAGTGTGCTGTGTATTGTGCTGCTCACACAAGATTAATAGATTGCCAAAGTTCCCAGCTCCTCAGAATGCCTTTTGTCTCCTTTCGTTAGATACCAAGCTGGGCCCAGAAGCATTTCGCTTTGATTCCGGCACCGAAGCGATGGCCACCCGCCTCAGCGATCGCTATTACATCCTGCGTCCCGAAGTTGTTGAAAGTTATCTGTACATGTGGAGATTGACACACGATCCCAAGTACCGGCAGTGGGGATGGGAAGTTGTTGAGGTACGGTCATCCAACAGCTATCCTCTGCTGACTCCTCCTCTCCTTCCCTAGGCAGAACCATAGAATCATAGAATCATGATTCTGCCTATCATAGAATCATGAAGGATGTGTTAATGGCCAAATGGTTGGTAAATGCGTTGCAGGGGGAGGGGAATGGCGCCTCTTGGAAGGATTAGGGGACGAGGCGCCATGACAAATCCTTCACATGATTGGGCCCCTCCAGGCCCGCCATGGGTTATTTTGGGAGGGGTAGGTGGGCCGTATATGGTCATATCACTCAATAAATGTTTAACAGATTTTAAAAATACATTCCAAATTAATTAACTCCCACCCATTTGGGAAAGCCTTCCAGGGCCGTCAAGAAACCTGAGGGAGCCTGGCTTAGACTCTTGCACTATAATTGTACTCCAAAGGGCTAGGCTCTCCTACTAGCTAGAAAGAAGGAACAGAGTCCACAACAACCTGTTCCCTGAAAATATTGGTAGGAGACATGTCCCCTTTGAAGCACAGGATTCAAAGTCAGTCTCTAAAAAGTGTCCTGTAATTCTAGTAATGCTTTTACATTCCTGTGATGAAATACTTACTTACTTTGCATAGGAAACTAGAATGGAAAATGGTTTCATTTTATAAAAACCAGCAGGGAGTACAAGAGTGTGCACCTCTAGGATTTTTTCATCGGCACTGTTCTTGCCCAGGAAAACTCCCAGCCTGACGTCTCTTTGTGACATCTCCCCACTCTTGCCTGGTTTGCATTTTATAGCGTAAATATATCACCAGCCTAAGGGATGTACAAGGCATACTTCTGATGAAGCAAGTCACAAAACCCAGGCAGCGTAAATTCTGTTAGTATGTAAGGTTCTACCGGTCTCCTGTTTTAATCCAGGCTGACCCGGAAGCTTTTATGGTTCTTCTAGGTCACCCGGGAGCCAGTAGCTGGGTGGACAGTGTCATTCCAGAGCCTAGAAGAACTCCAACCTGCAGTCCTAAAAGCCTTCTTTCATGTAGAGGGAGAACGCTGCTCTGATGTGTTCTCAGCTGTAATCCTGACCTTCCTGATTGGGTCATCACTGATCTACAGAGCTCTGTGCCCCCTGCCATCAAATCTATTCAGGTTCATCTTACTCAGATCACTGCCAGAAAACTGTAAAATATTTTGGGAGAGGCCTTCTCAGTGCCCGTTGTTTACGATTATTGCACTTTGGATGGATCAGAAAGCACAGTTTGTCAGAGCCTCCCCACCCCCAGCTCTATCATAAAAATGAATATGGCCTCCATAAAACCTGAATCAAACTTGTCAACCTGCTCCGCTTTTTTAAAAAAAAGGCTGCTGCTGCTGAATTAATTACTCATGCGCTGCTGTGTGTCGACTGAAAGAAATCTGACTTTCTTTTCCTCTCCCACCAAGGCTCTCGAGAAATATTGCC
Organism: Paroedura picta; assembly: GCF_049243985.1. Taxonomy (NCBI): domain Eukaryota; kingdom Metazoa; phylum Chordata; class Lepidosauria; order Squamata; family Gekkonidae; genus Paroedura; species Paroedura picta. Next base: position 45,902,279 of record NC_135373.1, read on the forward strand.
GAGTAGAAGCTGGCTTTTCCGGGATCCGAGATGTTTATACCACCAACCCAGCTCATGACAACATGCAACAGAGTTTTTTCCTGGCAGAGACGTTAAAGTAAGTTGCTGAGAACTGTGAAGATCTCTGGACCAAAAGAGGCTGTTTTCCCTGCCTTTTGTGGTTGACTTACCAAGGCTCAGAAAGCCTAACCTGAGGCCGGGCTCCCACATACTGAAGAATGAGGCTGTCAGACGGACGCACCACTATAAGTGGTAGATTCTCATTGGCATTTAAAAAAGAAACTCTCTGCCAATAGAAAACTAGTGCCACAAGGAGAGAGCTTCTCCCCCTCCCCTTTTGCTTGCTGCACTGGCTTTCTGCTTGTGTGGATTTTTTTTTTTTAAGCATAGGGGAGCATTCCCAAATGGGATCCTCTGTTTGAAGACCAATGGGGTGGAGTCTTTCCAAAGACCTTAAAGCAAGCATAATGCACACCCTGAGAATTTATTTATTCCCTTACTACGTGTATAGGATGTAAAACAATCAGACAGTGCAGTAGGAGTAGGATTACAGACCTGGGTAACAATGCAAACAGAGAGGAGGGGGGAAATGTTGAGGATATGACATACCATAATATGAAAAGTGGACAAGAATAGGTACTGAATAATAATTATGAATATTACTAGGGTATGATGGGGTGTTGCACAGAGAGGATGATTATGATGAGGGTTTATTATGGTCTTGTCTGGTCATTAATCATACTTTATGCTTATCCTGGACGTTTCTTTGGGCTAGACGTCTTTTAACTCCTGGCTATTGGTTCTTGTTATCAGCGGAGCAATGAATACAAGTAGAAATCTATTATGGCATCCCAGCGTGCGCGGTTTAACAAGAGCCCAGCAAGATTAAAGAACATTTTGATAGCTAATGGTTCCGTTCACATCGAGGTGGTTAAATATTGTAATCAAATCTTGTTTGAGCAATTTAAATAAGATAAGCAGACAAAGAACATTCAGAGAGAATCCCTCTTTTGCGTTAAAAAATGCACCCTCTGCACCTTTTTCTGTGTCTCAGACTAGAAACAGTGTAGAAGCGCTAGAGAAGGACAGTATATAAATGCAAAAATAAAAATAGAATAATTGTTCAGGGGCTCTTCCTCTCACTTTTCACTTAATTTGTTTGTCACTATTGGTGACCATCTGGACCAGACATAGGCTGTCGTTCATGCCTCCCAGGTGCTTGACCTGCCAGCCTCTCTCCATCCTCTGCCCCATCTCATAGGGGCAGCAAAAACCAAAGGAAACAGGAGGCTTACAGGGCACCTGCTGAGTGGTCATATGTGGGTGGTATTTGGGCCACAAGATGTGTTGTCTTACCTTAGGTTAAAAGTGTCACACATGGAAACAAATTAGGAGACTGAAGATGTTGCAGTCGGCCAATGTCTTAATTTTTGCTCCTGAACATGCTACCATCAAGGTGATCCTCCACTCCTCCTCCACATGCAGCCAGCTGGGTGACTGTGACAGCTAGTCACAGTCTTGTTAGGGCTGCCCTCTTAAAGTACTGTCAGCCCTACCTACCTCACAGGGTATCTGTTGTGGGGAGAGGAAGGGAAAGCGATTGTAAGCTGCATTGAGACTCCTTCAGGTAGTAAAAAGAGGAGCACAAAAAAACTGCTCTTTGCACGCAGCATGAACTGAGAGTCCCTCCAAGAACATACCCAACTATGCTCTGAAGAAACATAAGAAAAGCAGTTTCCAAATCAGACCTGTGGTCCATGTACTCAAGTTTCCAACTGTGGCCAGTCAGGTGCTGTACAAGGAAACCTATAGGAAGGGCCCACTGCTATGGCCCTGCCAATAAGAGGCGTGCTGTCTCTGAGCCTGGAAGGTCTCATTCAGTTATGGCTAACAACAAGAAGTGTTGGTTCTTATATGCCGCTTTTCTTTACCTGAAGGAGTCTCAAAACGGCTTACAGTCGCCTTCCCTTTCCTCTCCCCACAACAGACACCCTATGAGGTGGGTGAGGCTGAGAGAGCCCTGATATTACTACTCAGTCAGAACAGCTTTATCAGTGCTGTGGCGAGCCCAAGGTCACCCAGCTGGCTGCATGTGGGGGAGTGCGGAATCAAACCCAACTCGCCAGATTAGAAGTCCGTGCTCTTAACCACTACACCAAGCTGGCTCTCAAGGGCTAAACAGCTCTGCGAGGGACCTCTTTGACTCATATGTGCACCCTAAAATGTGGCCCCAAAATCCTTTACACCAACCAGCAACAGGCCTGTCCTTTTTAATTTTCCCAAGCCATGTTGCATCAAATCACCAGTGGTGATTTCAGAGAATCATGTCCACCATTACGGACCTTCTTACCGAACCAGAGATGGTGTGCTTCCAAGGAATCCCATGGAATTTGAAAATGACTAGCTCAGTTTGCTTGGCAATCCTTATCGGAGCCCCACTGACTAAGACAGAACAAGCTATTTCCTCTGGGCATGCCTCTGATGCCTCTTCTCCCCTGGCTGCAGGTATCTGTATCTTCTGTTCTGTGAAGATGACGTGCTGTCTCTCGAGGACTGGGTGTTCAACACTGAAGCCCACCCGCTGCCTGTGAACCACACAGACTTTATCCTGAAGACGAGCGTGCAATAGACACGGCCAGCTGCCGCAGTGGGGCTCAGCGGGTCACCCCTCTCTTTCTCTCTCTCTCTCTCTCTCTCTCTCTCTCTTTCTCTCTCTCCTTTTCACTTTGTTTTTCCTTTCCAATAAAGGAATGTGTGATGTTCCCGGAAAGGTATTTTGGGGGCATTCGTCCAATTCCGGACAGTATTTTATCGGGGAGTATAAAAACTGTGAAACAAGCACCTTGGGGTTTTTTTTTCCTCTGTGAGGAACCTTCCTTAGTCTGGTAATGAGATGCTGGTTATGGGCCATTAGAGAATCATGAACGTTGCTTTCTACAGAGAATTTATATGGAGCTCACTGGCTTTGCTTTCACGTGGCCAAAGGATCTGGAGTTTGCCATAAAGCAGACACGTCTTTGTGTTCTTGTCTTTTTGCCTTTTTTTTTTTTGTCTCTCTCCCCCATCTGCTTTTTAAGAACAGAACGCCGATTTTTGTAATCACTTTTTATCACTTATATTTTCAAAGTCCTGTGCGTTCTAACCGGCTCTGTGCCATCACTGGATCAAGATGTCTCTGCAAAATCATGACTCCCAAGCATCTTTTCTATATCACTATTTCTTTCTTTTTTAAACCCCCTGTGCTCTTTAAAACAAAAATGTTTACTGTCGGTTGCATCATGTGTGACTTTGCTTTTTAACGTTGGAAGTTTTGGGGGGCTTGGGGGGAGCATTTGCTGTTTTTCTTTTTCTTTGTTTTTAATTTTCATTTGGAGCTTAAATATCACAAGGCACTTGTAATGATTTTGTTTCTGTAATACTCAGAAATGTGAAATAGAATAAAAATCTCCTGTCTGATGAGAAGAGCGGCTGGATTTCTGGGTGGTCTTTTTGACACACAATGCTGAAAAGCCAAAGAGGTTTGGGGACTTGGTGGCACATCATCCTTGCTCCTTTTCCCCCAACGCCTTGCTTATAGGGGGGAGGGGAGTGGGGGAGTGGTTGTGTATCTGCCATGTTATGCGTTTTTTTGGTCTTTTAATGGGGAATTTTAATGGGATTTTTAAGACTATTGTTACCCTCCATGAGCCTGCGGGGAGTGGCAGGATATAAGTCAAAATAATAAATAAATAGGGGGGATGCAGCACGTGGCAGGAGAAGTCGCCCCTGCTGACACTTCTCCCTGCTTTTCTCTCCCCCTCCCCCTTTCTGTCTTTTACTTCAAGTCGCAGCTGGCTGACCCTGGCTATTCTTTGGATGGGAGACCTCCAAGGAGGTGGGTGGCAGTTCTTGAAAGGAACACTAGAGTTCATAGTGAGGAAGCAGGCAATGGCAAACCACCTCCCAATGCCCCTTGCATGGCTGTCGGACGACCCTTAGATCTCCTGGCTATACTACCCTCGCCATGCGAGAAATACATAACTAATAATAAATATGACTGACAGCAACCCGTGGGGTTTTCAAGGCAAGGGACATCCAGAGACGGTTTCTCATTGCTTGCCTTTGCGTCATGATCCCGGAGTTCCTTGGAGGTCTCCCATCCAAATACTGGCCGTGGTCGACCCTGATTAGCTTCTGAGGTGTGATGCGATTGGGCTAGCCTGGGCTGTCCGGGTCAGGGCTCTCCCTGCTATACGATCCATCCAAACAGAAGCTTTGACAGCACTGAATCGTTGCTTGCAGTTGGTCAAAAAGCTAAAGCCAAAAGCACCACCCTTGGCATACTTTGATAAGGACCAGTCCAACTGTGCATAACAGTGTGCAAACTTTCAGGTTCTTCAGAACTCTATCAGGCCAGATGTTTCAAAAAATTAAGGAGAAAACCTATATTTCAGGTCCTCGTGATGATCTCAAGATCTTCTCATGCCAGGATTTGGTGGAACTTCTGACAGGCAAAGATGATTGAGTTTCAGGTTGCTGCTGTGGAGTTTTAACTGTTGCATTGGCTTTTGATTTGAGGGCCTCTGGCCAGCAGAAACTTCAAGCGCAGTCTTCTTTGTATGTTGGAAGTTCCATCATATTCTGGCACAAGAGTCTGTTTGGTAGTTTCTATCTCCCTTGATCTACAGCAACATAGCCTACTACGGCCATTTTGTATCACCCCTCCAAAACTGCTCAAGAGAGAGTATTTGGCATTTAGTCAGGGAAAAAGCTTCCTGTGATGACCTGAAATATCGGCTTTTCCCCTCTTTTTTTTTATTTCAGAACATCTGGCCTGATGAAGAGGTCTGAGGAATCCAAAAGCTTGCACTCTGCTGTGTGTCCTTAGGGTAAAAGTGTGACAGACAGTGCTTTTCAGCCCGTTCTTGATGGCTCGTGGGGCACAAAATGCCTCAGCAAGGATCATGGTTATTAGCTATGACATCCAAACAGAGCATTGCGGTAGGGCGGCAACAGACTTGGGACAAAACAGCTTTATGTTTGTGTATTTCTTGTGAGCTTTGCACAGATTTTTTTTTTAAGACCTCAAAAAGGCCTCTGATGGAGTGGCAAGAAAAATGGTGTCTGCAAGAGATGGATGGCAGGTGACCGCATAGAAGCTGAATAACTGTGAATAATGTGCATTCGTCTGTCTTAGTGTCAGTGATGTGGGGAACAAGAAGGATCCGCTCACTTGTCTTCCAAACCCTGAACCTTTAACTCTGGTTTTTGAAAAGCTGAGAGGTTCTCTCTTCTCAACAAGTGCAGAAGAAAAACCATTACAATGCAAGGGTAGCGTAGGCTGATATAGGACTGCAGTAGGCATTGGGCTGTATTTAGCACGGGAATCAGCAGCCTTTTGTAACTAAAGAGGCAATCAATGACAAAAATTCAGAGCAAAAGGTCAACAAAATACCGACGTGAGAGAGCACATTTGCACAATGGAAACAATATGACTGAACATGACTGAGGGCATTTCCGCACCTGTTAAATGTAGTGAGATGCTTACCTTAAGTAGTCGTTATATTCTGGCCCCTCCATATGACGTTGCCAACATCCAGCAGTAACCGGCCAGCTGCATCCTCCATTTTAAAGCACTAGTTAGGGAATCCCCAAAAGTGGATTCACCAATCTATGTAGCGCGAGCTACAGGAGAGCAACCAGCAGGCAACCAGCAGAGGGAAGGTATGGAGGCTCAAACGTACTAAAGGGACCTGCCTTGTCCCGCCCTTGCACCCACTTCCCTCTCCCTTGTTTCTGAAGACGGGAATTTTTTAAAAGGTCTAAATTCCCAGAGCAACAAATAGGTGGACAAGTGTGCAGGCAATGCCAGAAATATTTTTTCCTCCAAAGTTGTTATACAAAACAAGTTATACAAAAAAAATCAGGAACAAGATTTGTGATTCCATAAGGAGTGGCATTCAAAAAGCACTATGCATCTTTGATTAGATGCATAGGTGTTAAAACAAAGAACTATGCATTTTTAAAAGAAACAAAATTAGCGGGCATCGCGGGACCTTTAAAACAAGGAGAAAGGGGATTGGCTGCCTGGCTTGATTGACAGGCAGAAGAGAGTCGCGTGTAAAGCGCGTTGTTCTTTTCTGCCATTTCCAGTAGTTGATGTGGAGAGTGAGAAGCGTGAAAAGGCGGCAGACTAAAGTGAGGCAGCAAAATGGTGAGGAGCCGGGAGGCGCGATAATGTTTAGCGCTACACCATTCAGCCAGTGTAACAATATTTTTGCCGATGTGCATATTATTGATATACTGATAACTTGGCACTAAGTGTCCACAGCCCAAGCATGGGCTGTTATGAATCCTTTACTAGGAAATGGCACAAATAGGGTCTCCCAACTGGACCGCCTTGCAAGACTGTTCTAAGGCACTGGCATGAATCCGCACATGGTTTGTTTCTTCAAGGCAGTTGTTTCCAGCTATTGCTTTCCTTTCTGTGAAGCCTCTCAAAGAAGCCCTTTCGTGCTCTAAGAATCCTTCTGTCCCCTTACTGTAAATATTTAATTTCTTTTTTTTTTCCTTTTTGTTTTTCTTAAGTGCCATTTGTGAGTCGGTACTGATCCACATTCGGCTGCAGAGCCATAGGTTGCTGACCTCTGTCTAGCAGATACATGCCAGTTTACCCTGAGGTCCTGCCCTTCTTCAATGATTTCATTTCACAGTTACAAACAAGATTTCTTCCTCTGCCACTCTGAATCATTCAGCCACCGTGAGATTTTCGATGTGTGTGAGTTTTTTTTCATGGATTCAGGACTGTGCCGACAATGCGGGGGGGGGGGGGACGCACACTTCAAGCAACCTGTAAAAGACAAAAGATTTCATTTCTAATTCAGACCTCTTGCAATCCCAGAGGGAAATTCGGCTGTCAGATGGGGACTTTAATTTCATCCTCGGGATAAGGCGTCTGCCAAATCATCTTCTCCTGGAAGGAGAGTTGTTGGTAACTAAATGCTTTGGGAGTGAATCATCTTGGAGAGGTTTTGCTCGCAGGGAAATAAGCTTAGCCTGAAGTAATTTTACAGTGGATTAAAAGATGCCTGCTCCTGCAATCAAAAGCTTCCTTTTGACACAAATTGAAGAACATCGTTCTAGCTCTGTGGAACTTTTTTCTTAATTTATAGTTTGGATTTACCAAGTGCAGCAACACAATCAGCAGAAGAGTGGTCACCCTCCCTCCCCCAAGACTGCATTAATCCAAGCTGTACAGATCTCCCAATGTGACAGTCAAGGGGAGGGGGGAGTAGATACCAAAGGGAGAAACAGGAAGGTAAGAACATGGGGTTTGGGGGGGGGGCTGGTGCTCAAAGGGAGACGGTGCAGCTCAAGGGAAGAGGATTTACTTTGCATGCCAAAGCCCCCGGCATCACCAGCGAAAAGGATCAATTAGTAGGTGGTGGGAAGGACCTCGGCCAGCCGGGGACCCTGCAGAGCCGCTGCCAGTTTGAGGAGATAACACTGACATTGATGGATCAGGGGTCTGATTCAGAATAAGGCAGCTTCATGTGTCCTTTTTCAAGGTTTTTTCTTTTTGGATGATTCATTTCTGTACAAGTTTTCTCACGGTAAGAAAGCAAGAGCTGTTATTTCGCAGTGCCGGGGGCTGTACAGGTTATCGAAGGGACTGGGAAGGGACCAGTCCTCAAATCTAGACCAGGTTACCCTAACCTTGACAGCCCTGGAAGGGTTTCTCTGATTGGGTGGGAGCTAATTCATTCTTTCTATATTTTTAATTAAAAAAATATTGGGTGATGGGACCATATATGACCATCTCGACCTGCCCTCCTTTAGCCTGGAGAGGGTGGGAAGGGAGGGCCCCTGGCCAAACAAATCCTTGCTGGTCGAGGCTCATTGCATATGGTAGTGACTGGAGTCCAAGAGGTAAGTTCTCTCATTTGAATTTAACTGTGTGGGCAGGGGTTTCTTCAGGCTCCCACTGGAGGCTCCCTTTGGTGAAGAAGAGCAAACTGGTAGCCAGCCCAGAGAGCAGGTATGGTTCTGTTCACAAATCATCTGAAAATATTTCTGTGCTGTCACTTCTTGGGCTGTGGGAGTGGTCTGGTGATGTCACATCTGGTGGGGGTGTCCAGGTAATGTCACTTCTGGTGACATGTGACTTCCTGCTGATATCACTTCCAGGGTTTCCTGAATCCTGAAGAATGTTTCATGGGTTTCTCAGTAGTAAAAAGATTGAGAAAGGCTGGCCTAGACAGGAGACTATTAATCTCTGCCACAATTCCCCTATAAGAAAGCTTCTGGAAGGCATTCTTCCCACTGTGTCATGATTGCAAAACCAAATCTAGTTTTTCTAATGTACAGCAGAGCCTGTTTAAAAATGGGCAAGACTAATGGAATGTGTGTGAAATAAAGAGTATCTGAGCATGTGCAGAGCGTTTTACCACCATGGCTGCATAGCCACAGTTGTCATACTACTCATCCTGAGCAGCACAGGTTCAGAAGATTTTTTATCATTATTTAGTCCATTTGTACCCCACCTTTCTCCCCAATGGGACCCAAAATGGCTCACACCACGCTCTCCTCGATATTATCTTCACAACAACCCTGTGAAGTAGCTTAGGTTAAGAGCATGTGACTGGTCACCCAGTGAGCTTCCACAACATGAGTTGGGATTTGAACCCAGGTCTCCTACCTCTACACTAAGCTGGCTCTGTAATGAACATCTAATAGCATTTGCTGTCTTGGCCCCAGAGCTGGATGCTGCCAGTGAGCCTGGACCCCTCAGTAAGAGAGAACCCTGAGCCAAGGGCTGCTCCTGGGATTCAAGGTCAGATGGCATCCTCTGGGCTTGGACCCCTTTGAGAAGATACCACTGAAGCCACCCCAGACTCTCCTCCTTCACAGAAGACAAAGTCAATGCACAGGGCAGGAGCTCATGAAAAGACCTTGGAGGGCTTGTCTGCAACCTCAGAGTCTGTCTTTTCCAGATGCACAAGTCTTTTGCAATGGGACAGAGCTTGGGAAAAGAAGCCCGGCCACAGATAAGGTTGCTGAGAGATTTTGTTGAGATGAAAGTCCTTAAGGGTACTGGGTTGGGAATGTGCACAACTCACAATGCTAGTGACACATGTGGTCACCATCAAAGCTGAATATATGTGCAAGTTAAGTAAACTGCAGTTTGGAGCGTCAGGAACCTCTAAATGCAGGGGGGAACTCTCCCTTTTTCTTTTCTTTTTTCGCTATCAAGTCACAGCAGATTTATAGTAATTGTGCCTGCCTCCATGTCATGACCCTACTATTCCTTGGTGATCTCCCTTCCAAATACTGACAGGGCTGAACCTGCTCAGCTTCCAAGATCTGACAAGACAGGGCTAGCCTATTCTACACATACTAGATAATACACTTTCAGTGTGCTTTTGCAGCTGGATTTTCCTGGGCAGAACAGGAAAATCTGCTTCTAAAATGCATTGAAAATACGTCATCCAACATGTGCAGAAACGGCTCCAGGTCGGGGCAAACAAAATCCTACAAATTACTAAATTACCATTCTGGGGTAATGACTTGGCATAATCTGAGGGTCTCGGTGGTGTTGCTGCTTCATGTGGATGAATGCCCAAAGAATTGCTGGATCAAGCCAAAGCTACGTCTCGGCCAGCATCCTGTCTCTCAACAGTGGCCAACCAGATGCTTCTTGGAAGCCCAGCAGGGTTGGAGAGAGAATAAACCCTCCCACTCCAGATAGTTGCACCTGGTATTTGTAGGTACACTGCCTCTACATATGGAAGTTCCATGAGTAATAATAGACTTGTCTAGTTCTCCTTTAAATCCACCTAGGTTTGTAGGCAACAGTGTGTCTTGTGACCTGGGTACACCTGTCAGATCTCTAAAGCTAAGTAGAGTGGCCCTTGGTTAGTACTTGAATGGGAGACCTCCAAGAAAAATAAAGATCCTGATGCAGAGGCAGGCCATGGCAAACTACCTCCAAGTGTCTCTTGCCTGGCTGCCAGACAATCCTACATATGATAAATGTCTTGTGGCAGAGAATTCCATGCAAAACCCACTGTCTGAAGAACTATTTTCTTCCATCTTAGTGGTTTCATATTAAACTCTCCAAAGCCTCCAGCTCCTTTGCAAGGGACTGCAAAAAATGCTGCATCAGGCAGCAGATTCTGAATTCACTGCCTTTTAACCCCTTAAAGCGAAACAATTAAGCAGGTGTCAGAACCAGAAACACCTCAAAGGGTTTGATTCCCGCTTCCTGCCACCCATAAAGAGATCAGAAACCGTTTGGTGTTATTAGTTTCCCCAAAGCCGGCAGAGAAAGCACTAAATCTTCTTGAGTTTCATAGGCAGGGGCACCAACCAAGGGCTTGGGAGACAGTGATTTATGGAGAAAGATTAAATGAACTTAATACGTATTGCATGGCCGAACAGCTAGCTAAGAAGGGATGCGACATTCATGCCCAAGGGCCCAAAGTGCGCAAACATCAAGGGATGGGGAGGGGATTGTTTTTAGGGTGATATGAAAGCAGTATAATAATGAGGAATAATTGGAGGGAATTAATCAAAGGCTGGTTGAAGAGGAGCCTTTTGGCTCAGTGGCAGAGACTGCCAAGTAGTTGCAGTGACTAGGGGACTCCACTTGGGGCATACAAAATGGATGATCTGGAAAGGAGTCATTGGAAGGGTGGTCATGGGAGACTACTACCCAGCATGCAATAGCACCAGAGGCCTGACTACATAATAGGCCATTCCTGAACCAGTCCCTGGATCTTCTGAAGCCAGTCTGTGGGTAGAGGCTGAAAGTCTCTCTCCCTGCTCTTCACTGTCCCAACCTGAACTGGCTCTTATGTGCCTCTGAATTGAAGTTTCATCTGGGACCTCCCAGCATGTGTCTGCTTTGCAGGAGCCCCACAGGATGGACAGACGTGGGCAAGGTGTCCTGTGTTGGGGGGACAACTCCCAGTTAAAGATCCTTTTGGACTGGAAAACAGAAAAGCTTCCTCTTCCTGGGCTGTTCTCTTACCAGTTTTTCAAGTGGTGAAGGAGGGGCCCCTTTTGACCAATGAAAAACCACCTGGGACCATGGCTGCTGTGAAGAGAAGAAAAACCGGGAGATTCCAACTCACCATCTACTCCGAGACTGGACTTGCTTTACATTTAAGATACTCTATTCACAGGCCTGTCCTGGATAGCCCAGGCTAGCCTGATCTTGTCAGACTTTCAAAGCTAAGCCCAGGCTACTATTTGGATGGGAGACCTCCAAGAAATACCAGGGCTGTGATGCAGAGACAGGCAGTGGCACAATGATTTCTGAACCCCGACAGGGGTGGTCTGAGTCACCGGTGACTTGACAGCATTGTGGCCCCCACTTTGAGGTCACAGGAATGGCAACCAGGGAAGGGGCTTGTTCAGTGGGGGTGCCTCACTGGTAGAACGCTCCCAGATTTGCCTGGCACCTAATTCGTTCTTTTAGATGCTGTTACAACTGTTTGTTTAGATGTTTTATTGTGTTCCCTCATTTGCTGTCTATCTGAACTGGTGGGATCATTTAATTATGCCTTCCAAGCTGCCTGTTGCAATGTATATTATGTTGTTTTCGAAAATGTTGCCATTTTGACTTGCAGTTTCACTGTTTTATCGATCAGATGTCATTGATTTTAATTGTTTGTAATGTCTCTTGAAAACGTCTTTTGTGATTTTGTCAGCTGCTTCAGGCACCCTCTTAAAAGAAACAGGTCTGAGGAATAGCTTATAAATAAATAAATGCAAATGCCAGCATTACTCTTATAGATGGGACTGCAGGGGCAATTTTTAAAAAGCTGTGCTGCTACAACGGCACAATCTCTTTGCTCCACGTGGAGCTACACCCAGGCTTGGCCGAGGCATCTGCCATCTTTCAGGCAGGGCTCACATGGCCATCACTCATCTGGTCTTCTATGCTCTGGCACAAACAACCCAGGTTTTATTGAATGGGGTGGGGAGGACTCTGGCTGGAGCAGATTGACCCTATAAGAATGGCTGGACCATAAAGAGAGCATGAAATGGGCAGTAGGACATGGTGCATGAGAAGGTAGGAACACAAGGTTTTTCCTACCTTGCCTTCTAAACTGGAAGGAGGTTTTGTGTATGTGTGATTTGTTTCTTTAGTTTCTACATGGATTTTTACTATCTCTCCTTTGCCCCAGAGGTTTCCTGTTGTCAAGGAGCTCATTCTCAAAGCTGCTTTGGTCTAATCTTTTAGGAAAGAACTCAGGGCAAACATATGAACATGCAAAATCGACTGGACGGGGTGCGTTTTTTATTCCACCTTCCCAGCCCCGTTTTCCTGCTGTCCTTTCCCCAGCAGCGTGTCCTTGCTCGGCCAGCTGAGGACTTCCAAAACCAGACAATTGCTGTAGCACTATTGGGTTATCATGACCTCTTGCCAGCAATCAATTTCAAATTTTCATAAGAGCCACATGCATGGAGAAAAGCCACTGAAGGGAAAGGCAATGGCAGCTGCAACCCCCATATCAAAAAGGAGAAAAATCTTAACCCAAACATGAATCCAGGAACCAAAAATGCTTAACAAAAAGAGACATGGGGGCATACCTTTTTTGGCTCCTGGCAGCTGCAACAGTCACATCCTCAAGACCCAACACAGAGTCCGTGTGTACTAGCCATAGAAGGGGAGCTGGACAATCATAGAATCATAGAGTTGGAAGGGGCCATTCAGGCCATCTAGTCCAACCCCCTGCTCAAGGCAGGATCAGCCCTAAGCATCCTAAAGCATCCAAGAAAAGTGTGTATCTTCAATACTGAAGATACCCTGCACAGAAGCACTTCTGCCACTGTGAAAGTCTCCATATTTGCTGGGGTTGGGAAAGCCATGCAGAGCATCTTCCCCGTTACAGGAACAGCCAGAGATTAAGTCCATGTTTCTGAAACTTGCCCTGTGAAAAGCCCTGCATCAGGAGGAGCCATTTATTTTGCTTTGAATTTGTGCAAGCTTACCTATCAGGTAAGCAACTTTTGGTCCTTGAAACTGTGCAAGCTGTGTGGTTTTTCCAACAGAAAACAGCCACATCCAAATTCAGCTGCTGCAATTTCCTTCTTGGGAGGAAAATCAGCTTTTGGGAGGTGAAAGCTGGAACAAGATCAACTGGTTTTAAGCAGTCCATCTATAATTTCTTGCACTCATGAAATTGAAATCATGACTGTTACCGTCCCTGAATAACAGACACTGAATAAAGTCCCAGCATGTGCACAGCAGCTACTGGGCAAGGATTATTATGTAGTTCAGGGATTCTCAATTGGTATGCTGCTGGTGCATCCAAGGGTTTTGAAATTATTATTAATTTTTAAAAAATCTCCCTTATATGGACAGATCGCTCTTCCCCCTCCCCTTTCAAAGAGGCCAATGATGGGCCTGGAGGGGATGGGAAAGGGAGGGGCCCTGGCTATTCAAACCTTTGCCAGCTGAGGCTCCTACCACTTGGTTGACTTGTGTTCCTTAGTGGTGGCTGGAGTCAAGTGAGGTGAGGCCTTCCTTGATGCTGGGGGTGTCTTTCAAGGGGGTTGTTTTTTGTTTTAGCACAGTGGGTGTCAGAGGGTCTTTCCATAAGCTCTGGGCCTTGGGTGGCAGGGAGAGGAGCTTTCTGTGATTCCAAAACAACTGTCTTTACAGTAAAAGCTACTTAGCAGTGTTTTTGGTGATCCCAGGTGCCCTACTCTGTTGTGCCTCATCTGTGGCAGAAAACTGGCTTATGAAGCAGTGGTTCCGTCAGGGTGACGTCACTTCCAGTTGATATGTCACTCCGAGGAAGTATGGCAGGGGGGCATAACCAGCTGATAGCACTTCTGGCATGCCTCAAAGCCTGAAAAAAAATTCAGGTGAGCTTCCAGAGTCACGTTGAGAAAGGCTGCCAGAGTCATTCAAACTTTTCCTTTTAATATTAGTTGCTTTGTCATGATGCCCAATAGTTGCTATGCTCAGAATGAGAAGGTCATCATGGTTTCTTGTTCTTACTTGGAGGGCAAAAGCTAACCATAGCTTGACATCATCACTGGGACATCGGGGCAAACTATAGCTAGTGTTAAATAGGAAAACTAGCAAGAGGGGAGGAGAATGATGGTGACAGGCTCCCATCACTCATTTCAAAACCAAGGTTATGTGAACTGTGCCCTAGCTGTGTTTGGATTATCACCTCTGTTCCAATGGCAAAAGAGAATGAATTCTGAGGGGCTTGTTCACACATATTATGATTATTGGAATTGCTCCTAGGCGTATCTATTATTTGCAAGTTCACACATTACATTTCTCAACTATGAGAAGCTCAGCAGTCTCTATATCGAAGAAAAATGTATTAGCTGCCTCAGCTATAGGTTACTGTGACCATCTGGTGACTTGCATAGCAAGATATCAGCAATCTAGTTCTCTCTAGTTATCACAATGTTTTTGAAATTATGTAATCAGAATACAAGCACTTTGGTTCATATCTGATTTCTTCTTCCTTTCTTCCAACGCCTCTTCTCCATTAACAATTGTATCTGATTAATTTACCAACTACCTCAGCAATAATTGCTGGTGCTGAGAGCGGTTTTATTCTGTCTTGGCTTGGGTTTATTGGAAATTGGAAATTATTGCTTTTATTATAATGTGACCTAAATTGTTGCTCACCACCATGAAACAGCAAGTCCTTGAGGGCTGGTATACAAATCAGGCAATCAATCAATCAAACACTACCACATCTTATTGCCTTTCCAGTTAAATGCCACCAGCTTTGTTAGCTGGACGTTACTCCCAAAGACAGCTGAATTTACATCTTTGCATCTGGGGTGCCTCAGTTCCATAGGACATATTACACAATATTTATCCTGTCATCTCTGTATGCTTTCTTGATAGCACTGAAAGGGTTTCCCGAATGGGTGGGAGTTAATTAATTTTTAAAATATCTTTTAAATTGGTTAAACATTTATCAGGTGATATGACCCTAGATGGTCATGTCAACCCCACCCCCAAAATGGCCAATGATGGTCCTGGAGGGGGTGGGAAGAGGAGGGGCTCAAGTAGGCTTGTACAAAGCTATGCTTCCCAACTATATTCTGCACAATGGTGCCACTTCTGGGGTTTCTCAAAGCCTGAAGAATGTTTCGGGGGTTTCTGAATGGTCAAAAAGTTGAGAAAGGCTGCTATACAGAATCCACTTCAAAAAGGAGAAAAATCTTAACCTAGTATAGAACCCGGAACCAGATTTCTCACAATGCTTTTTTTAATGGGCTTAAATTCTTCCTCAGACTCTGAGACGCTTCTCTTTCCACTCTCAGATGTTGATCCTTTTGTCTCCTACACAGTGTCCCTCTTTGCTTTAGCAGCCAAGAGAATATGAGCTGGAGCCGCATCTAAAGAAGGCAAGGCTTTTATTTGATTTTTACTTTCCAGTTAGACTGTCTTAATGTGTTAGACTGTTTCTAATGTTTCAGACTCTTTGAATGTTGATTTTTGTAATTATTCTATGTATATGTGTCAGATAGCAATGGCCTTCGACAATAAACTTCATTGTAATTATTGAGTAAAGAAGGAAACTTTCATCTATCCTGAGCTTTTTTCCCGTCAATGTAATTGGGTGCCCTCAAATTCTAGCATTAAGGGAGGAGAAAAGGCTCCCTGTTTCTACTTTTTCCACTCCATGCATAATTTTAGAAACCTCTTAGGTTTTTATAATCCTTTCTTTTAGGCATCTTTTTTCTAGACTGAAAAGGTCCAGGCTCTCCAGCTTTCCTCACAGAAAAGGACAGTGCTCCAACCCTTTAATCATCTTAGTTGCCCTTGGCTGTCCTTTGCCACACGGTTACCCACTCACCCAATTAAAAGGGAACCTCTTGTAGTTCCCAATCCTTGGCTTCCTCCATCCTGAATCCTTTTATATCACCTGAAGACTTGGCGACTGCTTCGCCCCGGCCCCATTCAAATCTTTTATGAATTAATTAAATGGCACTGGTCCCAATACTGAACCTTGAAGGACCCCACTGCTCTCTTTCCTCCTTTGCAAGAACTGTCCGTTTATTCCTACTCTCTGCTTCCCGCTATTAGACCAACTTCTAATCCATGACAGGGACCAGGCCTCTTACCCTGGAGACCACAGGAATGCCAGTCCCCAAGTGGCATCTGGGATCCCTTGGTTTTACAGCTCAAATTATGGCAGAGATCAGCTCCCCTGGAGAAAATCGTTGCTTTGGAGGATAGACTCCATAGCATTATACTTCACTGAGGTCCCAGCCCCAAATCCCACCCACTCCCAGCTCCAAGACCCCAGAGCTGGGAACCATAACTACATCAAGATGAAATCTGCAGAAAATGCAAGGTTAGAGGTTCAAGCATGATTGCAGTAAGCAATCAGCCACCTTAATGTAGTTGATTTGCCCAATGCATTCATTTTTAAAGAATCTCCAAAAAATAAACCATAGGGGGGGGGGGGCTGTGGTTCTCCAGAGGTCAATGGACAACATCTTCTAGCATCAGGCAGGGGCTCATGGTAATTGTAGTCCACGAACATCTGAAGAACCACAGATTGATCTGCTTACATCAATACCGGTAATTTCAATGGATGGAGACCGTTTTAGGATTGCCCTGCAACGGCGGCCCTCCCGAGCAGAGTCCCGCCCTTCCAAATTCGTGGCTTGACCTCGGCATAACGCTGTGCTCAGGGAGTAGGAAATCGGCGCGCCAAAAGCCCTCGCTGCATCTTGGCGCTTCTTCCCCGGGCCCGCTGGAGACTGCTTTTACTTGGGACGCCTTGCAGGGGCTCCCTCTGAGAAAGCGTGCGGACGAGGGAGGCGGGGAGGCAGGCCGGCCTTCCTTCCTTCCTTCCTCCCTCCCTCTCTCGGCCCAGCCCAGCGGCGTTGCCCGCCCCTCTGGCTCCTCCCCGGCCGCCTGGGCTAGGGCGAGAGACAGTGCGCGGCCTGCCGGCCGAGGCAGGGGTGATGAGTAGGCCGCCCGAGGCCCCGCGGCAGGCCCATGGAGCCGAGCGGGAAGGCGGCGGCGGCGGCGGCGGCGGCCGATCTCACCTTCCCCGCCTGGGCCTGGCCTTGGCCCTGCTGGCCGCGCTGCTGGCCGCCAAGTATTACCGGGACTCCGAGGCAGCCCGGCGGCAGGTACCGACGCGGGGGCGCTGGGCTTGGTTGGGGCGCAGCAGCGCTGCTGGTCCTCTGGGGCTGGGGGGGGGGGAGGTTGTGGGCCTGGAATTGGAGTAAATTGGGGGGAGGGCATTGGAAACTGGAGAGCATAATGGCCTTAGGGGGTTGGGGAAGTTAGTGAGGCCGGAAGGGCATTGAGGAACGAAGGGATTAAGGGGGGGGGGCAGAAGTTGGAGGTAAAAGGGGGAGGACTGGAGATGTTCCTGGGGGTTACAGTCTGTTTCAAGGCGGTAAAGCTGGAAGTGGGTTTGGATTTTTTTTTTTAAAGGTAATTTGTGAGTTGGGCCGCTTAATGGGAGTTAATGGAGCAGGCTTTCTTTGTTTTGGGGAGAAGTTGGCAGGCAGTTGTGGGGAGGCACAGTCTCTTTAAATTCTCTCCCACAGAATCTTTATTGTTTGCAAGGCTGAAATATAGTTGGTGTGGGGTTTAGTGGTTTGTGGCAAATTGCAAGAAGTCGGTTTGAGGGTAATGGGACTGGGGCAGATTTGGTGGTCTCACTTGAGGAGGAGCTACTTAGTGAGGGTTTTTAGCAGTAGCATGGTACTTGTGGGAAAAGTTAAGAAGAACTGGGACAGAGATAAACAGTTTCCCTATGAAGAAAAACTAAAGGGCTGCCCCCCCCCCCCGACCTTAGGAAAAAAAAACCTGGTGAAGGAAAATTGCAGACCCCCCCCCCTCCAATGTAACAAGTAGTTTGACCCTGACATGAGGTGGGTTAGTGGTGGGTGTGGGTTTTCACGGATGCTGGCTGATTCTGTAGCCTTGAGACCAACCCAGAAGAGAGACCGGTGATGTTACAGCAGAGGAGTGCTGAGCAAATGTTCCCCATCCTTTGTTGGGGAAGTGTTGTTATTTGTTGGCTAATGAAAAGCAACTCAGTTCTTGGTGGTTTTGTTGTTAGATTTCTTTTTTTGTATGGCTAGCAAATTGCTCTGCTTTTTTTTTAAAAAGCCACTTGCTGACAGGGGGAATGCTCTTCTGCTTGGAAAGAGGAGAATGAGTCAGATACATATCTAAGGTGATACTGGACTCAAACATAACTAGATTCAGGTAGGTGTGTTGGTCTGAAGCAATAGAACAAAGTTTGAGTCCAGTGCCCCCTTTAAGACCAATGAAGTTTACTCCTGGGTATAAGCTTTCATGTATATGCACGTCATGGTTTGAAGTATGCATGCACACAAAAGCTTATATCCAGAATTCAACTGTGTTGGTTTTTAAGTGCTGCTGGATTTAAAGTGTGTTCATATTCAAGTGTTATGCTGCAGATCAAACGTCTCCTGTCTGAAACTATCTGTCCACCACAGTCACTGCCCACTATGGACCTAAACTGGTTGTAACCACCTTGCCTGTCTCTATGGGCACTCAGGATTTGTAGTACTCTGAAGGGAAGAGTGGTAGGAATCCCCTAGTGGAGGATTCCCAGTACCTTATCAAACTCTACCTCCCAAAATGCTTTGTCTGGAAGCCATGACAGTGACACAAGTATAAAGCCAGTGGAGATGTAGATGGGCAACTTGCCCTTTAAGAAGCAGCACTCTATGAGCAAGAAACATAAAGCTTTCGAAGAAGTACTGCATTTCCTCACCCTCTTCCCAATGGTTGATAATACAGCCTGTGAGAAAGGAGGGGTGTTCTTTGAGCCTCCGCTGGTCTCCCGCCTTCTCTTCATACCACAGTGGCTTGCAGGGCTCCATACCCCTCTTTAAGTTGCCTTACTAGGAACAAGAATGATGCAGTACCGGAGGACCACCCCTATTATACTGGCTCAGTGATAATCATCCCCTCCTGTCTGTGATTGGAGGAAAGGGAAACCAAACTGGACCTAAGAGTGACAGATGCAGTCTGGACTGTAGGGCTGGATCCACATTAGAGTGCATCTGATGCAGATCTGGTACCTCAGAATGTCAAAGATCACATTGTACATACAGGCTGTCAAGGGATGATCTGTTGGTGCAGCCCCAACATTTGGGGTTCCTGACCGTGAAGAAGACAGCAGAGCTCTTAAGACCCAACCAAAGGATCTTCCAAAATTCTGGTTAGATGACCAAAGGAAAACCTGTTAAAGATGTTGTAATAAAAGCTTAGTCTCGTATGAAAACCGTGACATAAGCTGAGAGAGATGCATTAGAATGCTGGCAGGTTCTGAGTTCTGGTAGTGGTGATTCCTTCTGTGGGTATTGGCAGGATTCTGCAAGAATGCCTCAAGTGAGGTGGTCTGCACATCTAAGCACATAGTTCTTTCTCTGTTTGGACAAGAGGGGTGTGTGATTTCTGCCCAGGCCCCCTTCTCACTGCAAACCACACTTGACTTGGTATGCAGTTCCTGTGGGTCTGTTGACACTCTCTCCCTGAACAACATTTCAGGGGCTCAGTGGGCTACAGCAAGCATTGGGGAAGCAAGGAAAGTCTTGCTTTGTGCAACCTTGGGTGACTAGTAGCACTCCAGTACCCACCAGTGAGGAGAACGCTATACTGACAGGAGTTTAACTCCGTAACTTGCTCAATGCAGAAACTTGGTTGTGTCAATATGCTCTCCTTTGCATGCTGGCCACACTAAACTTTTGTAATTGGTATAGTTTTTTGGGGGGGATGTTGTTTCTACGTGACGATAAATTCAGGATTTGTTACTAAGGGATTGACTCACAGTGGTTTTGCGTAGTGCAAGTTCTTGGCTCTGAGTATCTAGTGGAGCAAAGTCTCTGACTCCTTAGCTTCTGCCTCCTCGGAATCCGGTCTTCAGGACTGTTGCCAGCTCTTTCTCTGCCTGGTGCTGTCTTGGATCTGCCCTACAAGTCACTTGGGTGCTCTTTCTGCCTGTAATTGACAAGAGCAAAGCCTTTCTGGCAGCCTTAAGCATCCTCTTAGGCTAGCAGGCGGCAGTTAGAAAATAAATGGGGCTGGGGGGGGACGGGGACTATTAGTGGCACCCAGAACTGCTGCAGTTGGGGTCACAGAGGGACATAACTTCATTCTCTTTCCTTGGGTCTTTGAACTGGGTGGCGGGTGATGCTCTCCTGCTGTTTGTGAGCGATGGCAGAGTACAAAAAGTGACCCTGGGCCAGGAAGCTGTCTTCCAGCCTGCTAGCATAGTAGCAAACTCAGTGGAGCCCATTCCCTTCTCTTTTTGCCCTAATCGTAGGAATGCAGGTGATCACTCTAGAAGTCTCAGAAGGGACTGAATAGAATAAGGATTTTTGAGCCTCCCAACGGCTGTGAGTTTAAATCCACAGTTTAAATCCAACAACACCAAGCTTGGAAGGATGTAAGCCATTCTTTCTCAATTTCTTTTGCTGTTGAGAAACCCCTGGAACATTCTTCAGGCTTTGAGAAACCCCAGAAGTGGTGTGATCATGCAGAATATGGTTGGGGAAGCAGAGCTGCATACATGCCCACATGGGGCCCTTCCACTTCCCACCCCCACCAAGCCCATCACTGACCATTTTGGAAGGTGGGGAGTCGACACAACCCTATATGGTTATATCACCCAATAAATGTTCAACACATTTTAAATATATATAAAAAATTAACTCCCACCCAGGGCTGCCAAGAAACCCCAGGGCTTCACGAAATCCTGATTGAGAAAGCTGCATGTAGCAGTGGACACAGTTCAATGAGTACTTGAGCCTGATGGAAATGGAAAGAGGTTGGAGCAACCACATTTCACTCACTGATGGGCTGAGGAAGACAGGAGTCTGTAGGTGTTGATGGGTATTGTGCCACAAACATTCCTGGGTGAATTCTGTCCAATCTGCTCAGGGCTGGAGTTGGCCACATCAGGCTTTTGAGAGTTTTGGAGATTTTTTTTTTTTTTTTGCTATTCTTTCTACCTCCTTACAGCTACCATCCTTTCCATTTACTTCTGTCATTCTTCTGGCTCTTCCCAAAACATTGGTTGAAAAGACCAAATTTCAGATGGCTCAAGTGGAATGCCCATAATTTTTCAGTTTCAAGAATTCACTATACAGAAATTCAGTGTTCTTGGTGTGGTCGCTGAAAATGTTTGGTATGGATGATATACTGATTATTTTTGCATTGGTGGTACCTTCCATACCTATAAACATCTCAGAGGGTGAAAAATGAGTTGGAACAAACCTAAAATGTTTTAGGAAGAAACCCCCCAGTGGCCTTCCAACCCAACCCAGATATGTTAATTATTGTGAACCACATCCCACCTGAAAAGTCTTGTTCCTGACCTTCAGTGAAATGAGGGAAACCATGCTTGGATTGTATAGGTATCCTTCTCAGTGCATTGCATTCCCATGAGCTGTACTGGACCTTCTTCTATGTGGTTCTCTTTTATTGGTGTACATAATGCACCACCTGAGACAGCAACCACTGCTCTTAAGAATTGGTTGGTTGACTTGTTTATCGTGTCTTTATCCCACCCTTCCCCCCAACAGGCTCAGAGCAATGTATGTGGTTCTCCCATCCCCATTTTCAGTTAATTTCCTTCTCTTTTCTTCCACTAAATACGGATGAGACTTCCTATTTAGACTTCATTGTTTCTTCACCATCCCTTTGACAGCTTGTTTGGTTTCACTTCTGTGGATTCAGACAACTGGGTTTTATTGTAATTGCCACCAAGAATTCAGTGCCATCTGGTAATTGTCACTATGTCTTTCCCAGTGGTGTTTCTAGGCTGTCTGAACCTGTCAGAATTTTCTCTTCTGCAGCATGAGTGTAGGCTTAATTGGAGCTTGGGTAAGCTCAACAGTGAGAGTTGTATATGACCATGACCTTCATGATTCATGTTCTGGGTTGGTTACGTAAGTTATGCTATGGGAGCACAATAATTTTCCATGGTTCAGTAGCCAGCCTTCAGCCAGCCGTCTGCAATTCTGCAAACTATTCACAATCCTGGTGTGAAGAAATGCATTCTTTCGTTGGAAGTTTGAAATGAGCTAGACAGTGGGAGACAGAGACAAGGTCTCGGAACTTGAAAGGGAAACTGGGAGTCCTGACCCTCATAGCAGGCAATTCCTTGCAGAGGTCATGTGGTGTCAGTGGTTAACTGAGAGAGAAAGAAAAGCCTCTCCAGATGTTGCAGGTAAGAGTGGAACTTGGTTTGCAGGGCGGAGCAGGCCCATTCCACCACACCTGGATAATTTGAGGAGAGATTTTGTGACATATCCTGGATCTCTGGATGTGATTCACATGGCCACAATACTATTTGAAAAATAAATTTGATGTAAGTAACACACATGAGCAAGTATCCGCTCAGCCGGTGCAATGAGTCCCAACACACAATCCACCTGGCTGCGCAGCCAAATGGTCATAGAATGGCTCTGCAGAGAGAGCCAAATGGGATTATTAAGTGTCATGATGTTATCACATTCACATTGTGGCCACTGATTAGCCAGGATCATGAGAGGAAGAAGCACTGCTGAATAAAGCAGAAAAATGAAACACATGCCAAGAGGGATACAGTCAGAAGGGATACATTTTGGAGGGAGCATCCTGAGTTTTCTCAACATCCTCTCTGACCTTGGAGGGGTGTGGCTCAATGGTAGGGCATGTGTTTTGCATGCTGAACGTCCCAGGTTCCATTCCTAGCATCTCTGGTTAAAGGATCTTTGGTAACATGAATTGGAAAAGCTCTTTTTCAGCTCTGGACTTGGTCCACACTAGTCAAAAAAATAGTAAAAAATAAACAATATCAACCACTAGAATAAGGCAAGTTCATGCAGTGTGTATACATCCTTTCTGTCTTCTGTGTGTGTTTGATGAAGTAGTTTCTTGCTTGCAGATGTGCACACCATACAATGATAGCTTTCCAGGTGCTTTTAGTAGAGTGCGTGTTCTTTGAACCTTCCTTGTTTAGAATGTGGCTTATTTCCATTAACTTTCACTTCCAAATGGCTTGTTGGTCTTTTTCCTAATCAGGAGATGGCTCTGAAGTCTCTGGGGAATGAAGGTCTCTTTCTCTTTTCCTCCCTGGATACTAACAACGATTTGTACATCAGTCCCGAAGAGTTCAAGCCAATTGCAGAGAAACTCACAGGTAGGCATTTAACACATTGAAAGCACAAAGATCGAATCGATATTCCTTGAAAGGCAGCTTCTTGAACCTAACTGTCAGATCAGAGCTCGTCTAGTCCTGATGTAATTATTGCCTGTATATTTGGCTTGGACTTTTATTCACTTGGGGAATGTTCTTAATAAAGAAAGGAAGGGGATGTTGCTGATCCTAGCTCTTTCTGTCTCAGGAAACTCTTGCCATTCCAAAATCTGAAACTGCCCTCATTCCACATTTATTATCACTGTTTTCCTGGATGTGACAGTAGTAAAGCAGTGGTAAAATTCCCACCAGAACGTAAGAGCCCTTGTTGGATTAGACCAGTGAATCCCAAAGTGGGCACTACCGCCCCCTGGTGGGTGCTGCAGCGATCCAGGGGGGTGGCGATGGGCTACAGGCACATTTGGAGGCGATGAATAACTATTAAAATAAAAAAAATTAATTTCCAGGGCGCTGAGTAATATTTTTTCTGGAAAGGGGGTGGTAGGCCAGATAAGTTTGGGAACCACTGGATTAGACCAAAGGTCTGCTTAGACCAGCATCCTGCTTCTCACTGTGGCCAATCACATGCCTTGGGGAAACACACAGTAATATGAGTTGTAAATGATCATGCCAAGTTATTGGGTTGGATGCGCAACTTTAAGCATGGGGAATGGTTGGTTCTCAAGCTGGCTGGGACAACTCCAAGCATACTACCTTATCTATCTACTAGACCTCTGAGAAGATGCAGTTTTCCTGCCTCTGATTTATCCTCCCAACAACCCAAGGTGAGGTAATTAACACTGAGAAAATTCTAAAGCCTTCCAGTTAGTTTTGTAGCTGAGTATGGGCCTGAACCTGATCCCTTTGGTCCTCGTGGACTTTTCTAACTCCTCCCTTGTATGAACTCTTGCTGTTAATTAAATAGATGAGGTTTGTGGGCTTTTCCACACACGACATTTTACTTGCACACAGGGGAGAGGAGAACATTCAGTTGTCTATCCCACACATTTGCTCATGTGCCCATGTTGGAATATGCAAGATCTGTAGTGTGCACGATTCAAAAACATGTGAAGACTATCCTACAGGTGGCATTGGGGGAGATGTGTATTTAGCATAGTTAGAATAAGAACTTCCTGATATTTTTCAAATACTCCCCAGCGTCCTGATTGGCTCAGTAGGGAAACTTCCTGCTCCTTTGAGCACACTTTCTCTCTGCTCACCTCCAGAATAGACTGAATGAATCCCAAACAACAGTTAGTTTGCTATCTCTCCTCTTTTTTTTCCAGCATTGTTTCTCTGTGCATTTGATGGCTGGCTCTTTCAGCCCAGAAGGCCATCCTCCGCCAAGGGGTCCAGAGCCCCCTTGGCAAAGGTGGCCATGTCTGTGTAATGTCACAATTAGACTGTTGGGCTAGGTAAACCAAGGGAGACCCAGATTCAAATCCTTGCTTGTTATGAATTTGGGTGCCCTCAGGCTAGCCATACCCTCTTAGCTTAATCTACTTTTCAAGGCTTTTACGAGGGAGGGAAGAACCTTGCATATGGCTCTGAACTCCTGGGAGGATACTCGGGATAAAAACATCACAAAGCACTCCCCCCTTAAGCAGCTGAATGAAGGGAAGTCTGGTTCCTGAGGCTGAAATGCCTAGCCAGCATCCCTCCCTGCTCAGAACCCTGCTTGCCTGTTAAGAGCATGGGCTTTCATGGGAAGGGGGGCACACAAGAGGGGGGGTGGAAGAAGAATCAGGAGGGGTTGGATGGAGGCTATAGACTCCTGGCTGGCCATTTGTACCGTGCCCATCTTCCCACAGAATGGGCCATGGCAGCACAGTAGTATGATTCACAAGAACACCAGATTCACATGTACTGTTGCACAGTCACAGGGAAAACACATCCCAAAAAATTAAGCTTTGATGAAGGAATGGCAGAAGCCTGTAAGCATTAGTCTGCTGCTGCCCTCTGGAGTTTGGAGGTAGAGCTACACAGGGGGATATCAGAGTTGTTTTTATTTTATTTTTAAACTGAGCTAGCATGGTGTAGTGGTTAAGAGCGGTAGCCTGGAGAACTGGGTTTGATTCCCCACTCCTCCACATGCAGCCAGCTGGGTGACTATGGGCCAGTCACAGTTCTCTTAGGGCTGTTCTCACACAGCAGTTCTGTCAAAGCTCTCTCAGCCCCACCAAAGCTCTCTCAGCCCCACAGGGTGTCTGTTGTGGGGAGAGGAAGAGAAAGCTGCTTTGAGACTCCTTCAGGTAGTGAAAAGCGGGGTATAAAAACTCAGCTCTTCTCCATTTTTGTTGAAGAGATTGGGGAAGCCTGATTCTCAGCTTGCTCCTGGCTGCTTTCTCATGACACACAGGGGTCCTGTGGGCTGTCACAAGCTGGCTATGCCAAGAGACAGTGGCTCCCAGATTTTCCTAGTCTGTGTTCAGACTGTGCCTTATTAGTATGTGAACAGTCCCATAAAGCAGATTTTCCGAGAGCTCAGACTCCCTATGTTTGGGGAGAGTAATGAAGTGTGTTACCTGCATGCGACAAGCTGAAATGGCTCAGGGGAAATTGCAGACTCCTGCAGTGCTGAATTGATGCCTGGAAGGCTGTGGATGGGGTAACAGACCGAACAGGTGAAACGCGATCCTTTGCAACTGAGTCTGGGGTAATGTTCTGTGACTGTTGCTCTGTTCAGGCATCGCTCCTGTCTCTGCCCTTGAGGAAGAAGAGGAGGTGTTGAATCCCAATGGAGAGGCACTCTCTCTCGTTGCAAAATTCCAGCCTCTGTTAATGGAAACCATGACCAAGAGCAAGGACGGTTTCCTTGGAGTGAGTATTGCATTTAAGAGGGTTACTAATTCTAGCTTGAGGGTTAATCCACTAAAGTACCAGTTGACTAATCTGAGGATCATTTTTATCAGTGGTCGTGTGAATTCATGGGCAAGGTTGGTTGTTCTTTATTTGGTTCATCTCTATTACTGGAATAGGAAAGGGGACAAGAAGAAACATGCAGTTCTTCTACCACTGGCTTGATCCAGATGTGATACCAAAACTCTAACTAATTAACTTTTGGGGTCTGAATTGGTGATCCATCCTTGGGTGTTGCCAAACAAACCAGAGTGAGAAACCAGGGCTTGTGCTGATTGTGAGACTGCTGTGGTGTTGGACTTGAAAATTCTCCCTTAACAGTTGTTGCTCAATCTACGGAGTTCCCAGCACTGCGGAAACAGGAGTATGGAGAAACGGGACATACAGTCTTGTTGTCAAAGTTTAGACGGCAGTTAGTTTGTATGGAAGCTCTCCCCTTGATTTGGGCTCTGGATTATGTATAACGACAAACCATCATGGTTAAGGTTGACCTGAGCCAGTTAGCTTTTGTTTATTGAACAACAAGTTTGATGTAGGTTTAATGTTACCTGTGCTCTGTATTTTGTAATTGGAAATAATCAAGTTTGGCAATATGCAGTTATTAACTATAATCAGGCTTTTTAAGGTAGCTGTTTAACTGCAAATTCTTTTGTTCAGTTGATCCTTCTGAACTTAATAGCGATTGAGCATGTTGCCCACAAGATTTTTTTTATGTCATTTTGGGGGAAGGATAGCAGAGATATACAGACCTTGAAAATGACCGTGTGAATCAGCACCCTGGATCCCAGATTCAGGACATGGGCTTTGGGGGAGCCTCACACTGAATAATGAGCACTGATGTTATGAGTAGAGCAGCCATCTCTTCCTGGGAAGCTGCTCCCATTGTCCAGTCACCCACTGAACTGCACCGCAGGCCTTCAAGCCAGCTGAATCAAAGCCAGTTTCTCAGGGGATTTTCCTAATGAACATTCCTGTGTCTGCAGATTTCACACGATGCCCTTTCTGGGCTTCGCAACTGGACGGCTCCAGCTTCCCCCATGAGCACGATGCTTGCCCAGCAATTCAAGGCCTTCTTGCCATCAAAGAATAAACTAGAACTGGGTGATCCTTGGTGGATAGTTCCCAGCGAATTAAACATCTTCACCGGATACCTTCCCAATAATCGTTTTTACCCTCCAGCTCCTAAGGGTAAAGAGGTAAAGCTTTTGGTTTATTGTTAAGCAACAAGCAGTTCTATTATTTTAATGTGTTTTAGCCTGCTTTTCTCCCTGACGGGGCTGATTTATTTATCGAATGGTGTATATAGTGTAGCCAGGAGACCTCAGGATTGTCTGGCAGCCAGACAAAGGATGTTCAGAGGTGGTTTGCTATTTCCTGCCTCCACAGGTTGACCCCTAGTGTGTCTTGGAGCAGGGGTAGTCAACCTGTGGTCCTCCAGATGTCCATGGGCTACAATTCTCATGAGCCCCAGCTAGTGTTTGCAAACGCTGGCAGGGGCTCATGGGAATTGTAGTCCATGGACATCTGGAGGACCACAGGTTGACTACCCCTGTCTTGGAGGACTTACCACCCAAATCCTTGGAGGTCTCTCATCCAGATACTAGCCAGGGTCAGCCCTGCTTTAGCTGCCATGCTCTGATGGGATCAAACTTCCCTGGGCTACCCAGTTCAGAGCCCTGGTGAGGCTCCAAAGTGACAAAAAATTATAAGCAGAATATGAAAACAAGCAAACATGAGAAAGCAAGCTCAGACATCCTGGGCTGAGGTTCACAGGCCAACCCAGCTTGCCAAGGCCATGAGCAAAGAGCCCTTTAGCTCATGTCCGAACCATTCCCAAACTAGCATTGAGAGAGAGAAAATGTTGCAAACTGGCAGCTATCTTCCCCACTCCTGCTACAAGTCAGGAATAGTTACAACAATTTTTTAAAGGTGGGTCAATATGGGTATTCCTAGTCTGAGGCATTAGTTGGGGTGTCTGGTAAGCGACACACTTGAGTAGCACCTGATTCTGTTATTCAGAAATTTCAGTTTAGATGGAAGGGGGCTTTATTAAATCCTGGGCCTTGAATAGTTGGTTTATAGTTTTGAGGGCAGGAAAAAGAGTACCTGTTTGGCATCTGATATTTTGAGTCCAGTGCTCTCTAAATTGGAGTCTGAGAGAAATATTGCGAATCAATGCTGCCGGAGAGAAAAGCACAGTGGGAAATGAGCTGATCAATTTCTAAGCCTTGGCTGGAAATATTGGCTTATGGTGTCTCAGAGTCCCGATTACTGTAAGGAATATTTAAGACAACCAAGGGTATAAATTATTGAAAGCGGCCAAGAAAACAGTAGAGACGACCTCTCTTTTAATCAGATCCAGGATGCTAATTATCGAACGCAGCCTTGGCAGGGAATAGATTCCAGCTCTTACCTCCATCGACTGCCATGAGCTCTTTTCCACAGGTCATCATCCACAAGCTCTTGAGTATGTTCCACCCGCGACCATTCGTGAAAACCCGCTTTGCTCCTCAGGGGACAGTCGCTTGCATTCAGGCAGTGGCCGAGTTCTACTACAAGATAGCCTTCAGGTAAATCCCTGTGCTGGTGGGGAGAGTGGCCAGTGACATGAAGTGCTACCAATCCGTTTCTTTTCAAAAGCTTTCACTTGTCTCTAGAATTTACTTGGCAGTGTTGTCTAAATCCATAATCAGAGAAAAGCAACAAAATCCCCCACCCTATTTCATTCTTTTGCCACCATGCTATACAATTCTGGGAGAACCAGGTATTCACTTGGTCAGAGAAACTCAGTGGGTGATCGAGCCACTCTCTCTGTCTAACCTGCCTTACGAGGTGGTTGTGAGGATAGAACAGAAGGGCAGAAGCATGTTGCAAGCCACTTTGGGTTCCTGTTGGGGAGAACAGTGGTATCAAAATAAATGACACAACCAGGGACCCATTCTGTACTGTCATTTCAGTGCCAAAGGACTTCAGACACCCTGGCTTTCAGGGAAATACGCACCCAAATAGTTTGAATTTTGCACTTCCTCCAAGAGGGCAGGAGTGCAGGGAGAATTCCTGACTTTCCTCTAGGTTATGTCCATTTGTGTATGAAGGGGGCAGAAGTGGCAGACACTGTTCTTTCACATTGTGACAGGCTGTAATGGAAGAGTTGGTACTGCAGACAGCTGAGTACAAGGCTTGAAGGGCTCTGTAGTTCATAACCTGAACTAAGAAGCCAGAAGGCACCCAACAAAACACAGGACGGTGACTGGCCCAAGGTCACCCAACTGGCTACGTGTGGGTGGGGGAATCAAACCCAGTTCGCCCAATTACAAGCCGCCACTCTAAACCCCTACATCATGCTGCCTTAACAAGCAGTTAGTTAAAAATATGTGACAGGAGCATTTGCTGTCATGTAATAATTGAGCAGCAGCCTTGTTGGGTGCATTCTCCATCCTGCCTTTGATCCTCTAAAAATAAACCGCAGCCCAACCTCATTTCTGCATTATCGTCATGGTGAGATTGGATGGGTCAGCCATGCCATTGCATTGACAAGGGCTAAAGCTTCCTGTCCTCGTGGGTTGCTTGGATCAGGGGTCCAGGGCCCCTGGATGCTGAAACGGGTGGTCCTCCCAGGATCCAATGCAGTGGTGCTTCAGCAATGACCAGTCATTCCTGAGTGTTTCCCAAATTAGTCTGTTGCAGTGAAAATAAATAGAAGCCCAGGGTCACCTTAAAAAAAAACATAGTGTGTATGCTTCTGTAAGTCAAAGGATCTCTGACTCAGGCAAACATAAGCTGGAATTAATTTTATTTGCCTTCTCAGATGCCACTGCCCTTCTGGTAGCATCTCAGTTGGTCTTGAGGCCACTGTGAAGGTTCTGCCTTCCTTAAGGACATTCTAGGCATAAAGCTCCTCTCCCGTCCACTCGTCATGTGCTAGTCAAATGGTGGGGCAGAGCATTGTCATAGTGACACCTTTCAAACATAGGGACAATGGCATACAGATGGTTCCAACTTTTTATTTTGATTAGTTTCCTGCAAGTACAGTTTATAGCCTGCTTCCAGATGGTGCTCCAGGTCATGAGACCACCTGTGGAGGAAACAGCTCCATTGGCACACACTCAGAATCCTTGTGGAATGGACAATACAGAGTGCTAAATTCTCCCTTGCAGCACAAACCAGCAGGGTTTCAAAGCAATGGAGTGTTGGTAGAAACAGAGTACCTGGGATATTAGAACATGGTCCAGCATAAAATCCTTGAACAGTGATGTCCCACCCAGGCCAGTCTTCCATGTTCAAAGATAACAAAACACTAATTACAACCATTGACCACATGTTGAAGTAATGCACTCGGCTCCAGTGCCCTTGTTTGAAAGAACTTTGAATGATTCTTGTCTCTTGCTCAGGATCCACGCTGAATTCCAGCTCAATGAGCCTCCAGATTTTCCCTTCTGGTTTTCTCCTGCCCAGTTCACTGGCTATATCGTCCTCTCCAAAGACTCCTCCCATGTTCGGGAATTCAAGATGGCTGTTCCTAACAACAGGTAAGGGGGTGCTTACCTTATTTGTTTTTTTCTGGATATCACATTTTTTTGAGGGTACCAAAAATGGGTTGTGAAAATCCTTGAAACGTTCAGTATTTACTGAGAATACGGAAAGCTGGCATTTGCAGGTACCCATGGTCGTCCCCCCCCCCCGCTTTTCTGTGTCTCCCAGGACTTGGTACTGTCTTACTTAGGCTGACTGAAAAAAGATGTTGAGTTTCAAGTGTTTTAAACGTTCTTTATAGGAGTTGGTTGGTGTCAGGTTCATGGGGGGAATTCTTGCATTTTTTATTGAGTTGTTAGCATTTTTATGTAGATTGTATTTTATATAGGTTCCGATTGTAGGTTTTTATGCATGTGCAGACTCTCATGCTGCAGAGGTTCATATTATGTTTTATTTATATCCTGCTACTCTCGAGAGACATGTGGCAGCTTACAACTATAAAATCACATAATCCAATAAAACCTCTATAAACCCCCCGACAACCCCACAAGATTGGCAGCCAAATACCCCTACCTTCCCAGCAGACCTATCTAGGGGTGAGGAGGGGCCATGTTGATTATGTACGTTCAAGTTCTCTCATCGTATATTGGTTAGGCTTAGCAACGGGGTTCCTATGGAGGAGATTCTGAGGTTTTACATTTTTCACAGAGGTCCAATTGACTTGAAATTCAGGGATTATTTAATGGACAAGCACCAGCAGCTGCTGTGAAATTTGGTTTCAGTACCTTCAAAAACAGAGCCTCTTGTAGCACAGAGTGGTAAGGCAGCAGACATGCAGTCTGAAGCTCTGCCCATGAGGCTGGGTGTTCAATCCCAGCAGCTGCATCAAGGTTGATTCAGCCTTCCATCCTTCCGAGGTCGGAAAAATGATTACCCAGCTTGCTGGGGGGTAAAACGGTAATGACTAGGGAAGGCACTAGCAAACCACCCTTTATTGAGTCTGCCAAGAAAACGCTAGAGGGCATCACCCCAAGGGTCAGACATAACCCAGTGCTTGCACCGGGGATACCTTTACCTTTACCTTCAAAAACACTCCCACTGCCTGGAAAGATTCCCCATATGGAATAATGGGGCTGAAAAATGTCAGGAACCTGAAAAGAAAAACCTGGATCCAAATAGCATGCCAATTTTTGGAAATTAAGAATACTGATTTGTGTGTGTGTTCCAGTATATCTTGATCTGAAAAATACAGCTGTTATTTTTGCTGCGTGCCCTGGGCCAGAATCGGCCAGAGAAAGTCTCCATTTAACCAGTATATGCAAACATGATAGATTGTATTGGTTTGCTTTGCCTAAGTCCAGAATCTAAGATTTAGTTACATATGCTGTTTGCTTCCATAATAAGATTGGGTCTGCTGCCACTTCAGTTTCAAGCAGGCTTAAAACTTTTCTTTTCAGTGTAAACAGCTTGTGCTGAATGTTTGTTTTCCACTGTACTTGTTCTTCTCTCTAGATCTCTTAACGTAGACATGGAATGGTTGTATGGGGCTCGTGAGAGCAGCAACATGGAGGTGGATATAGGATACCTCCCTCAGGTCAGTAATGTTAAAACTTCTGGAAATGTTGAAGCCATGGAAAAAATGTGGTGTTTTTAAAAACAGCAGTCACAGCAGTGGTAGGGGAGTTGCAATATGCAATACCCCTTATGTAACTCAAACTTCTTTTACTAATTTAAGAACATAACAAGCATCATTTATAACTTACCGTATATAGTTATACTTTAAATTCTATCATTATGCCGAAATACTGCAGATGTCTTTATTTTCTACACAAAATTTTAGTGTTGGGATTTAATAGCTTTTCATTTGTTATATTTTTTTAATTATATTTTATTTTATTTATATCTTATATTTATATATCATCCTTCCTTGCGGGTCATGGTGGTTTACATAGAACATAGGGGGACTATACAAATAAGTACAGATTGGGTAATAACAACAGAAAAAACAACAGTACAATAACAGTATAATAGTGATAACAGTGCAGGAGGGGATGGGGAGGAGATGGGAAAGGGGGTCATGTACACCAGTGGTCGTCAATGCCCAGCGAGACAGGGGTGCCAGCCTTTTCGGCGTGATTGGCCCGTTCTGCTCGGCGGAAGGCAGAGGCGCTGCAGCCCACTCCTTGTCTACACAGAGCTCGCACATGTGCACTTGCGCACTAGTGCCGGTCACAGGGAGATGCAGGGGCAGGCCAGAGGTGCTGCGGTCGTGCTGCAGCCGTACAATGGTGACAATGACAGGTACTGTAATGTAATGTAACAAACGCTATATTTTGAGTGGAAATGTTGGGGGGTCATCTTATACGCCCAGTTGTGTTATATACCGGCAAATAAGGTATGTCAGAAGTAAAAAGTTCCCTTTTAAAGTCAAGTTTTAAAAACATGACTCCTGAGCTAATACAGAAAAGAATGCTGCCAGGCATTCTAGTGCCCATGTTAATAATTTCCCCAAATGCCGAGTTGTCATTAGTTTTTACAGCCAGAATTAAACATCCCCAGTTTGCACAAAAGTTCTGCTTCTTCTTATGCTTTATGAGATTGCTGTAGTACTAAGAGCCAAGAATTCCCTCAGAACAAGTATGGTATTATTGCTCTTGAGCTCTCTATGCTTTCACTGTATTTCTCTTTGTCAAACCATGTTCCAGAATCCTTGGGGGCCAGTGGTCTCACAAAAGGAGCACTGTCAGGCATAATTTTAGAATACAAGGACTTGAAGAGGCACAATAGCCCATTCAGGATAGTGAGAAAGCTCCTAGCTCCATTGGATCCAAGTAGTGACCTCCTTAAAAATAATACTTCTGTGCGGGCTGCCATCTCTTGATCCAGGTGAGCAACATGGCCATTTCAGCAGATCCGACATGGGAAGCAGTGATTTTGGGATCACTGACACCCCCCCCCCCACAAAGGATGAAACTCCTAGGAAGTCAGTCAATAAGCTAAAATCTGGAAAAACAAGAAAATAATCAATAACACTAGCTCTCTTGATCCCAAGAAGGTATTATCCCCACTAACCTCAAGTCACTGGCTAACCTCAAGTCACTGGCATTTATTACCACGAATAAAACCACCAGGAACTAAGGAAATTTTCATTGTTAGGACTGTACCGTTAATTAAACAATCATTGTCGCCCCCTATTTTTGCATTAAATTCAATCACTAGGAAGAATGAGCTGTTTGGGAAGTTGCTTTTAGTTTTATTGTTCACCCAACAAGGCCTAGTTATCATTCAAAGCATGTGAAGTTGCAGGTGGCATATATACTGTTAATAAAATAGAATTATAGAATGGGACCCCAGTGTTAACTACTGAAACAAAATCCTGTGCATTTCAGAATCACAGATGGGCAATGTTGTGGAAATGGGCCATGCTGGCCCTCTTCAGGGGTGACCCAAAGGGCCTTTTGATGCACTCTGAAAGAAAACTAAATAGCCAGGAAAATATATCTCCTTCATCATCCAGGTTTTCTGGATAAATATCAAAAGCAGATAACAATGTCTGGGTGTCCTTACAGGCAGGTAACCTTGGAAGCCCAGCCTGCCACATTCCAGCTTATTCACAACTGAATTCCTAGTTGATGAGATCAGGCTTGGACAATGAATCTTTTCTTACTGGCAAGGATCAATTAGAGGTCGCATACAGTGCCTAGGAGTAATTTTATTTCCCTTTGTGTTTTGTAGGAGATTTGCCACAGGTCTCTTAAAGTAGGGCTTCATGAGGGAAAGTATTATTGGTTCAGGAACATCCTTTAGGAATAATTCCATGTGAAGCCATTGTTCGATAATAGTCAAAGCAGGAAAATGGAGGGAATGGATTGTAAGTATAAGGTGGTTTTCTTTAATAGAGCCAAGAAGGCCATCAAAAAAATTTAGATCAGCATCTCTGGGAGAGCTTTCACGGAGAGAAGCCAAATGCTTCTTAATGTGCCATTTTCCAGTCCAATCAATAATTCTCCCTCATAAGGAGCACATAAACAGTGATATTTTACAAGGTTCTAGCATTAGAGAGGTTCTGTAAACTTCTTACATGGTATTTCACAGCCTCTTTGTGAATAGCTTTTGAGTACAGGGATAAGTTCTAGAAAGATACCGAGTTAAAGAATGATCACTCCCACCTTCAATTTGATTTTTAAAAGGCTTGGGTTCCAGGCACTGATTTTGTGATTAAACCTTCCTGGAGTCTCAGCCATTGGAAAAGCCTGAGAGGATCTGAAAAGTGTCATCCAAAAGGACATAAGTCCTTTTCTTCAGTGAGTAAGTCAGGAGAGGGCAATGTGGTATTAGTTTAGGCAGCAGAGGGTTGGGAGTGAGCAGCAGAACTGGTGGATTAGTTCCGCTGTAGTTTGTAGTTCATTTGCCTCTGAGAAAAAAAGAGTTATGGTGTAAAGGTGAAAAACAAGTGCTACATTTTACATTACAGTCAAAGAAGGTACCCAGCTTTGTTAGGTAGAAGCTGAGAAAAATCAGGGAGAATTTCATTGCAGTCACTCCATAAGAGGAGCAAAGGATTTCGCTTTTGTTTTCCAGTTCCTACACCAAATTTCTTAATTTTTCCATTAGAAATACTGAGGACCTTTTTGTGCTATATATTTTGAAGTAGAAAAGTCTTGCTCAAAGCGATTTTTCTCATTCTGAAAGAGAAAATATTTCACAGGGGTAGCCCCAAGAGGAAGCTTCAGTTAAATAAGAACACTGTTAATATAGTTTAAGGACCATGATGCTTATATTCTTATTAGACTTCATAAGAGCACTAGAAGAAACACTAGACTTCACAATACTGTTTTATTTCATTTGTTTTATTTTATTCATATTTTTACTTGAACTTTTTCATTTGACTTTGGGGAAGCGGGACTGAATTCTTTCCATTGGGCAATATTTATCTTGCAGCATAAGCACATTCTGTTGAGACTTGTAAAATATAATACAATGTTTTTAAAATAAAATACAGAACAGTGTTCCCCTGACCTTTCTGGTTACAATGTTTAATTTTGTGACATACTCCACCCCAGTAGGAAAAAAGGCACTTGAAATTATACACTGTCTTGAACCAAACAAAAACATTTGAAAGGAGAGATTAAAATGAGTAGCCATGTTGATCTGAAGTAGCACAATAAAATCAGTCCAGTAGCACCTTTAAGACCAACAAAGATTTATTCAAGGCTTGCACTCGAAAGCTCATGCCTTGAATAAATCTTTGTTTGTCTTAAAAGTGCTACTGGACTCTGATTTCATTTGAAAGGAGGTATTGAATTTAATTTGGTGAGGAACAATAGCATTCTGGTAGTATCACACTTGAAATTATATATGACAAGCAAATAAGGCTGTTTTTTGCTGGAAAGGGTTTTCTAACACACACACATTTCCTGCTGCAGCCTTCTGTCCCCACTTCCCCTCCCCACCCCGTTCAGCTCTAGATGCAACAGAAAAAATCCTTAGGATTTATTGTTCTGAGAACTGTAGGAGCAGAGGGGGTATTCTGTGTGGCACTTAAAAAAAAAAGAATATTGCCTTGATAACATGCCGGGAGGCTTGCAGCATCCGTGGGGATACTTGACAGCCTACTGGAGGATTGTAAAAGTGGGGTTAAAATCTTGGCTCAGAAGCACCAAGGTATGAAAGATTCTGGCCACTAGCCACTTGGAAGGTGTTAACTAGCACCTTGAATTGAACCCCACAGTCACTGATCTTTATTTATTGCCTTTGAGCACAAGCATATGAAGGTAGTTTCTGCTGTGCCGGATCATTGGTCTGTCAAGATAATCACTGTGCATTCTGACCAGCAGTGGCTCTCTAGGACTTCAGATGGAAGTCCTTCATATCATCTCTTCCTGAACCTTTTAACTAGAGCTTCCATGGATTCAGCCCATTCTGCATACAGAGTAGTTGCTGGGCCATGCCCCTCTCCACAGAGTTGCAGTCCCTCATCCCGTTCTTACAGTTAAGCAGCAGATCAGAACTTAAAACCCTATTATCTATCAACTATCTAGTCAATTAGGAAGCCACATAAGTAAGCCAGCTAGGGAGCCATGCTAAAAGAATAGCCATGATGGCTGAAGAGGGCCTGATTGTCAGATGCTAGGGAACTGTATGCAAGGAAAGGATGTGGCCCATGTGCAGATTTCCTTCTGCCATCTCACAACCTGCTGCTGGAAACAAGATGCTGGACTTGATTGGACCACTGGTATGATC
Organism: Paroedura picta; assembly: GCF_049243985.1. Classification (NCBI taxonomy): domain Eukaryota; kingdom Metazoa; phylum Chordata; class Lepidosauria; order Squamata; family Gekkonidae; genus Paroedura; species Paroedura picta. Next base: position 45,939,016 of record NC_135373.1, read on the forward strand.
CAGCATAACTTATCTTACACTCCAGTAGACTCCCCCTTCCCATCACTGTTTACTAGAAAAGTAGCCGAGGAACCCACAGAATAACGCCCCCCCCCTGAATCTTGAATATCTATATATGTATTGGAGAGGAACAATATTGTTCTAAAAATTGACTATTTGCCATGTAACTTTAGAAGTTTAGGAGGGGGGGAGATACCAAGCAACTACTTCACTATCCCAATTATATTCCATATAGATTTGATTGAAGTGGAATGTTTATGCACCAACACCTTGTCTACAATCCTGCTTCTCTCTTTCCACTTCTCTAATAAACCAGGTGCTCTCCTGGTGAGAAGGCAATTGCTAACTTCATTCTCCATCTCTCCCCAGGGAATTTGTTGTGATACTGCACCCCATATCCTCTCCACTAACTGACCATTCTGCTAGGCACAATGAAGCAAGGTTATCAGCCCCCTGTTCCTTTACCAGCACTATCCCTGACCTCAAGACCTTTTTCTCAGTCACACAGCTCACCGATCCTTCCATCCCATCAGCCTGAATTTCCCATCCTCCCCCACCCCCACGTTCTCTGTCATCTTTGAACCCTATCCTCTGTGGCCATTGGCTTCTCTTAGATTCCAGAGAAACAGTGTGTCTGCTTGTTGTTTTGTAGATGGAGCTGGAGTCTTTGGGACCATCCATCCCTTCCATTATCTACGACGAAAATGGGAATGTGATTAACAGCAGAGACCCCGAGGGGGAACCAATTCAGTTCATATTTGAAGAGATCAGCTGGCAGCAAAAGATCACTTGGGAAGAGGCAGCCCACAAGCTGGAAGTTGCTATGTATCCATTTAAGAAAGTATGAGAACCTTCCCATGGTAATTTATTTGGGGGGGGGGTAAATATGTTAGGATTGGATCCTGTGGACAGCACCCCCTCCCATGCTTTATACCCTGGTGCACATGGCTCTTCAAGCTTGTAGTGTCAAGGAAGGCTCCTTGTGCCACAGCCCTGTCCTTAGGGGGGGTGGATCTTCAGGGCATCTTCTGGATGGCTGAATAATTCTGTTAAGGCCCTAGCACGGAAGACATAATATGCTGAGCGTCACCAATTTTATTTGGAGACTGCAAAAATGACTTTTGTTTTCCACTTGATACCTGCTAATATCTTCGCAGTTTTATCCAAGATGCAGTATTCCTTAAAATAAGCGCACGGTCTGTCTTTTTGATATGTTGAAGAAGAGGTTGTATGAGGTCACTCCCAGAAATTTGTGATAAAAATGAAATCTCTTGAGCACAGCTGGAACTTAAAGAGCCCTGTCACCCGTCTTTCCCCTGTTGTGAGTCCCTGGTGGAATTTTTTGAAACAGACAAGCACTAGAGGTGTTTTGAAGAACTCTCTTGAGGCAGACCATGCTGCAGTCTCAGGGCAGCACTTTCCTTATCAGTAGGAAACACACAAGCTGCATGTGGCTCAGCATCCAGGAAGAATGAGTGAATTTATAGCACAAGTTGTTGAGAGTTCTTAACATTCCCTTACCAGCAGGGCTGCTCCTGTTTATCAGCTGAAAGTATGGGGCAGTGGAAAAACTGTGCCATTTGTTGAAATTGTTGAGCATCATAGATGGTTTTGAAAGGGGATTAGACAGATGGATAGGGGAGAAAAGATCCATCTGTGGTTACTCACCCTGATAACTATAGGGAGTCTCCACATTCAGTGGCAGTAAACTTCTGAGTACCAATTCTAGGAGGCAACATGGGGAGAAGCCATTTGCCTTTAACCCCTGGCTGTTGGCCCTCCAGGGCCACTATGTGAGGCAGAACGCTGGACTAAATGGACAACTTATCTGATCCAGCAGAATCCTCCTTGTTTTCTTGGGGTAGCCAATTTTTCAATGTTCTTTTAAGAAGATGGGTTTCTATAAACAGGCCTACATGTAAGAAGGACCTTGCTGAATCAGACGAATGGTCCGTCTATTCTAGTGTCCTGTTTCTCAGAATGGCCAGACAGGTGCCCTTGAAAAGCAGAGCAGGAACAGAGGACAAAGCCAGTCCCAGCAACAGGGATCAAGAGCTGTTGAATGTGGAAGTTCTGTTTAGCCATGATGGGCTTCTCTTACTCAGTCCTCGGCTAAAGCCATCTAAGCTAATGGCTATGACTGCCTCAGTGTTCTCTTTAAAAGTCTATAAGTAAACCAGTCTTTTTTTGTAAGGTATGTTGGCCTTGTAGAAGCTCAACCGGTTGTGTTTGCTGTCCCGTCCCCCCCAAATGTCCCATTTTGCTTTCTAAAACTGGCTGACCAACTATGCCTTTTTTTTTAATGAGGGTGCCAGCAGTGTTAAAATTGTAAAGTGTTTCTCTGGTTTGCTCAGGCTGTGCAAATCACACTGAACTCTTTGGTGAATGGTTCCATGTGTATATGTAACATTCACATTCTTTATGTACACGTGTCTTCCTAATCTGGTACATCCCCTGGGGAGCAAGGGTCTCGCAAGAGCTGCCTGCCATGTGTACCCATACCCTTAATACCAACCATGTGCAATTTTAGCAGAAATGTGTGACATGTTTTTCTGCCCCTCTTCTGCTTTCAGGTTTCCTACTTTCCTTTTACCCAAGCCTTTGAAAGGGCAGAATCTGAGAGCAAATTGGTGCACTCCATACTGCTGTGGGGAGCTCTAGATGATCAGTCATGCTGAGGTGAGAGGTTGTTGTACTGTATTTCACACATCTCTGTATTTTCCCTGGTAGGAAGTGCGATCACGTCACAAATTGCTAACAGTGGTCCTTCATGGGGTTTTCAAGGCAAGAGGAAAAGAGAGATGTTTTGCCATTGCCTGCCTCTGGGTATTGACCCTGGATTTTCTTGGCGGTCTCTCACCCAAGTACTAACCAAGGCCAACCCTGCTTAGCTTCCAAGATCTGACCAGGTCAGGCTAGCCTGGGCCATCCATGCTGTATTTAGGGGGAGTTAAGAACATAGCAGAGCACTGCTGGATCAAGTCATAAGCACACCTAAGTCCAGCTTCCTATTTTCTTCAGTTGCTGGCCAGATGCCCCTGGAGTCTCAATAGGCCTTCTTCCAAGGTTGCAACTTGTATTCAGTCATCTCCTACTTGGGGCTTGGAGTTTCTGCATGGCTATTGCAGCTAAGAGCGCTGTCCTGCATGACTATCCAGGCTCCATTTTTCCCTCTTGAGAAGACTAGATGCTTCAGCAGATAAACAAAGCAAGTAATTAATGATTTGCCATTCAAAACGGAGACCTAAGAATAGGCCCGTTGATTTTGTTGGGCTATCGGAACATGTAAACGCACCGGGCAAATCCCACACAAAGATGTTTTTGGTTGTTGTTTTTTTAAGTGAGGCCTTTGCTATGAGGATGATAACAAATAAAATGATGCTGCGTATTTGCTCCATGCTTAACCTCTAGCTCACCAGTTTCAAGACTGTAGCAATATAGAAACAGCAGCAAATGTGTACTTGTGTAGGGGGGAGAATAGTCAGAAGGAAAAATGGTGCCAGGTTTGGGCAGATTGGTGAAGAAATCCACACCTTCCCATTAGCAGTTTTCACAGACCCACTTTGGGTACTATAGATCATATCCAAACAGGGTTTTGGAAATCCGAGAAGGTTGGTGGTCACATGATGTTGCATAGAAGCCAAAATAGAAGAACAGCTGTTTTTATACCCCACTTTTTACTACCCAAAGGAGTTCCAGAGCAACTTACAAACACCTTTTCCTTCTACTCTCCCAACAACAGACACTTTTTGAGGTAGGTGGGGCTGTGAGAGATCTGAGAGATCTACTCAGTGAGAATAACTCTTAAGATAGCTGTGACTAGCCCAGGTCACCCAGCTGGCTGCATGTGGTGGGCTACGGAATTAAACCTGATTCTCAAGATTAGAGTCCACCACTCTTAACCACTATACTACAATGGCTCTAGAATAAAAATAAAATCTGGAGCATGGGGTGGGGGATGAGAACATGAGCTCCATTCAGATAAGTCATAAGCAAAGCAGAGATCCCTGCTATGAGGTGCTTATAATCGGGGGGGGGGGAGCTGGGGGGGACCAGAGGGAATGACATGGTCACACTTTCAAATGTGGTGAAAGAGTGAATCCAAAGACTTTATGGAAGAGGTAGGTTTTGACCTGAGGTATGAAGGAAGTGAGAGAGGTGATGCCACATGGGTGTTTGTGGGAGAGGACAACTGGAGTCTTCAGAGGGAGGCAGTGGATTCAGGAAGCAAAGAAGCTGTCATTGCTATCCTAAGCAGAGTTACACCCTTCCAAGACTGCTGACTTCAATAGGCTTAGAAGGGTGTAACTCTGTTCAGGATTGCACTGTAGGTCTCTCTTCTCCATCAGCAATTTTGTCCGAGTAGTAGGCTGCCACCAAAAATACTTTAAGCATTTTGTGTGGTCTGAGCTGTCACAGCAAAGTCAGTCCTGAGTGACAGCATAAAAAAAAGGCATGAGGCAGATCATGCACCCCGTTCCATTTTAAAACCACAAATTACAGGACTGTGGAGCCTCCGTTTGTCTCAGAGCACGCAAGGAAAGGGAAAGTTTAGCCTTTCTACCTCCATTTGGCTTTGCTGTTTGAAACTGAGCAACCTGCTCTGTTGTTAGCATTTTAAGGGAGGTGGGATGGTGCTTGCATCTCCCCTACCTTTTAGAGTGCTACCAAGACTGGTTGGGAATAGCAAATCTGAGTGGAAGAGAAACTTTAAAGCCCTGAGGCTACGCTCCCAGGGACAAATTGAAATGATGTGAGTTTGAGCCTTGAGGTGTATTCAAAGGACCAGGGTACCTTCACCCTGCTAGCCATTTTTGGAGCCTTCAGTAAGCACACACTTCTGTGTGTGTGCTTGGATCCATGCTGAAAGTTTTATCTAGTAGATATTCTGTCACACAAAGTGGCCGTGCGGTGACATTATAACTCATTAAAGTTTCCCAGATCTGCTCTGAAATTGTCCCAGGTACAAGCTTGTCCTGACCTTGCCCCCGTCTTTTCCTCTCTGGCCAGGTTCAGGGCGAACTCTCCGGGAGACTGTCCTGGAAAGTTCGCCCATCCTTGCTTTGCTGAATGAGAGTTTCGTCAGTACCTGGTCATTGGTGAAGGAGCTAGAAGACTTGCAGGTGAGCAATTTGGTTCCTGTGAATTTAGGAAAAGTGGGAGGTGCTGCTTGGGCATGGACAAAGCTTTTTCTGACACGCATTGGAATGCACTGGTGATGGAGATCTGGGCAAAAGCAGAGAGTTGGTGGCCTCCAAACCAGATAGTTGGAGCAGCACCAAACAGATTTTTCTTTGCAAGCCTGTTGATTTTGATTTTATACATGAGTGCATTCCTCACAATAATTTGACCACTGAGGAAGACCCCCTTGGGGTCGAAATGCATTTGGTCCATTCTATGTTTGTCTATTCCATGTGCAGCTGGAAATATGTTTTAAAATTATGATTATGTTTTTAATATGTCGAATAAGTGTTCTTTATGTAATAAATATTTGATTTTTTAAAAAAGTATTTTTGCAGCTTAACCTTTTGGTTCCTAACTTTTCTGGTTAGGTTGGGTTTTGGTTTCCCTTTTTGGTTTTGCATAGAAGAAGAAAAAAATATTGAGTTACAACCAACTTGTGGTGACCCCTTTCATGGAGTGTTCCAGGCATGCAATGATGAGAAGTAGTTTGCCATTGCCATCCTATGCACAGCAAGCCCCGTCTTCCTTGGTGGTCTCCTATCCAAGGACTGGGCGAGGCCTGCCTTCTTAGCTCCCAAACCCAGACAAGCTCAGGTCAAATTTATCTAACTTGAACTGCTCTCCTTTCTGGATACTGTTTGTTTTTTAAAGTGGCGCTGATGCTGTTGATTGAAGATCATTCAGCTAATTGACTTGGTAAATAAACTTGAATTTAATCAGGAATGCTTTTGTAAGATATTGAAAGGTATGTGAGAAAACTTAATCAACCAAGGGTATTGCAATTTGTTAAAGGAAAAGTTATCTTCGAACATTTCTTCAGAATCCCTTATAGGAATCCACTAGAACCAAATTAGCCTGGGGGGAAATCAAGCACCATCTCCAATTATCAAGGGCTCCTGCCAGTTAATCAACTTTAGAAGATTAATTTACCAATTCAAATGTGCAGCACTTAGGAAGATTCAAGCTGTATTTCCTTTTGTTCTAGTTAAGATGCAGTTTGGGAGATGAACCAGTCTCATGTGGCTGCATTATCCTTACAGAATTACTTGACTCCTTTGACTTTGGAATCGTAACTGACCAAAGAGGAGTATCGATATGACAATGGAGAGTTTTAACATTTAGTTTTGGTTTTTAATTCATGCCTCCTAGAGATTTTGAAGCATTGCATAATTAAGGGGTTTGTGAGAACTCTTGGAATTAGCTTGCAGGGGAGACGGGGAGGGTCTTTACCGATATTCTCCTCAAAGGGATTTAAAAAATCACAGATTTTTACACTGAAGAAATTGTTGAATACATAGATTAAAAAAAAACTAGGACTTAACTGATTCGTGTTCAAAATGAAAGCCATTTAGTTAAGTGATGTTAAAAAACTCATGTGTATTTTCTACAGGCCAAGAAGGAGAATGACTTCAGCAGCAAACTTGCTGAGCTGCACCTCGAGAAGTACAGTTTCCCTGTGGAAATAATGATCTGCCTGCCCAATGGCACAGTGGTATGACCCTACCTCCATTTGAGCATCTACGTTCTGGCTAGCTCTCCTTCTCTCTCTCTTTTAGAATACATTATTCATATAATAAAATTCATATTTTTATTATTCACTAGGGGCCACACCTGTTGCATTCCGGAATACAACAGGCACTAGATTGGGGTGGGGTGGAAGAACTCTACAGATGGCCTCCCCCCAGGACCTGGAAAGGCTGCAGGCTGGAGGCCCCCAGGAAGGGAACACCCTGCCAAGGTCTCATGAAGCAGGGATCTGCAGCCTCGGAGGGAAGTGGAAGAAGGAGGGGGTGGTGGGGGACGGAAGGGAATTGGCTGTCTGCTGGACAGACAGGCAAGCCAGTTGGAGGAGGAGACACTCAGCGGTGGGATAGCCACCTTGAGTGGGTGTTAAGCGCTAAGTGGTACTTAAGCCATGAGAAATGCTCCTCCTCCAAGGCCTTACCAGAAATATATTATGTGGAACAGATATAGATAAACTTAGAATATGCAAGAAAGTAAATGCCATTGCCCTGGTTCTCCATGGGTGCAAAGAAACAGCTTTGCCTAATTTCGTTTTCTGCTTGGCATGTGGATTTTCCCCTCGCATTGGTGCACTATTACATGCATAACAATAGTTGGGCAAAAATGACTTCTCAAATTGAAGCCGTTATTGGTTTTCAGGATGCTGCGTGATGGCTTTACTGAGTTATCAGATTGCCAACTTACTATAAAAATATCTGCAAATCAATTTCTTAGCAGAAGATGAAAAGTTGTTTTTATATCCTGCTTTTCTGTACCAGGAGTCTCAAAGCGGCTTAAAGCCACCTTCCCTTTCCTCTCCCCACAACAGGCACCCTGCCTTCTGAGATAGGTGAGGCTGAGAGAGCCCTGATATTACTGTTCAGTCAGAACAGCTTTATCACAGCTTTGAGGAGCTCAAGGTCACCCAGCTGGCTGCATGTGGGGGAGAAGCAGGGAATCATTCCCAGCTCTCCAGATTAGAAACCGCCACTCCTAGCCACTACACGCTGGCTCTCTATACCAGTATACAGCTGGTATAAGCTAGAATAGACATTATAATAATTCTCTGTTGGACAAACTTACAAAGCTAATGCAGTATTGAAAAGGAACTCTCTAATCTCATTCTCGCACAAATAGATTCTTGTTAGTAAATTATTAGAGTGTGCAATCCAGACTTCATGAAAAAAGAGAACTGTTCTCCTCCTCTCTTTTATTAATTGGCGATTTCTGCTTTGGATCCCAATCGCCTTCTCATACAGTTGCAGTAGAAGTTAAGCCTCTGATACAGATTTTTCCATCTTGGCTCCAAAGAGCCATTTCATTGCACTAAGCAAAGCAGCTGCTGCTAATTGACTGCCATCATGGCCTGTGACCACCCTTGGGCCGAAGAGGAGGAGGAGGAGCACTGTTGTCCCTCCTTGGTAGCAGTCTTGTTTGAAATTGCCTTAAGTCATTTAACTTGGCATCTGCTGCCTTTGTCTTTTAGGGGAGAGCAGCTGCTGCCAGATTGAAATGGTATTGCTTTCCTGGGAGAAAAGAATCTGTTTGTGGAGCTCTCTTGCTCTTCTAAAAGCATCCCTCATTTTGCAGGTACATCACATCAATGCCAACCACTTTCTGGATATTACTTCTGTGAAGCCTGAAGAAGTCGAGAGCAGCATCTTCAGTTTCTCTGCCAGTTTTGAAGATCCCTCAACAGCAACCTACCTCCAGTTCTTGAAGGAAGGACTTCAGAAAGCAAAACCACTCCTGCAAACGTAACCTGAGAAGGCTACTGCGGATCACCAAAGATACCAGAGGTCTTGCTTCCTGGGGCTCCACTCCTCTATACGGTCTAGCACAGTGCCGTTCTTGAGCAAGAAGACTTTGGGAGATAGAGAACAGTAACAACTGTAGTTGCACACATTTTTCTTTTGAGGGGGCTGAAGTTGCCAGGCTCTTATCAACAAGCTGGTGGGACTTCGGGGTCCTCAAGATGCCTGGGCACAGTGCGGAGGAGATGGGACTGGATCCCAAACCAGTGAGTTTGGATCTCAAGCAAAGACTGAACACTCACATCAGTAAAAAGTCTAAGCACAGCTGTGTGGGTTGAAGAGTCAGAGGCCATCTTTTTGTACCAGCTCTGGAGTCTGATTTATTGGGGAGCTCTTAAATTGCTTGTACATAGCAGAAGTGTTATATTTTAGAACTCAGCATGGGAAAGCCTTTTTTTTTTACTTCAGTAGGCCACTGTGACAGATGCATTTTAGGATCAGAATACAAATTGGCAATTCTAGTTCAGAAGCAAGGTCCTGTGTGTCTGTTACACTCCCAGTGCTGTTGAAAAAGCACTTCATAACATAGGGCAGGGGATCCTTTAAACAGCCATTTAACACTTTTTGCATCAAGCACCCAAGGGCAGGCCCAACCCCAGAACCCTATTATCCTTTTTAAAATAATGTGTTTCCAGCTGTCATAGTTGGGGAAGGGACTTTAAAACATTCGGATGAATTCCATGGTAGGGTTTCCTGTAGTAGCGACCGGCCCACCCATCCCCCCCTCAATATGCCAGTAGCTCCCTCTTGCTAAGGTTTCCTAAATAGAAAATTAAAACCAAAATATACTTATCAAATTGAAGCATACCCATTAAGTATGCACATGTCTATCATTCTTCAGATCTATTCAGAGTTCAAAATTAGGGTCTTTTTTTTGTTATGGATTTTTGGAATTCCATTTTAAACCAAATTTCTAACCATTCAGGCTTAACTGGGGGTGATGATACCTTCCTGGTCAACAACTAGTCCTGGTGAGGAAGGGTGAAAGGTGACGGGTAGGCCACTGTTCCCCATAGCAACAGCCACTGCTCCTTTTATTAACTCTTGCTTTTGGCTTGGACTTCGTTCTCTAAATACTGAGCCTATATCTCTGACACATTTTTAACCTGTCCCTTTTCCAAGAAGCTCAGGGCAGTGTACACAGTACAATACACCAGCTCTTCTCTTCACACATGATGCAGGCAGAGTGCATTCACAGTGATTTGTGTCATTCTGTTGGAGTAAGATTGCAAATCTTTTTGAAGCCCTGAGTTCTTAAAAAATGAAGGGAACATTGGCAGGCAAAGGGTTAATTTGTGCATAAAATTTCTAGTCCTGCACACTGTGTGCTTACCCAATGTCTTGCCACATTTTGGCAGCCTGCTCAATTTATGGCAAGCTGAATTTTGCCTCTACCAGGAAGTAACTCGTTTAGTGTGCACATAGATGAGGGAGTGGAAACAGATGAGAACAATGCTTGGAAACCTTCTATATGAGCATGTTTTTACAGAGGAGCAGTGAAGTGACCAAGCTGTCCTTGCAGATTTCAAAAGGTCAGCTTTTGCTCTGGATGCCAAACTCAGGGCCTTTCCCTGGCCATACAAGTTTTTCTGCAGCATGAACAACACCATTTGTTTTTTACCTGTGCTCAAGTGACATTGTTCCAACCAGTGCTGCCTTATGTGTGCTTTTTCCCATTATTCCTAGCCACTACACAGCACTCCTGGAAAATAATGACTCCCATTACAGCTGTTGTTCCTGTTTCGTGATACAAAGCAGCTCCATCCTGTGCCAGACTATACATCTAGTCCTAGCAGTATTTTCCCCAACTGGGCAGAGAATCTCAAGATGAGGTTTTTCCAGCACCTGCTCACACAAGGTTGTTTTAATTGGAGATGCCAGGGGGCAAACAAGGGGAGAATCTACTTTATACAAGAGAGAGCTTCTATCACTGAAGACTAAACCAATTTGCTGACAGGATGGGGGTTAGGCTAGTTTCACAAGACCCTATTAGATGGGGCCTGTGACATCTCTGCAAGGCATAATAAGTGTCTTTCCTCATGCCTCTTAGGGGAGCCATTGTGACATCCCTCCGTTCAGAAACACAACCTCTGTTCTGTCTATTTTATTGGATGCTATGCTTATGTTTTTTAGACCTCATGCCCATATCTTAAGTAATATTATTGAAAAATGTGCCTAGACTGTACTTCTTTCAGTTGCAAGGGACAGGTGTACCGATAGCTGTGGGTGATGCAAGTAAAGAGCCACCTGATGAAAACAATCCGGTGTCTCCTTGGGAAAGAATGTTCCATCCAGAAACAACTGGCCATGTAATACCCTTTGTTAAAACCAACCAAAATGACACACAACAGCATGCATGTTTTTTAGTACTCCAGGCTGGATTTTTTTTTTTTTTTGGGGGGGGGGGCAAAGGGTTTGAGCAGATAGGGCAATTCAGCACAGGATTCTACACATTCCACACTGAATTGCTTGGATAATAGCATAAAACATCACCTTCCCCCTCTTTAATACTCCGGGTGAATAACAGTGCAATCCTAAAATGACCACCTTGGTATAGTGGTTAAAACTAATGGCCTCTAATCTGGAGAACCAGGTTTGATTCCCCACTCCTCCATATGCAGCCAACTAGGACCTAGTTACTAGGTGACCTTGGGCCAATCATGGTTCTCTCAGAGCTCTCAGCCCCACCTACACCCCAGGGTGTCTGTTGTGGGGAGAGGAAGGATTGGTGATTGTGAGCCGCTTTGAGATTCCTTTGGGTAATAAAAAGCAGGATCCAAAAAAACAAAGCTCTTCTCTCTTCAAAACAGTTACAATTTCATGGTTTTTTGGTGTCATTTTGGTTAGTCTTAATAATTTATTGCACAGCTTTTGCTCTTGGGTTTTTCTTTGGCCCCAATAAATACTTAGACTCAAGCTTCCATCCAGAAAGAGCTTTGAAAAAAGCCAATAAGTATTCTTATGTAAATATCTTGCCTTTTTAAAAGTGCCAAGCATTTCATATTTATATTCTCTTTGTATTTCAAGAATTTTGTAGGTATTTTGATAAATCTAAAGAGAAGGAAGTTGAAAGAGGCATTTTCCTCCTGGATCATCTGTACTTTGTGATGGTCTGATCTTAAAGCATGAAGAGATCAGGCCTGATTTCTGACAGTTGATGTTTGGAGGGGAAAGAGCCATTGTTATTTCATTCTCTTTTTTTCTAACAAAAATACTTTTTTAAAGGGTTGTTTTTTGCCATAAGTATATTTTGTAGGGACAGTTTACTTTAAAGTACTGTGCACTCTATATTAAATTCGGAATGTTTCAGATCTAATCAGTGTTATTAATTGTGAATATAGTAGAAATACTATGCTGGACAGTTAATGTAGCAGTACTGAAAGGGTTTAAGAGAAAATACAAAAAATATAAGGCTAATAATATGCTAGCTACATATTTTATAAACTTAAAAGGAAAACACCTGGTTTTTATATTCACGTGCGTATTGGCTTAACCTCCGGCAGTCCTTCCATATGTATGTTCTGTCTACTCTGAAATAGAACATCAGTAAGTGGTGGTGATTGTTCAGTGCAATTCTTTAAGTGTACCTTTTTTAGAAAAAAGTTCTACATATTTAAGTAACCAATGGCACATTGTACTAGCTACCTGTATCGACATACCGTCCATTTTAGCAAGCATTATCTCAGTGTTTGAACAGAACCTCATAGGTATATTCTTGTATCGAATGGCCTCAGTATTGCTGCCTTGAAGCAGCCATGTTCACTGTTTTTTTCAAATAATAAAAAATTGAGAACCCAAATGTTTGCTTTTTACTTCATATTTTTCAGAGGCACCAGTATTGCAAAGGAAGTGAGAAGATCAAGACTGAAATTGTAGCATATGCTGAATGGTGCATATATTATAAGGTGACCAGATTGTCCCACTTTTGGAGGGACATCTGGGGGTACCTGGCAAATTGTACTGAAGTTGCAAGTAAAAATATATATATATTACAATACTATTTTTGCATTCTATGCATTCTATGAAACTTTTTGTTGCTCCATATAGACGAAATTTTTAATCAAGAGCTCCCCCGGTCAATGGTGTCCCGCTTTACCAGTGTTAAAATCTGGTCACCTTAATATATTAACACAAATTTATATGCCACCTTTTGCCTTTACAAAGGTCTCTAAACATACAAATTAAAACAACATTTCAGAACTGCTAAAATCAACACACATTAAAACAATGTATACAAAAGACAACAACAGAAGGGAACAAACAAACCTTCCTGGGTGGGAGAGAGTCCCAGAGTTTTGTATATGTGTTGATAGAGCTTGATATCACTATCACTATTCACTAAGCATTATAAAATTGAAGTTGCCTGCAGACAGCTTGCTTCCTACCTCATTGGCCCTCCCTGGAGGTGTGCTGCCAACAGGGAGAGAGCACTGTGCCAAATTTGGGGCAATCAGTTCAAACTCTGCTCTGCCAATTAGGGCCAATCAAATTGTGTGCAGACAACTCACTCCCTACCTGATTGGCCTTCCCTGGGAGTGTGCTACCAATAGGGAGAGAGCCCTCTGCCAATGAGGGTATATTAGTTCAAATTGCTTGTAGACAACTCCCAACCTGATTGGCCTTCCCTGAGAGTGTGCCTCCAATAAGGAGAGAGCACTATTCCAATGAGTTCCAGTTTTGGGGCTTATCTGTCCTCTTCCTGCTGCTTGGCTGGGTGAGAGGTGCTGGTCTCTGAAAAGCACTGCTGCTGGTAAGTTGCCTCTTTCAACCCTCCATCTTCCCAGGCAAGGGAGGGAGGCCAGTTGCTTCCTTTGCCTCCTGTGTTAGTCTCAGGCTTCAGCTCCCTGCTAGAAGGAAGCATAGACAAGTTGCCAGGAAGGCAGAGAATCGGTATTTCAAAAACAATGCCAAGCCACAGACAGAATGCAATTAATGTCTTAACTCAGTCCAGTGAGTCAAAGGTTAATTTAGGAAGTCCAAGGGCTTCAGCAGAAGCAGTTCCACAACTGAGGCCCCTCAGACTCAATCTAGGCTGTCAGCAGTCTCAGTCCATACTCTGTGATGACTCAGTCTTCTGCAGTCAGCAACTGTCTTGCTAACATGGTGTGGTGCCTTTTAGACTGGAGCCCTCTTCCATCACATAGCCAGTATTGCTTAATTGGCTCTGGTGAGCCAGGTGAGCTGACAAGGCAGGGATCTGCAGCTGGAAACTGGGCAGAGGAATTAGGAGCTCCTGCATCAACTTTCCAGTCTAAGTACTGGTTTGTGTTACAGCTCCATTTCCTTCTGCTGGTCAGGTGTAGGTACTAGTGCATATTGTATTCCTGGATGCAACAGGCTTTGCCACCTAAAAATCCTGTGTATTGTCAGTTGTTTATAAGGGTTTAAGTGCATATACCTCTGATCTCTGGAAGGTAAATTAGCAGAAGGCATGTTTCTGGAATGGCCTTTGCCTTAATGTAGATACGATTTGTTCACCCCACCCACCCTTCCTGTTCCCCTGCACAGATCAGTCCTAAGTATGCATGGTTGTTCAGGGACAAACTTTGTTGCATTCAATGAGATTGACTCCCAGGATAACAATCCCGGGGGGGGGGGGGGGGGCAAAACCTGCTGATAGAGCCCAACTTCATGTATGCTCATTGATTGTCTGATAAGTTTTGAAGTGGTATCTTAAGCGTTATGACACTAAAAACAACCAAGATCTGGGGACGGGGATGTTCACAAAGCATGAAAACGTGTATTTCTGAAAGAGGCAGTCCTGTTGCATCGAAACTGAGCAGAAGTCTGCTGGCTTTTTAAAGGCTTAAATTCTTGTCCTTGCAAGTGAGGAAGGGAGCCCAGAGTCACAAAAGTTCACATTGGACTTAATGTTAATAAGCAAGCTGCTACTGATATACCGCCAAATCCAGCTAGGTATAGTGGTTTTAGAAGGTGATGTTGTTCAGCCACTTGGCTTTTGGCCTGCGGGCTTCTGCTTCCATCTTATCCCTATGCTCTTTAACATCTGCATGAAACTGCTGGGTGAGGTCATCTGTTGTCACCAATAGGTGGATAACCCTGAGCTCTGACTTACATTTCCAGATGATCTGGAGAACCAGGTTTGATTCCCCACTCCTCCACATGCAGCCAGCTGGGTGACTTTAGGCCAGTCAGAGTTATCTCAGAGTGCTTTCAGCCCCGCCTACCGCACAGGGTGTCTGTTATGAGGAGAGGAAAGGTAGGCAATCATAAGCCACTTTGAAACTTCTTCGGATAGTACTTGTTGCGTGCTGCCCAGACCTGGTTTACCGGTATAGTTGATTTATAAATCAAATAAATACATAGTAAAAAGTGGAGTACAAAAAACACAGCTCTTCTAAAGTTACAATCAGAAGAGAGATGTTAGATAAACAGGTCAAGTTTGAAACAATGAATGTTAGGTGAATGTCCCGGATGTACCTCAGGCTGATTTATTTTGACAAGGCACATTCTTTCATAACCTGCAGAGGCAGTAGCCGAGCCCCTGAGGCCGCAGCCTGTAAACATTTCCTAAACTTGCTAGCTAGCCAGGTCATCAGGCACCCCTGGAATCGCCCCCGAGACGCTATGCCATCATAAGAGTCTGTGACATGGGAAGGGAACTTTCGCTGCCTGGGGGGTGGATTTTTATTATTGTTTTAGGGGGGTTTTAGTGTATAGTTATCATTGTAACCCGCCAGGAGCCATGATATGGGAGTGGTGGGCTATAAATAAAATAAGTATGCAGTGTGGGTGGGGAGAGAAACCCCCTCCCTAGATCTCTTCCTGCTGCCCGCAAACCAGGAGCGACAGGCGAGCCGGGTACCCGCGTGCGTTTCACGGGGTCTGAGGGCGGCTTGCTGGCGAGGCGGGCGCCGCCGGGGAAGGATGCTCGGGAAGGGCGGCATCCCTCGGCGGCCTCTGCGCGCGTGCCGGCGCCTTCCTCGGCGTCCTGAGGCGGGGGCGGAACCCTGAGAGCTCTGAGGGTTTTCTTCGCCCGCCACCACGGCGCATGCGCGCTGAGGGGCGGTGGGTGGGCGCCGGCCGGGAGGTTGCGGCGGAAGGGCGACGCGGGGTTGCTGGGAAGCGGCGGCGGCGGAGGAGGAGGCCGGATTCTGGGGGCTTTTTCCGCGTCCGGGTCGGGCCCGCGGAGGCGCTTGCTCGGGGGTGCTCGCTGGGGAGGTAAGGCGCCGGGGATGGAGGGAAGGGATGGAGGGGCCGGGGCCGGGGCCGGGGCCGGGCGGGCGGCCGACGTGCAGTGGGCGTGCCAGGGAACGTGTGGACGGGCCTCTCCGCCCCCGGGCCGCTGCTGGGGGTGTCGCCGCGCGGCGTCTGCCAGGCTTCGTGGCCGTGTTAGGAAACCGAGCGGCGCCCTCCCAGCGGTCCCTCCGGCCCAGCAGTCGTCAAGCGGCGTGCGCTGCGGTGCCCTCTGAGCAAGTGCAGAGCGCCTTTCCGCTGGGCTGGGCTGGGCTGGAGTCGCCCCTGCAGCCCCTGCCGCCCCTGCCCCAGGGCGGGTTGTAAGGGGAGGAAAAGGGTCTAGGCCAACGCTTGCCCACCCCTTGAGTTCCAGCGACTTGAGTCCGTAGCAACAACAAAAAATGCATACATTAAAAAAACCCCAAAACTTTTAAGACTAGCGACATTTATTCCAGCATTCGTTCTTCTTCGGTGTCAGAGCTGACACGCTGGAGTAGCTGCTTGTCTCTTCAGTGCATCTGAAGAAGAGACCTCTGTCCCCTCAAAGCTCATGTTGGTGTCATTGGACTTTTGTTACAATAGACGTGCTGGCAGGGGCTCATGGGAATTGTAGTCCATGGATATCTGGAGAGCCACCGTTTGGCCACCCCTGCAGTAGACTAACAGGATTGCCCCTGTGAAACAAAGGTGCCACTCTTGGGTTTTTTAAATTCCTTTATTATAAATTGTTACTTATGTTCTTCAGTACCCCCCCCCCCTTTAAGGCCCTATTGAACGACAGTGCTAGACTGTTGAGGGGCCTAAATTTATCCTCTAGCCGGTCTTATTCCATCTTATGTTTTTGCTTCAGTTATTCTTTCACCTATACTGACCGATGCCCGCAATGGGGGTGGTGGCGGCTATATTAGGTTGCCATCATTGTCATATATGTAAACTGTTTTAATCGTTTTATGGGGATTTTAATTGTATGGGAGTGGCGGTATAAAAATCAAATTAAGAATAATACAAATTAACAGCAGGTACTTGTGTCCCTTCTAGTGCGGTACTGTGCAAAATTCTGCCAGTCTGCTCACTGCAATTGATGGGGTTTGACTGCTGTAACTCTGCACAGGACTGTATTTACATCTTTAAGGTGTTGCAGGTCGTTTTTTCAAAACTTAACAAACTGGTATATGAAAGAGGCTGTTGTAACTGGAAAGCTGGCAATGATGGACTAGGGTTATGAGGGATAGACTGAACTGAGGTGTTTGTATGCTAGCAAGTAGCAAGGGGTGGTCTTTTCCTTTTAATCCTATTGTACTAATTATTTCCATTTTGTAAAGTGAATTCTTTGTGCTTCTTCCATTCCCTCTTGTGCTCTTGCTCTCCTCCCCACATTTAATTGTCTGTAGCTGAGACCAATTGGAGCAGTTTCCTTGAAGTGGTGAGTTTGTTTTATGGTGGGGGAGACACGGCCCTTAATGTTGCTTAGAGAGTAGGCTGTTGATACCACCTAAGCCAGGCTTTCTCTAACAGGGTTTCTGAAATCTTGGAGTTTCTTGACAGCCCTGAAAGGGTTTCCCAAATGGGTGGAAGTTAATTAAATTATATATAATTTGTTAAACATTTATCAGATGCTATAACCATATATGGTCATGTTGCCCCACCCACCCCTCCCAAAATGGCCATTAATGGGCCTGGAGGGGCCCTGGGTGGGCGTATACACAGCTATGCTTCCCAACAATATTCTGCATGATCATGCCACTTCTGGGGTTTCTTGAAGCCTGAAGAATCTTTCAGCAGTTTCTCAGTGGTAAAAAAAAGTTGATAGATTCAAGTGGGTAGCCATGTTGGTCTGAAGCAGCAGAACAAATTTAGAGTCCAGTGGCACCTTTAAGACCAACAAAGTTTTATTCAAGGTATGGGCTTTTTTGTGCCACTGGACTCTTTAAAAGGTTGAGAAAGGAAAAACAATTCCTGCCAAGTTCAAAAGGCTTTGCTTCCATAGTGAGCAGATAGAAACGTGGAGGCTTGGTGGGATTCTTTCCCTCTTCTTTTTCCTCTTCCTTTTGAGTTGAAAACAAGAGTGAGTGATGCCTTATGCAGTATACCTTTTACTTCTCTCTTGTGTTCTTTGCAGTCAACCTAAATATCAGATGTGTCTTTGGATTCATAAGTACTGCAGCTTTGTAATACTAGAAGTCTTCTGTTATCTTAGTCTGTAGGCTTCTAGATTAATGGGATGCACACAGTCCACCTAAGAGTGTGCACAGGTTTTTTAAAAGAGCACCTGAACTGAAAAGGGTAGGAAGAACTATGCCAGCGAGTGGCAGAGGATGGGTCAGAGAAGGCAGTGCTGTTGCTCACAGGGAACACAACTCAGGTTATGCAGCATGGATTAGTGGAATGGTGCTGTTTTGTGGTGTGGGGGGAAACACCAGTGGGCCAACACTGGTACCTTCGTATTTATCTAGCAAGGTTTTATGTCTCTCTCTGGGCAATTTCTCCTTGTGCTACTCAGTTCTTCTGTTGTTGAATTGGCAGTAAAAAGTGCTGTCAAGTCACTACCAACTTAATGGTGACTCTGAAGTGTTTTCAAGGGAAGCAATACACAGAGGAGGGGAGGTTTTAGGAGGTGATGCTGGGGGGGGGGGGCTGCTGTTCAGCCGCTTGGTTTTTGGCGTGTGGACTTCTGCAGGGTTCCACCTTGTCACTATGCTCTTTAACATCTGTATGAAACCACTGGGTGCAGTCATCTGTTGTCACCAATGGACAAATGACACTGACCCCTGCCTTGCATTTCCAGATGATCCCAGGGAATGGATGTGGAGAGCCAATGTGGTGTACTGGTTTAGAGCAGTGGCCTGTAATCTGGTTCCCCACGCCTTTTCCACATGTAGCCAGCTGGTTGACTTTGGGCCAGTCACAGTTCTCTCGGAGCTCTCGCACCTCCACCTACCTCACAGGTGTCTGTTGTGGGGAGAAGATGGGAAGGTGGTTGTAAGCTGTTTTGAGACTCCTTTGTGTAGTAAAAAGTTTGTTACAAAACTCATTTCTTTTCCTCCTTCTAATAAACTGAAGCTTAATCACAACTACGTCTGGTGGTGTGAGCCTGGGAGATTTAAGGTGTCACCTGTTTTGGATGGAGTAGCACTCTACTTGAAAGAACAGATCTGTTTTCTAAGGACCTGGATCTCTACTGGCAGCACATTCCACCAGGCTGGAGCCAGAGCTGAAAAGACCCTGGTTCTGGTTGAGGCCAAACATACTTCTTTGGGGCCAGCAAATTGGAATTTTCTGAGTGGAGTGTTCTTTGGGGATGTACTTGGAGATGTGGTCCCTAAGGACCAAGAGTGTCTTCTACAAGATTTTTCTGGATAGCTAGCCATGACCTTTCCTGGGCAAAAAAGATGTCGGCACTGTGGTACATGCCCTATTTTCTTTAAGGTTAGATTACTGTAGTGGGCTCTACCCCTCACAGGTTTCTTTTGAGAATAAAAAGGGAGGGGGGATTCTGCATGTTGCCCAGAATTCATTTTGTTCTCTTTTGAGGGACTCTACAGTGCTTGGAGGTGTAATGGTGTCAAAATGTGCTCTGATAGAACAGGAAGGAAGCTGCTTCTGCCCATTTGAACCAGTAAATCAACTTTCCCTTTTGTTCATCCTGCCCACACAGGGAATCATCTCTTAAATCCAACTCTCAGCACATTTTTGGATTTTCTTAGTGATGTTTACTATTAAAGGTAAAGGTAAAGCTATCCCCTGTGCAAGCACTGGGTCATGTCTGACCCTTGGGGTGACGCCCTCTAGCATTTTCATAGCAGACTCAATACGGGATGGTTTGCCAGTGCCTTCCCCAGTCATTACTGTTTACCCCCCAGCAAGTTGAGTACTCATTTTACCGACCTCGGAAGGATGAAAGGCTGAGTCAACCTTGAGCTGGCTGCTGGGATTGAACTCCCAGCCTCATGGGCAGAGCTTTCAGACTGCATGTCTGCTGCCTTACCACTCTGCGCCACAAGAGGCTCCTTGTTTACTATTAGTAAAATTTATTAGGCTGTCTGTGTCACTTTAAATAGAGTTGTTTGGCACTGATAATGTAAAAGAAACATTCAGCTAGGCTTGGCAAGGAAGCTGTTTTTTTTGGGGGGGTGTCAAAATTATTTCATGCAGGTATCTTGGGGGGGAGTGATTTTTCATGGGAAGCTATGTTTGCTTAATTGCATATGGGAGGGGGGGTTGAAGGCTATAGCCTGTTTTTTCTGTCTCTTCCCCCCCCTTTCCCAAGCACACACCCATACCCTTGCTCTTTCTGCAACGTAGATGGTCTGATGTTTCCTTTTCAGCTGAGATAGAGTTTTCCTTAGCCATAGATTTCAATCTGTGATCTTCAGTTGCTGATGTTGTACAAATCCTCCTTTGGCTTCCCTTCTCTTTTTGACAAGCTGCAATCCCCTGTGGCAGACTAATGCCTCCTTATGCTCTGTAAGCAGCTGGGTACAGATAATCTCCCACTCTGGCTGAGTGACTTCTCAAAGAACCCTTCACTATTATGTAAATTCTTGGTTAGCTGAACTGCAGTGCCATTTCCCTGCCTTGTCTTGCACCAGAGGAGGATACCAGAGTTGAGATTTTAATTACACTTGTTGCTGCTTAGCGAGTGTCTTGGCTGTCTTCCTTCCTTTGGAAGGTTTTGATGCAGTAAAGATGAAGCATTATATAGGAAGTCACTATCCAACACTGTAGAAGAGCTTATTGAAAAACCTTGCTAACTAACTTTATGTGCACACAAAAGCTTATACCTTGAATAAACCTTTGCTAGTTTTAAAAGTGCCACTGGACTCAAACTTTGTTCTGGTCATATTGCTGTACAAGAGCATCTGCTTCACAATTATCATCTTTTATGCTTTGGATATATTTGGTTGTACCTCTCGTCTGAATAAACTGAGGCTGGGAGCTAGCGATGTGTTAGATCACAAAAGCCTGTTTTTTGCTCAAGAGAAGCTGTGTATCATCTGTGCAACATTGTATTTTGTAGCAGTTGTTGGTACAAATAGGACAGGGGCTAGTGGGACCAGATGTCCTTTGAATATTCGTGCTTTGCTACCTGCTTACATATCATGCATATTCATAATTTCTCCCAATAAGTAGGTAGGCTTTAGAAGCTGTCTTTGTTTTTAGGGGTTGGGAAAAATGAAGTGGCTTACCAATGTTACCAGGATCACCCTTCAAGGCAAAAACAATAGGTGTTCAGAATCCACTGACACTTGGAGAAATAAAGCAGCAATAAATGAGTCAGGCCATTGGTCTGTGTTGCCCGGTATTGTCGATTTGGATTCACAGTACCTCTCCAAGGTTCCAATGAAAGTTCTCTTCCAGTTCTGGAAACCATTAACTGGAGATGCCGGGGGGTGGGGGGAGGTGGTTCGAACCTAAGACCATCATAAAAAGCCTGTGCTCTACCATTAAGCCACACCCTCAACCCAACTTGGTGGCTTATGATTGGTAATTATAGAATCATAGGACTGGAAGGGACCTCCAGGGTCATCTCATCCACCCCTCTGCACAATGCAGGAACTCACAACTACCTACCCACCCACGGTGTCCTCAGTTTCATGCCCAAGTGATCCCTCCACCAAAAATCTCCAAAATCCAGCCTGGCATGGAGGAAATTTACCTACCATCTCATAGTGGCAGTTAGTAATTCCCTGGGTATGCAAGGAAGGGCCACAAGAGACAAACACTGGCACATCCCTTCCTGCCCACCCACTCACAATCTGCCTAAGTTCATAAAATCAGCATTTCTGTCAGATGACTTTCTAGCCTCTGCTAGATAACCATAATGTTATGGTTGTAGGTATTTCACGTTGATCTTCTGGTTTATTCTAGGCCCTGAGTAATCATTTATACCAGAAACAGATAACAAACATATTTCACAACGTACTTCACAGAGCTGGTCATATGGCAGTCTTCAAGCAAAGGTTGGATACACACTTTTCTTGGATGCTTTAGGATGCTTAGGGCTGATCCTGCGTTGAGCATGGGGTTGGACTAGATGGCCTGTATGGCCCCTTCCAACTCTATGATTCTATATATATGTGAAATGTTGCATCTACTGCGGTGTAGGTTGTATCTACTGCGGTTTTGAAAGCTTCGTCACTTCTCCTTTGTTTTCCATCTTCAAAGCCACGCCAGTACAGCCACAGTGTTTTGGACCATTGATATTCTTCTCCCCCCCTTCATGGTGATCACAACATCAGGCAGCAGTTTCTTCAACGTCAGGAATAGCTGAACCCCTTCTGGTTCTCCTGTAAGTTCCACATTGAGGGGAGGGAACAGGAAGAGGGAATGTCATAAGGAGCTATATTTCTGTTCTATAATTCATAATGCTGTTGTCACTGTTTAACTGGTCAAAGGGGTTACTCATATTGCTATCTAAAAAGATTTATACCTTTCTAAGTCTCTGGAAGTCAGAGGATTGGAGCCCACTGTGGGGGAGGGTCCTTCTAGCTTTTCAGTGATGGGGAGTGGGAAGGAGAGCAGGATGTAGGGTTCTACATATTTTATCATGTTTGAAGCTCATCGTTCAAGGAATCCAGTCTACTGCTTGCATATTATGACAAAGAAACATTTTTTTTAACAATAGAAAAAACAGGACAGTGGAATAAATTACCACGGGAAGTCAATTGCACTAGAATCGACGAAAGCTATGCTAAGCAGTTGCTGGGAATACTTTCTGCAGAGTGCATGAATGCTGTGTTGTTGGACAACACAACTGCTAGTTTGTCTTCTTGGCCCCGGAGTCTGAAACGATGAAGTGGCTAAATACTGGAGCATGGGTTATATAACTGCCTGTTACATAACTAAGATTCTTCATAAGAATGATATAGCTGCTCAGTCCTTTTAAACTTAATAAATAACTTGCCTATATATTTTAATAAAAATGAACAATTTTTTTTGTCCTAGATTGCAGTACTATGAAGCTGCTGAATGATTTGCAAAGCTGCAGTTTTGGCTGTTGATGTACTTGTACTTCCTGTCTGGTCTGAGATGGAAGAAGACTCCGTAAGTACAGTGGTGATAGCAAAGTTTCCTGGGAGAGCTGTGTAAACTTGTGGTTTGAAATCTCACTGACCTCCACAATGCTGTAGAAACTATGCTTCCTTCAATTGGCTTGTCCTTCCAGACCCTGTTTCAGTACCTCTTCTTGATGGATTCTGTCCATTTTAAGGAGTAGTCCTTTTGGGGGGCATTTTTAAAGATGGCACCTCTCTTTTTGTGTTCAAAATATGCATGAAGAAACTACAACTTGCCTGCTTGTAGATTTCCCACCCCAACCTCCTCAGGCATATGCTGAAAATGGTTTGGCATTTTTGACTAAAAGCATTCATGAGTCATGAAAAGAATCCCCAACTTCTGGACATTTTTAGGAGCTCTGTAAAAGTGTTTCCTATGTGGGGTGGGTGTGTGGGTGTTGCTCTGCAGAGTACGGAATGTGCATTGCTGATGTGATTGTCGCTTGTGCTTCTTGTTGGGCCAAAGTATGCCCAAAACAGGAAACCCTGGCCCAGTTTCCTCAGTGTTTTCTCCACCCTCCCACTGCCTCTTAGAGCCATGTAACTGGTCCTCAGTGTTGTTGCCATGTAGCAAGATTGGATTGGTTTCATGGTATCATGATGTTAGCCCCGAGTAGCTGAGTTCAAAGTACAGCAAAGGCATGTGAACAGGACTACAGTGAAAGCCCCAAGGAGTTAACAAAAAAGAAATGTCAGCAAGGCAGCAACATTCTGGGGCTTTAAGCAGCCATGAGGACTAGACTAGCACCAAAATAGAGAGTTTTTAGAAGATTCTATCCCCTAAATGCTTTCTGGAAGAAACCCTGTTCTCCCCCTGGACTTTCACTTATATGATGTTACTTTATATATCAAGCCACAAGTTGCCATTTCTACCAACTGTCCAAAGAAGCAATTAGGCACATTTGTGTGTCCTGGCCCAAGGATTTTGTCTCTGGCAAGGCTGGTAAAAGGAGGACCAGCTGTGGGAAGAATTTGGGTTCCCTGCAGCAGAAATATGATCAGAGGAACTGCTGGCCTTCATTGAATGGAAGGACTTTTTGCTTTTGCTTTTTTGTTGGCTTTTGCCAACCCTACCAAATAATTACTTCTTTGTGTTGGCATGAAGTGGGTGCTTGCCCTTTACTGCTCCATCCAGCCTAGTCTACATTTTCGGCAGCTGGTTTGCTGGCAAAGCATCCTTCTTGAAGAAAGTTAAAAGCTGTTCTGATTAAAAATAGCCAAGAGTATGAGGATGGAGAAGTGGAAGGGAGGCACACTGAGCTGTGAATTATTTTTGTTCAGGTTCTATTTCATTTTTTTCTTTTATTGCAGTTTGAGTTTACATACTTGGGGATAAATCTTAAAATATGTTCAATTTGGCCTTGACTCAATCCTCTGCCAGTTGACTTTAGTGTTACTAAAATGCGTGTTGCAGTCTTGAGGACCAGAAAGCTGCATGAAAAACAATGAGACAAACTGGCAGGTGGCTGAGAAGGCCGCAGAGAACACTGAGGTATTTATTGTACCAGCTGTTCACAGAGTGGATTAACCAGAAGTTCAGTCTGCTTCATACAAAATGACCATCACAACTTCAAAATTGAGGTCAACATGGTAGGTTTCCTTGGTGGTGCGACTTCAGAGTTCTTCTTGCATTATATTAATTTCTCAGGGTTTCTTTTTTTTTAATCATCTGTAATTGTGTGCTTTGAATGCTTCAGGCCCCAGAAGTTCTTAACACTGATTTAGAGGCTCATGAAAAATCTTCTTACTGATGGTGGGGATGGGGCAACATACTGTAGCATACGGGAAAGGATGCATTAATTGGCCTGTGAGCTTGGTACAGGAAGCTGGAGGGGGCTGCATCTTGGTACTGCTACTGCTTCTCCCCTTGCCTGACATTTAATTCACCAGGTTTCTCCCCCACCCACCCCCACTTGCATTCCAGCTTTGAATGTTCAGATCTCTATCTCCCATTGTTCTGTGACCGTGATAAATGCAGCAAGATGTCTGCAACTGACAGCTTTGTTTATGGTTCTCTGAACTGGGGCCAGTCAAATGCACAAAATAAAGAGCCATTATTTTTTTAAAAAATCATAAGTTATTAATGTATTATTTGAACTCCGTTTATTGATATGATCTGAGATCAGCAGTTAAGAAAATCAATAATATACATTACACATTGGATGCATAAAAGAAATATCCTGTACAGAAAATATACAATTAATAAAAACATAAAAATACCAGTCTGGCTTCTTCTGCCTCGTTGAACATGCCAGAGCATGTAAACTTGCTACCATAATAGTAGTTTCATTTAAATGATCTGCAAGAAGAAAAGTATAAAAATCTTTTGGTCTTCCAGTATACCTGGACATAGTTGGAGTAATACATGTATTCCAAATATTCTGATAAAATCAGCAATGTAAGAGGACATTTCAGTTATTTCTACCATTCCCGACTGGCATGGGCAGAGACATTATACATGTGGACTGTGTGCATCACTCCCTTCAAGAAGGGCAGATGGAAGGATGTTAAAATGGGACAGAGTTGAAGGCTCTACAGTTTTTGTAGAGTTCTGATGTATAAAGGTAATTAGGATGTCATTAGTGTACTAAATATTGTTATGTATTTTGTCAATCCTCAGACTATCCCAATTTGGCAGAACAAACCTCATGGCTCATCACGCAGCTTTGTTAGAAAGATTGGGACAAATCTGCCTTTAAAACCCTGTCCTAGAGCAAGCTTTCAGGTAAAATGGTGCATTTCACCCTGTGGAGGAGTAAATGGTGATTACTGTTGTCTGGCCACGTGTGTTGATTAAAAAAAAAAATTGCTCTTTAGGGCAGGAGGGTGGTCTGCCTGGAAAGGAAACCCTCCCACAAAGTTGCCTCTTCCTCTTTCAGTCCTATTTTGGAGAGGGGAGCAGGGGCAGCTTAGGGCAATGTTTTGTTCTGACCTGGATGGCCCAGGCTAGGCTGATCACATCAGATCTCAGAAGCTGAGCAGTGTCATCCCTGCTTAATGCTTGGATGGGAGACAACCAACAAAGACTATGGTTGCAGTGCAGAAGAAGGCCAGGGCAAATCACCAAACCACCTCTGTTCACTTTTTGCCCTTGAAACCCTGCAGAGTGGCCATATGTTGGCTGCAACTTGAGGCAATGAATTACAAGCGCTAAGCCACTACTGTGCATAAAGATCCCAATACAATGCCACAAACCATGTATTTGCTTTAATATTATAAACATATATTTCTAAACAGTGGTGTTTTATTTGCTAATCAATAGTATAAATTTCAAAATTGAATATTGATACGCAAATGGTATATCAAGACAAGGCACTGGTTGATGCCGTGTTTTGAAGAGATTCTTTGTCAGTGATAGTAAATTTCCACATGCAAAATACAGAGCTCTTTAGAGTGAAAAAACCTCAAGTGGCTCCAAAGTTTATCTGTGCAACTAAATTCTCTATAATGCAGCGTGCATGCTTGCAAGGACAGTTAATATCACAGCTAAAATGCAGATACAAAAACATGAAATAATAACGGCATGTGTGTGTAAAATGCAGATATTAAAACACAATATGATTCTCAGGACTGTGAAAACCAACAATAAGATTTTAAAGTGGCAAAGTTTACTTAGGAACTTCAAGAGGATCATCAGCAGGACCACAACTCCAGAAGCCCTCCTACTGTTGCCCCCCAAGAACCAAGAATAAGATCACCATGGCCCCAGTCATAAGAACAAAAAAGGTGCCATGTTGAATTGGGCCAATGGCCCATCCAGTCCACCAGTCTGTGCCACACAGTGGCCAAATCTCAAATGCCATCAAGAGCCCATGCGCCACACAAGGAAGGCCATGTGAATTACGTCCCCAGAGTACCTGTGCCAGAAACCATCCAATAAGAAAGTGCTTCTGGGGTTTTGGCCCTGCTGGTGTGCCTCCTGATGGACCCTGGGATTTGGCCAGCCCTCTCTCCCCCAGCTGGCATCTCTAGCAATGTGTGAAAGTCAAAAGTGGGTGGGGTGAGATGAACCTAATGGATATGTCAATTCTGGTGACACAGGAAGAGGCCAATAACACCACTTCCTGTGATGTGGGAGTAGTCTGTTGTTGTCACATCCAGTGGGAGTTTCTGGATGATGGCACATGATTTCTGGGGGTGTGGCCAGCTGACATCTCTTCCGGGGTTTCCTCAAAGCCTTAACAATACTTCAGGGGGTCCTCCATGGTCAAAAGGTTGAAAAAACACTGGTGAACACGTTCACCTGGGGCCCTTCCCCTTCCCACCCTCCTCCAAGCACATAATTGGCAATGGGGTTTTTTTTGGCATGACCGTATATATATAATTAACTCCCACCCATCCAGGAAAGCCTTCCAGTGCCATCTACTTAGGTTCTAAGTGGCCCTAAAGAGATCACACTGTCCTCAATCAGAGCAGCATTCTTCTTGAGTCCTGTTAAAGTATTTAGATACTTTGGGAGCTGAGAATTAAGTACATAATCAAAAGTGCGAAATGGCCTCTATGTCCTACACTTGAACAATGAATATGCATTAGCATTTGGGTTTGCTGGAGTTCGTTTTCAAGATTTTCTAAGAATGGATCTAGCCCTATATTGATGCCTCAGAAAAATAAAGAGTATATTCTGTTCATGTTTGTGCAAGTTAGCTGTGGTCAATAAATGACTTTCACTATAATTTTGCTGAACAAATCCCATCTGTCTCCTGGGGATATAGATTTTATTTTTAAAAGCTTTTAAAAACTTATCAGGAAAATTATTGTTTAAAACAATACAGCAAGTGTGATCAACCTTGCAAATCTGCAATGTTTTTCTTTTGACTATCAAAAACAGATCCCTCCTCATCATTGGCCTTGCTGCTTAAACATTTATATCCACACACACAATATATATGGTAAATGAATGTCTGTCATTTAAAACTTTTAATAATTTCCATCCCAAATATCTCCCAAATTCACAGGAAGCTGGTTTATAATGTGAAAACAAACTTTTGGGGAACCACTGAGTAACCTTATTCTTTTTCTCTCTTCCACATCATACTCTCAAGGCTCTACCAAATGTCTCAGATCTCTATTTAAGTGACACCCCCCCTGTTCCTACTCTGGCAGATGTTGCATGGATAGCTTCCGATGATGAAGAAACATATGCTAGAGTCAGGTACAGCATTCCTTCTTTTCATCCTTGGTGCCAGTTGACCTTCCCTTCCCTGCTAAAAATCAAGCAGTCATCCCAGCTGGTCTGCTGTCTACCCTCCCACCCTGGTATCTTTTTCTGGGTAAGTGCCATTGGAGGTTTCAGGAAAGAAGCAGAATATCTTGCAGGGTTCAAATGAGTGTTCTTGGATGTATTTAATTGCTGAATTTAATTTCTGAATTTAAAGATTTAATTGCTGAAAATGCAGCTTAATTTAAAGCAATAGATGCAGTTCCTTTTCAAAACACTAAGAGCCAGTGTAATGTAGTGTTTAAGAGTGGCAACTTCTAATCTGGAGAACCGGGTTTGATTCCCCACTCCTCCTCCACATGCAGCCAGCTGGGTGACCTTGGGCCGCTCACAGTTCTCTCAGAGATCTCTCAACATCACCTACCTGTCAGGGTATCTATTG
Source organism: Paroedura picta (assembly GCF_049243985.1). Classification (NCBI taxonomy): domain Eukaryota; kingdom Metazoa; phylum Chordata; class Lepidosauria; order Squamata; family Gekkonidae; genus Paroedura; species Paroedura picta. The sequence continues at coordinate 45,967,369 of NC_135373.1, forward strand.
CGGGGAGAGGAAGGGAGGCAATCGTAAGCTGCTTTGAGACTCTTCTTAAAAAATAGACTTCTAGTAACCAGTGATTATAGCTGCTTCAGAGGAATACTGATATATGGTCTGAAACATGGGAGGAAATGTCTTTCCCTCAGAGGATCCTTCATTAAGAGACAATTTTAAAAGTTGAAAATCAATGTGGGTTGACTCTCTCATAACGCCATAAGGGATTTTTAAGAGCGGAGAGAATTGCACATGGAAAATAGATATTTTGAGAGGAAAGGAACAGACACAGACATAAGAGTCGCAAGTTAGGTAATTTAGATATATTAAACTGTGTGCCGGGCACCTTAAGAAATGAGGCTGAGTTGTACACTCTGGTACAGCAACTGCTTCTATGGAAAAGTGTTGTTTAAGGTAGCGGTGAGGAAACTGGTAATGGCAATTAGCAATCATGGTACCATACAACAACTGTGTGGTGCTTTTAAAACTTTTACCTACTGGGGTGAGTTTTATTAAAACCTTTGGGCTTCTGAATTCCAGGACAGACTCTCGTCCTCTGAAGCACAAGTGGAAACCCAGCCCATTCTTTGTCATACAGCGGAATGCCTCTGTCCCAAACTTGAGGAAGCAAGAAGAGAAGTTGTTGGCTTTGAAGAAACCAGGTTTACCTGCCTTGAGTCGGACCACGGAACTCCAGGAAGAGCTGAGTCACTTGCGGAGTCAGATAGCAAAAATTGTAGCTGCAGATTCAGGTAAGAAAAACACAGAATACTGATACTTTCATTGTCAACACCCTGGACCGTTAAGTTGGAAATTAGGGCTATTGTAATGCCAGAGGGAAATAGTATAGCAAAAAATATCAAGCCCCAGCATTACAGCAAGAAGCTCGATGGGTAGAACTGTAAACTGAAATTGTTTCATATCCTTAGTAGAAATTGTAACTTAAATTTCCACAATACTACAAACAAGCTAGAAATTAGGGATGAGTGACTTGACTTGGATAAGCCCAACAATACTTGAATCGATGCTGATTTGCATACTTTTCAAGCTTATCCAAGCCAAATCATATACCCCATCGGTTTAAATCAGCCGTATCAGAAGCCCAAATGGATTTGGGCTTGATTTGGCTGATTTGTGATTGAACTGATTGAGAAAGACCCCACCAAACAGCTGATCCTGAGGCTGAGCTGCTTGGTGGGGTCTTCAGATTTTCCCCCATCAGACCCTTCTGAAGCTGCAGAAAACCCTGTCTCCTGAGCCTCAGAAGGATCTGTGGGGGGAGAAAGACCTTTCCAAGCTGCTCAGTTGCAATAGTTGGCTGGGTTGTTGTTTTTTTCAGAAATGGCCTAACCACAGCCTCCTTTAGTCACTCCGACAAGTTGATAATCTCCCAGAGAGGATAGTTAAAGCTTACCCCAAGATATTCAAAGGTGTTTTTGTCTGTTTTGAAGCCATCTATGGTCCACAGTTTTGTGAGGCCCCTTTTTAAAGACCATCACTTTAGTCTAAACACAGTTAATGCTTTTAAGGCCTCTTTTTTGTAAAAGTTGCCTAGCTTATGTAGCATCTGTTTAAGACATATACATGTGAAAGATGCCAGAACAATATCATTCTGATAGCCTCATAACAATGTCATTGAAATATAAATGTTAAAAGCAGTAAAGCCAAAACAATTCCCTGATTTACTCTTCTGTTAAGTGCCCACCTTTATCTTAAGGAAAGTGTTGGTGTAGAATTCCTGTAACATAAACATTAGACATTTGTCAATATTTGTAACTGCCAATTTAATCCAGAGTTCTTTTCTATCAAAGGCATCTGTTAAATCTACAAGAGCTGGATACAAGCATCTTGTTTTGAAGGGCTAGGGAGTGATTGATTGTATTTTCCCCTTTTTCTAAAGCCTGCTTGCTCTGGCTGGATAGCATAATTGAAAGCCTTTCAATCCTACAGTTTGCCCAGAAAATATTTACTATACAGTTTGGAGGCTTATCCAGCAAACTCAGGCACAATAACGGGAACTCCTAATGGTAAGACAGACAATGCAGGGAGTGGTGCCCCCCTCAATGCCTCATTCTCTAAAGTAGAAGAGGGGCTGACATAGCAATACTACATGCAGCTCTGGTTACTGTATCTCAAAAAGGACATTGCAGTGCTTCAAAAAGTACTGGGGGGGGGATGAACAACTAAGGTGATTGTGGGGTTGGAGCACCTTTCCTATGGGGAAAGCCTGAAGAGTCTCAAACATTTCAGTCTAGAAGAAAGATGCCTAAGACATGAGAGAGGTTTGTAAAATTATGCACAGAGATTAGACAGAGAACTTTTTCTGCTTCTGCCAAAATACTAGAACTCAAGGGTATCTAGTGAAGTTGGATAGATGAAAGGAAATACTACTTTATACAATAGCTAATTAAAATGTGAATTTTTTTGCCAGAGGATGAAGTACTAGACAAAGGCATAGAAAATTTTAAAAGGGGATTAGACAGATTCATGGAAGATAGGTCTAGTCACAGTGACTGAAGGGAACTTTCACATTCAGAGGCCGTCAACCTCTGAAGGAAGTGTCAGGCAGCAGGGGAAGGCCTTGGCTTCTATGCCTTGTTCTCCCCCTCCCCAAATAAATGATTAGACACTGTGTAAGACAGGATGTTGGACAAGATGGACCAGTGGTCTGAAAGAGCAGAGTTCATATGTTCTTATGGAGAAATTATGGGAAACTCGTCCATATTTTGATATAAAATTTAGTTTTTCTATACTTATACCATGTACTTCTGGGAAGGAAAGAATGGGGGGGGGGGTTTGGCGGTAGGCAGAGGAGGGCCCTGGGTATTTGCTGCCTGGTGCCTCTCAAAATCTGGAATTTGTCCTGCACATCACCCATCCATGTGCACATAGCATGGCCCTGTAAACTAGTTGAGGGTTTTGACAGTCTGGTATTTGAGGTGTTCTGATGGCTTTTGATTGGCTCTGTAGTGCCTTTTTGAAACTCAGTGTTATGCCTTTTACTGGTTATCTTTGGTTGCAAAAATAGTATTGCTTATCTCATCCTTTCAAATGCTTTGTGTATTTTTTATTTTATTTTTTTTGCAAAGGCTGTCTGTATTCCTCCACCATTTGCCTTTTGGAGAAGTTGTGCTTGAGTGGCTGAACAGTGGCTGACTGTTCCCAGCCATTAATTTGGTTGCAGTCAAAGTTAGTAAAAGTCACTCCTGAGCCCCAAGTGGATCCTCACCCTTTGGCTAACTTGTAAGTTCTAAAACTAGAAGTTTGCTTCTGAAGGAAAATTTTTCTTTAAAGGTGCATTTTGGGGAACAGACTGTAACATTTGTCAATCTTTAGGATACATGAATTCATATAAATATGATGGGGGGTGACAGCAGTTATTTGTGAGTGTGAGAAAAGGTTACTATAGTAAAATGCACCCCCTGTCACAACTGATATAAAGATATATGTCAGTCCAGTTTGTAAACTAATTAGCACTGATAAAACTATGGAACACACAAATTCAGTATCCTAGAAGACTTCGCTCATGTCCACTGATATCTGGAGAAATCAGAGGGTTTGGTTCCTTAGAACCTCTTTGTTACAAGCAGGATCTTTTTGGAGGTGATCTTGGAACTGTGTTGGAACTGTGTGAGGATTCAAAGCATAAATTTTTAATTGATTTTTTTTTTACTCCTTTTCATGGCTGTAAAAATTGCTTCACCACAGGCAAAGACTGAGTGGTTTTTATACCATCTGGTGAGGGAGTTTTTGGACTACATTTCTAATTTTATGACATGTGTGCCACCTGCAGCATTTTAAAAGACAGATAAATGAAAGAAATATTCTGGATGAACTTTCACAACAATTTCTATGCAAATTCTATGCAAAGGAGTCCTTTGTTTTGGTTTCAAGCCACAGAAATGCTAAACTGCTATGCCCAGGGTGCTAGAATGTCTGTGCCTCAAAGAGCTTTACAGCCTTATAAATGACCATGAAAGAAGCAGTCAAGAAGACAGTGTAGGAAGACATAGGCAAGGGTAATAAGGAAAGAATATGCATTGGATTGATTATTAGATGTGGAATATTTTTTATAAACATTTAATAGTGGGTTGGGGAAAGTGACCCATTGAAGAAGAAATGCTTTTATAACTTGTTTGTGATATGAATTTTTGTATCTGTTTTCATTTTCTAAAGTATCTTCGATGAATCAGTACTTAAAGAAATACAACCTATTTCCACGCTGTATTTTTAAAAAGTGATTGTTGTTTTTTGCCATTAATATCAACTTATTTTCTTGTGCTTTAGCCTCCATTTTCTTTGCAGGCGTTTTAGCATGGTCTGTCTTTAGATACCTTTGTGTCATGAAACTCTAGCTTGGCATCCCTGCCGTTCTTTTCATAAAGAGTCCTGTGAGCCCTCATATACTAGGGGTGAATGCAGTTATTAGTTTTGGTCACCTGCTCAGCTGTTTCTTTGGATAAGACACAACATAAAGCTTTCCTGGCCACCCTCAGTCATAGCAGATTTTAGATTACTGGGAGTGTGTGCTGCTGAGCTAGCATAGTTCCAAAATTAGTGTTCCAATATGCAATTACTTTTTGACTGATTATAGAAATTTGTAAAAAGCATTGTCTAAATTTGCCATGGATTGGGGTGGTTAGTGATTTGCATCAGCAGTTGACCAAAACCAGGTCAGCTGTTCTTTCTTAGCTGAAGCTGTATTTCACTTCCAGGGCTCTGCCCGTTCAGTCAGGTGCTCAATGAATCTTTGCCTAAGCTGCACTTACAGGGCAATTCTATGCTGAATTACTGCTGTTTAAGCCCAATGTAACTCTGCATTGGGTGATACTTTTAACATGATTGTGAATCCCTCTGGCCGCAGCCAGATGGGGTACAGGATGCTCCGCTGAGTTGGATCCACACTAAATTGGAAATTTCCACTCATTCTGCCTTCCTGCTGCAGACTTTCCTGACATCACTCCTCAAGTTCCCAATCCTAGGAGCATCATTTCATGGGGATCAGTGGACAGCAGAGGGGAAAGGGAAAGGCAGGACATTTGTCATTCCATTGATGGAAAGCTTAATCCAGCCTATTGTGTGCTTCAGTGCCTAATAGATATTTGCACTAGATGGAATTGGACTGAGTTTAGATCTCAGTACAAGAATCTCTGTTAGCAGTGGACATTCTCTGTTCCCTACAATCTTATCACTACCATCTGTGTCAGAATTTGATTTCCTACTAGATGGTTTGTTACAACTAATGTTCTGGAGAAAGAAACTCTGCTTGCTTAAAGGAAGTCACCCCCCCCCCCCCCCTTTAGGCTTCCTTCAGTGTAATCCTACTCTACTGAAATTCTATTGAGGAATGACCAGTGTTGCATCTGTTGTTGCATATTCTTCTCACTACAAGTGCCCCAAGGAATAATTTTACTCTTTAGAGAGAGGGGTGAAATTGTAACAATCATGGGAAGAAAGGATTACAGTATTTGCTGGCGTATAAGACTACTTTCCCCCCCTGAAAAACATGCCTTCAAGTGGGGGGGAGGTCGTCCTATATGCCGAGTGCACTTCAGTTGGGATAGACATAGCTGCCCATAGTGGCCCATAGTACTTTAATGTAATGTAACAAACTCTATATTTTGAGTGGAAATGTTGGGGGTCGTCTTATACGCCGGCAAATACGGTAAATTCCCTCTTCCCTAATCTTCGATGCAGTCACCCTAGGGCTGCCAATCAGCATTTTAAAAAATCTTATTTGCCCCTAAGAGTCAGGGGTCGGGCCTAAAATATGGGAGTTTTAGCCCCACCCCACCCCGGAGGAGTTGGTCAGGACCAGAGCTTGGTATATGTTCTACTGCACAGAATGTAAATGAAGAAAACTCTGCTATGGCACTGGGTTTACATCCTTGTGTATTCTCTTTTTTTCAGCTTCCTCTTCATTAACGCCAGATTTATTATCTCCAGGAAGTTCAAATGTATCTTCTCCCTTACCTTGTTTTGGATCCTCATTCCAATCTACAACTTCCTTTGTCATTAGTGATATAACGGAGGAGGAGGCTGAATTAGAAAGTCCAGAGCTTCCATCTGTCTCCTTGCTTTGTTCTGCAACCTCTGAATGTTGTAAAGCAGACCCAAAGGATTCCGACGATGAAGATTCTGTGTCTCTGTCAAAGGCCAGCAGTTTTGCAGACATGATGGGCATTCTTAAAGACATTCATAGGATGAAACAGAACAAAGACTTGTAAGTTTATTCCCCCCCCCCTTCCATCCCTAAATGTCTTGTTCCTTTTTTGTTTGGAGCTTGCAGCTTGCTTAGAAGGTGCATCTACTGGTCTTAAAAGCGCTGGTGAAGATTTTCCATTCCAAAGTGCTTTTCCTGCATTGCAGCAGTCCTCACAAAACATGTTTTTAAAAGCCTGCCCCTGACCATTTGGGGACTGTCCACAAAGTTTGCAAAAGAGCGCATGGTTTCTGCCCACACTTTCCTGTCATAAAGCATTGATTTTTGTAAAAGTTTCTCAGTCCGTTCGTTTGGGAGCAGTTCTTAGGTAGTGAGGGTGATTCAGCTAGTCTAGTGCCTATTTGCAAACCAGCCTTAGGAAAGGCAATGTGCATGTTTTTGAAAATTAAATAAATACAGAGAGAGACCTTTACTCCTGTGGCTGGGGGGAGCCTTAAGCTTTGTCCTGTAAACAAACACTTCGTCATCATTTTGGTAGCTGGAGCAGATGTAGGCTGGTTAAACAAAACTTAACTAAATGTCAGGGTTGCTGCTCCAGCATTCGCTGCCTGTCTGCCTCCTGTTATCTCCAGATGCCCCGTTAATTTTGTGCATTGCCTGTTAGAACCAAAAGACCCATTAAGCATTGTTCTGATGTGAATGTAAAATTCTGGGCTTGGATCAGCCGGAGTCATCAGGAATTCTGTTGACTTCTAGACACAAAGACTCCACAGTCTTATATGTAGCCATTCTCATGAGATGCGGACATTTGCCAAGTAGTTCAGACATTCTTGCTAGTGCCATGCTGGAAGTCCTCTTCTTTAAGAGGATAATTTAAATAATTGCAATATTGCTTATGAATAGGGATGGGCAGAAACTCAAAAATTCAGCATGAACTTGGCCATTTCAAAGCCTGCGGATCAATGTTCAGGGAAGATATCTGCCCCGAGTATTTACCATACCTTTGTCCGATTTGGCTGTTTAGGCCATTTAAGCCTAACAGCTAAGCGGCACAGGTTCACAGCCGACCCATTATGTTTAAATGGCTGCAAGCCATTTCACTAGTCGTTTTCACTTCCACATCAAAACAGGGAGAAGCAAAATGGAACGATTTCAGCCTCACAGCTGACAGGCATACCCACCCCAACTATTAGGCTGAAATGGCTTCCAGTAATTTAAAGCTAACAGTGGAGAGAGCCCACCCATCATCACTTAGGTTTAAAAAGCTATCAGCCATGGAATCCTTCATGGGTGATCTCCTTTCACCTGGCCACAGCAAGAAAGGGAGATCCAAACTAGCCAGTCCAGTTTGGGATATTTTTGTTCATTTTGGGGCTGTCCCAAGTTCATGGCCATCCTACTTCAGAATTTGAGCCAGTGCCCGCAAACCAGCAGGCGCGCTTCCCTTCTCCCCCACCACTGGGCCGCGCCCCTGGCCGCGGTGGGGGGAGGGAGGTGCTGGCACCAGTGCATGCTAGCTGCACCGGGAGCAATTGCCGCCTCCCAGCACAGTGAGCGCCACGCTGTGGGGGGGGGGGGGGAAGCACGGGTGCCGGTGGGCACAAACATGCAGGAACGGCAGGTCTGTGCCTGCGCCTCCCCCCCCTCGCACCGCAGCGCTCGCTGTGCTGGGAAGCGGCAATCGCTCCCGGGGCAGCTAGCACACACTGGTGCCAGCTCCTCCCTCCCCCCACCACGGCCCGGTACTGAGGCCTCCGGGCCGTGGCCCAGTGGTTGGGGAACACCGTTCTATACTACTTTGACACAAAGTGAATATCTTGTATGTCAGTGTACTACCAGTATTTGAGATTGCATTAGGGTTAGGGTAAGATCACCTTTGGTGTAACAAGAGCTGTTTTTTTCACTGCTGGAAGTAGTCACAAAGGGGGCTTATAAACACCTTTCCCTTCTCACAACAGACACCCTATGAGATAGGTGGGGCTGAGAGAACTGCTCTGAGAAAACTGTCACTGGCCCAAGGTCACCCAGCTGGCTGCATGTGGAGGACTGGGGAATGAAACCCGGTTCTCCAGGTTAGAGTCCACAGCTCTTAACCACTATACCACACTGGCTCTTAAACCCTGTGGTGCAGAAGAGAACTGAGAAATGGTGTTTTCTAGACATTGTGCTTGTCCTTTTGTCCTGGGTGACAGCTGCCAATATAGAAGAGGCTTCCTAGGAAAAACGTTGATGCTATTTTTAATACAACTTTATCCTTGGGGATTTCCCCCCCTTCCCCCTTTCACGTTTAATTGGTAAACACAATTATTTCAGTCTCGAGGGGAAGACAACATGTGAAAGGAGCAGCTGTAACAGATGTAAGGAAACGTAGGAATTGAAGATTAAAAATTCAGATGTACAATCTGTTTCAGATCCCTGTAGCTTTGTTCGTCAGGGGAAACCGGAGCTCTGAACCAAAAGCACTTGGATGTTTTTTTCCCCAAAATCAAGTTATCAAGAAACCTTTCCCCAGAGTATGAGTGATGTAAAAGTTTGTTCAGTACTGAAACATTGCTTACAGTCCCTGGAAGCAATTACTGGAAGCTCCTGTCAGCCCGAGACATTGGTAGACCAAGGGTCTGGTTCCGTCTCAGGCAGTTTCATGTGTACATGAGTGTATTCAAGGACAGAGGGTGATGGGGCTGCAAGTCTGTTTCTTGGAGTTGCTCAGCCTTTAAAAGGCTTCTGATAAACTTTCCACAGAAGGAGCAGGTGTACTGTCCTCTTTCTACAGCTCGCGTGCAATTAAAGTCATCCTGAGTATCTGTCCTAAATGCCTACTTGAAAGCAAGCCCCACTGAAATTAAAGGTGACCTGGCGAAATTCTGAAGCCAAAGACCCAGAAGCATCTGGGACTGGCTGACTGCTCAGGGTGTTTATGCCATTAAAACAGAAATGTAAATGAAGGATGCAAGAAGAGCCCCGTTGGATCAGACTAATAGTTCATCTTGTCCAGCATCTCACACATTGGCCAACCACTTCCTCAGGAGGGCCAACAACAGGGCATAGAGGCCAAGGCCTTCCTATTCAAATTCTTACATAGCTCTGCTACAAATTTTTAAAGTAAAATAATTATTTAGCTGCTGTTGTTTCCATCGTGCTCAGGTGATTAACAGTGAGGCCACCACTGGAAAAATAACACTCTGTAATCCTGGAATGTACAGGTGACCTTTGCCAGTTTCCCAGGCACTGGAAAACATTTAAACATTGGCTGCAAAACATGAATAGAAAAGGAATCCCTTGATTTGACTATGTCGCTAGAATCCTTTTGTGGTGAGATCTGTTATGAATTTGAGGGGCACATTGATGAGCAGTCTGTGCTGCTTCAGTTCTTTGTGCCCTATTTTCCTGTTTCTGAGATCCTCAGTGCTGCAGAAAGATTTGGAAAATCCAGAGCGGAAGGAGAGTGGGGAGAATCCAACTTGCTTAGAAAATATTTTTATAATGGTATTCAACAGTGGCCAATTTGGGATTCTGGGAGGATGCATGTCTGCATTGCAGTTAACCCTCTGCATTTTCTGTCCTCCATCTAGGAATAGGACTTTAATGAAAGAGGAGGATCCTGCAATCCTCATTGCAGAAGTTTTAAGGAGAAAATTTGCCCTGAAGGATGAAGATGTAAATGCAAAAAAGAACTGACGTTTTGCTCTCTTATTACTCTGTAAGCAAATTATTGTATTCCTGAGGTAATTTTTTTCTCCACAGCAGCTGCCTTTCCTCGAGCATCAAAATCATGTAGGAGTTAGGCTTCCTCTGAGAGGAGCTGTGGACTTGCTGTTTTTTCCACACAGCTTAGAAAGATGCAATTTTTTATAGGGTAAACTGTTTTCCACAACTGTTTTTTGCATTGTTGGTAAGGATTCTTCTGTAGCGGAACACACTAGACACTTGACTGAATGGTTTAAATTAAAAATGATCTATTCGTAACTTTGCTGCAAAAAAAAAAATGGCTAGCTACTGGTTTATATACTATATAAATGGATACGAGTACCTTAACTCTCAAGCCTGTGGTAAGTTATCAAGATATATAGTCCTTCCAGCTTCTCTATTATTGGTGGACTCTTGCTATTATAAAAATGGTTTATTGAATATTGTTCACATTTTAAAGTTTCCCCCAGTCTCCCCCCTTTAAGAAATACTTTGAGAATGACTTGATCAAAACCTGTTACATGGAAGGCTTGGATAGTTTCATTTGGACTCTGCCTTCCTCCCTGAGAGAGACCCCCCCAAGAGGCTTGCAGCATTCTTCTCGCAACAACCCTGTCAGATAGGTTAGAGGGAATGGGTGGGACTGCTCCAAGAACATCCAGCAAGCTTCTGTGACTGAGTGTGGATTTGAACCTGGGTCCCCGAGATCTTGACACTCTATTAAGTCTTGCAAGCAACATTTACAAATTGGTTTATGCACCCCTTAACACAGTAGTGGCAGGACTCCCCCCCCCCCCCCGGGAAAATGATTTACTTAAACAGTAGGAACCATCCCACTTTGCTTGTGTTGTCACTTAAGCAGTTCACACCAGGAACTGCTTGGGGTTGGACTAGATGACCCTGCAGGTCCCTTCCAACTCATATGATTCTAAGTATATAAGCTATTAATACTTCAGAAGGAGCTGTGGATCCATGGTCAAGCTCATGCTTTTTACATAACAGAAAAGCTATTTTTTGTACCCAGCTTTTCACAACCCAAAGGAGACACAAAGCGGCTTGCGGTCACCCACCCTCCTCTTTCCCACAACAGCCAGGTGAGGCTGAGAGCAGGGGGTAGAGCAGGGGGTTGGACTAGATGGCCTGTATGGCCCCTTCCAACTCTATTATTCTATGATTCTATGAGAGCTCTGAGAGAACTGTGACTGGCCCAAGGTCACTCAGCTGGCTGAACACAAAGGAATGGGAATCAAACCCACTTCTCAAGACTAGAGACTGCCACTCTACCAAGCAGGAGATTCCCGGTTCAGTCTTCAGCTTCCAGTTAGAGGCTGCCCAGGGAATGATGTTGGAAAAGACCATCTTTTGCCTGAAGCAGTGGAGAAATTCTGCCAAGTGGAGTGGACTTAATACAAAACCGTTCTAGGTGCACATAGCTGCATATTTTGCTGCTAGAAGCCATTGCATTGTTCTTTCATGCAACAACCCTTTATTTAATAGTAACCATGAAGCACTTACATTTACAGTGTACCTTTTATTTATGTTTCAAAGCTGAACATCCCACGCTTAACTGGGCCTGCATCCTGCGGAGCTATTACGAGTCAGTGCTTAATGACTCTATTGCCTTCTGAGTCCTCTGTGAATAGCAAGTCGTAACATGAAATCGGCCTAATCTCTGCTCCTGAAGGTAGCTGCGGCCCACCTTCTGCAGGAAAACACGCCTCGGAGCAGTCTCTGTAGGCCGGGCAGGTTCCTCGATTGCCGTTGTCCCACAGAGACTGCTTCAGCAAACACAAGTTGCCTCGCTCACCAGAAGAGCAGTGAGAAATTACTCTGTGACCCTCAGAGTCTTGACTGAACAAGAAGCTGGGGCATCCCAGCTGGCTGTTCTCGGGCCCTTTAGCAGAAACGCAAGGAGCCACGACTGTTCCTGAGGGAAGCCCTATCCGGTTTTGGTTACGGCCTTTTGGGTTCATGGCTGTGCCACTCCTCTCCACCTGAGGATCTGCATTCTCAGAATCTGAGGAATCACTGAAGCGACTCTTGCTGTGGGAGGAACCGCTTCCGTGTCTTCTCAGGGCCTTCAGGTGGGGGCTGGGTGTTCTCCAGCCACCATTTCTGTCTCTCAAAGGTGATCGGGAAACAGCAGTACATTCATTTGATCCCGGCTGCTGAGTGAAGTCTAAGTTGTCACCTGCTGTGTTACATTTCCCGCCCTTAGCTCGATCGGTCCATCCGCTGGTACTCTCAGCTGAGGCCCTACGGGCATGAGGCCGGACCCGTTTGCTTTCCCGAAGCAGTGAAGACGCTGAGGCAACAAACTGGCTCCTCTCCCCTTCCACGGATTTGTGTCCTTGCAGGTTGTGGTCACTTTTTGACGCAGCACCAGACAGCCCCATGTTTGTGCTGGCTTTCTTTTCACCTGGGAAAAAATTGGATCTTAATTGAACCACAGGTCAGATACACACAGCCAAATACTTATAGAACACCCCTACCCGTGCAGGTAAAATGTGAGCACTCTTGTTACGGAATACAGTAATTCCATATTGTGTGCACTAAGACAGGGATAGTCAACCATGGGTCCTCCAGATGTCCATGGACTACAATTCCTGTGAGCCCCTGCCAGCAAATGCTGGCAGGGGCTCATGGGAATTGTAGTCCATGGACATCTGGAGGACCCATGGTTGACTACCCCTGCCCTAAGGCTTCTGGTGCTCTGTATGAATCACTGATCTAACTTTCCCTCCTTCCAGTCAGCCTCTACATCCCGCTGATTAGTCAAACATTGCCACACTCACACAGCTGTAGGGGAGGCTGCCTGTTGCAGGTCTGCATGAGTTCATGGCCCATGCCTTCCTTCTTTCCAGACTAGAAACATGCCCAAAGCACAGACTTGTTCTGCAAGAGCTTTGGCTGCAAGCTCCATGCAGGGCAAGTAGCTCTCTTGCTTATTACCAGAAATTCCACAGCCTTCGAAAATATGAGGGCATCTAATTTCAGATCAGTATTGTTAGAAGTGCTGCCACCTGTCATAACCGTCAGTGATTTCATATTGTCATCGTGTTTCAAATATAGTATGCTGAGACAGGAGAGTGGATGGCAGGTCTAGACTAGGAAATCTCAGGCATAATAAAACTGACCTACCTTACAGGGTTGTTCTAAGGATTATGACAAGGCTATATTTTTGTGCAGTGTCTTGAATATTAAAGAAAGCACTACATAAACGTGAATTACTATTGTCACTCTCACTATAGCTGAGGTCTGGCAGTAGCCCACGGTAGCTCTTGGGCTATACCGCAAGCTGCCCGCCCTTCAGCAGTTCCACATTTTATTAATTTCCTGAGGATGTGGGGAAAGAGGGGGGCACTCCAAAGCTGAGTGGAGTTAGTTTTCACTGCTCTCCGCAGCAACCGTTTCAAAGCTGCCTTGTTTAATTTCAAGATGTGGCATCAGCAGCAGCACAGGGGCTGAGGCCTCCATTCTAGTGTCTGACGGCTGTAGGAGCAGTGCAGCCATTTTGGAGGGCATTTTGTGTGTGTGTGTGGGGGGGGTGTTTTTGGTGCAGTGTTTTCACAATGAAAGGTGCAATAGAAGTGTGAGACAATAAACCTACAAAACTTTTTGCCAGTGTACAAGTTATTACAAATCCAAACTTTCCCTATCAGCAAAGTTGTGTTTTTCAAGGTCCCTTGGGGTTCATAGCTAATGACTGCACCCAAACTCCCGGTTTTCCACTCGTTTTCCACTTGTACTTGGATCACCAGACAATGTTTATCAAGGATATATACAGGTAGCAAGTGTGTCATCTTAAGAGGACATTAAAATTGCTAGCTCTGACCTGTCAGATCTCGGAAGCTAAGCAGGGCTGACCTTGATTAGTATTTGGTTGGGAGACCTCCAGGGGTTTGGGGTCAAGATGCAGAGGCAGGCAATGGCAAACTGCCCCTCAATGTCCCTTGCCTGGCTGCCAGACAGTTCTCTGATGTCCTGCCTACATGTGCATATGACAAATTAATAATAAATAGTATAATTGCTGCTGTCACCAATTCTGAAGTTTGTATCAATGTCAAAAAGGAATCTTGCAGGATTCACATTTCTGTTTCCAGGCGAGGGTGAGAAAGTCTGCTCTGGGAGCTCCCACTTTGGCTGCTCCGGATTTGTTCCGCTAACAGCAGCACCTTCCTCCAGAAACAGCAAGGTGCCTTCCACTGCCAGAACAGCCGCGGAACAAATCCATGGGCCCCACCCTGCTGGGTTTATGTTCTGCTTTTGGTCAGAGGATTTTCAATGCAGCTTAAACATTTTAAAAACTACAGCATCAAGCATCCCCATTCTTCCAGGTTCCTCACCCTTAGAGGTAAAGTGAACATTCACTGGCTACAATGACCAGATTGGGAAAGAAATGCTTTTTGCAGAAGCCTACATGGTGAAGCATGCCCTTAATAGTTTGTATAGACGTTCCTAGAATTGTATACTGGGTAGTTTGCTGAGAAACCCAAGCAAGAGCCACTGTCGAAGATGAGGATTTGGCCGGTTCCTGAACGGTAACCTACACCCAACCCAATTTTTCAGGGAAAAAAAGACAGCGTCCCAAAGTGGCTTACGAACACCTGTCCTTTCCTCTCCCCACAACAGACAAGACACCCTGAGAGGTAGGTGGGGCTGAGAGACCTCTGACAGGACTGCTCTGCGAGAACAGTTCTGAAAGAACCGAGTGGCCAAGGGCACCCTGCAGGCTGCATGTGGAGAAGTAAGGAATCAAACCCAGTTCTCCAGATTAGAGGCTGCTGCTCTTCACTACCACATCACGTTGCCTCTTTGCACGTTCAGTGCTGCATTACATAAAGCACAGTCCATAGAAGAAGGTGCAGCAATGGATCCTGTTGGTTCTCTTGCAGTAGTGGAGGTGCTTTCCTCCCCCAGAAGGTGCAAGATGCTCCTCTGAATAGTTGCAGCGATCCGACCCAAAGTGTTCCCCCCAGAGCAATCCGTCAGCCGTTAAGTGACTCTCATTTAGTACCCATACAGTTTGAGAAAACTGCTACGCTGCAATTCACTTACTGGCATTTCGCTTACTTGGGGAAGAATTCCAACTTTCCTCCCCAGTTGGGCCTTATGCAATCAGGGCCTTATGCTGCCTTCTTTGTAAATGTGCCCAGCTGGGAAGAGGGTACCTTGCACCCCAGTGGATTGTGAACGTTCTGCTGGCTTGATCTACCAGCTGGAGCTGTGGGCGCCGAGCCTCGAACGAACACTGAGCAACAAAGCTGCTCTGCTGTTCTGGCTGTTTTGTTTTAATTCCCCACTGCTGACTTGGGGATCTGCACAACTCCTGATGCTGGGCCTGGGTGATGCTGGATCGGAACCAAATCCTCTCCTCTGCCTCGCACACCCCGGGCAAAGGCCGCTTTAAGCCTCCACATTCTTTTACACACAGGCAATTCTGCCCACCTGCCCGTATGGGCTGCCTGAAGGATTTCAAATTGGGCTGTCTGAAGGATTTCTAGCACACATGGTCAAGTGGAGACTTGTGAGAAGGGACAGAAGCAGTTCTTTTCTGCCCTGCTGCTCCAGCTTGCCTCCCTGGCACTGCTTCTCGCTGTTCCCCTCTCCCCCCAACTTCTTTCCACCCTTGCCCCCTGCTGCCATCTCCATTCTTGCCAGTGCAGCAAATGTGGAAGGGAAGAAGCCAGTGGGACAACGGGAGCCAGTTTCCTCTCCTTGCGAATGCCTGTCACCTCGCCATATGTAGACCCATCTTTTTGTTTAGTTTTGCATCCTCTGCAAATGTTACCCCCATGTTGTTAATAATACCATTTTTAACATACTGGAGGGTTTCCCAAATTGTTTATCGTAGTGATGGCTGTCTGCAGCATGTGGAGTTGCCTGCCTACATTATTGGACAGGCTTTTAAATTAGTGGATGCAGGGATTCAAGGAGGGCAAGAGAATAAAAATACAAGGCAGCTCATTGTAACATGCAACAATGTGTGGGTTCAAAGGAATACCCAATTCTTTGCCCCTGAGATAGGTAACACTTAATGGTGCAGACAATAACAGGTTCACTTTGGGATCAGATTCTCTTGTTCTGATCTCAGTGGATCCATACAACTAGGCTCCAAGAAGGGATCTTAAAAACAAAACAAAAAGACCAGGATTTTGAAGCCTCCTGTCTGGTCTTCAGCCTCCCAAGTGTTCCTCCTTTCCACCACAAGTGTCTAGGACAGGGGTAGTCAAACTGCGGCCCTCCAGATGTCCATGGAACACTGGCAGGGGCTCATGGGAATTGTAGTCCATGGACATCTGGAGGGCCGCAGTTTGACCACCTTGTCTAGGACAAGGAGTTGCCACGTCCTGGAGGAAAAACCCACATACCTGCTGGCTGAGAGCTGAAGAAGCTGGAGATGGTGGTTTGCTTGGTGAAGGGAAGAGGTACCTTTTCCGGAGCAGCGTAAATCAGCGGCCCCTGCCGGATGCTTAATGTTGGCTTAGCTATGAGGGTCTGCGAGTGGACAGAGAAAATCAGGATCAGAATTCATTCCCATGCCGTCACAAAGCCCCAGCCTGCTCCCCAATGTCCCATGTCCCTTAGCTTCAAAACGATTTGCTGCTGCCATTTCAAGGGGACAAAATCAGGATCCACCAGCAAGACCCCAACTCTGCCTCCTCCACTGAACTGAGTCAAACTGAGGTGACCAGTAATGAGGTTTTTGAACCACTCTGCAAACTGAAAACTAGCAAGTTTCCACACCCAGATGGCATGCACCCAAGGTCTCTTCAGGAGCTCAAATGTGCCATTATTGAAGTACCAACCAGAATCTGTAACTTATCGCTAAAACTGACCTCCATAGCTGAGGGAGGGAAAGGAGCAAGTGTTGCTATTTTAGCCGTTTCTAAAAGGGTCCAGGGGTTTATAGCCCTGTTAGCTTAATATCTATTCCAGATAAACCATTCGCACACAGTCTGACGCAGATGCCCCCCTTCCCCCAGAAAGAAGTTTCACATTGTCAGCTGACTGTCCACCAAGGCTGCCATTTTGGGACTGCAGAGCTAGAAAATCAATTGCCAGGTGGCCTAGATATTTGAGGGACTTATTTTCCCAACCCTGTGTAGGTATGGTACCAAGAAGCCTATTTATTTAAAACATTAATCAGCTGCCTTACTTACTACCTTGAGGAATCCATGGTGCCTTACAATGTAAATAACACATTAAAAAAACAAACAAATAAAAGGCCATTGTTTTCAATGGAAACATCACAGGTCACAAAAAAAAAATTTCAGCCCCGTCTGTCAACACCATTACCTGCACTTTATGTCTTTTGAGGGTTGAAGTATCCAGCCAGATTCCACAAGCCTCCCGCGGTTCCTCTGTAGGGCTTCTGCCCTTCCGCTTCATCTGTGTTCAGACAATGAGGGGCTTTCTGCAGCCTAAAAAAAAGCACAGGAGGCGGCATCCTAAGACTCCAGTCCTCATGGTTGCAAAGAAAGTGTTAAACTGATGGATAGTGCTGCATGTGCCCTAATGGCTTAGCGACCAGCTGAGCGCTGGGTTTTTATTTTGTGACTTTTAAGCCAAATCTTTCATCTTCCCAATATTTTTGCATATTCCAGTTTCCTGGCACTCATCACAATTTGCAGTCCTCCTCCATGCCCATCCCAAAATCTGTGGGCAACAGCTTTTGGCCAGGCAGAATTCTGAGCTAAAGGGCAGCCAGTATCTGTTGCCGTGGACATATGAAAAAGCTCTTCCTGTTCAGTTTTGCTACCTGGCTAGCCTGCTCTCAGAAGGTGGTCAAGTGGGAGATGATGTGACCTTAGAGAGCAGCTGCTGGCCAGAGTAGACCATACTGACCTTGACGGACTAAGGGCCTAGCTCTGTAAAAGGCAGCTTCACGTACTAAGCCATGACTTAGCGGTAGAACACCTGCTTCCGCCTACGCCTAATTTGATCCCAGAGGTGGAAGCCTCGATCCCCCCCCCCCCCCCGACCCATAAAACCCCGCAGGGCCGCCTTCCTTCCTTCCTCTTTCTGTCCCACCGACGCTCCTCAGGCAGCCCGCTCACGCGCCGCCGGAGGAGCCCGGGCCGATCCCAGAGTCTGCTTGCGGCGCGCCCCTCGAAGCAAAGCGAGGCCGAGGCCACAGGGCTGCCTACCTGGCAGCAATGAGGCCAATTTCCCGCGGCTTCAATTGCCGGCTTGTCCCTTGAGCAGCTGCAAGCAGGACAGGCCGAGCCCCAGGAATGACGCCAGCGACGGCTTCCGATTCTTCCTTCCCGCCTCCCAGGCCCCGCCCCTCCGCTGAAATGGGTCCAATAGCAGGAGTCGCCCTGTTGGCGGGAAGTAGCATAACCAATTTAGAGTCCAGCGGCGCCTTTATGGCTAGTCAAGTTTTCTTCAAGGGATGAGTGCCCACGAAAACTCATCCCTTGAAAAAAAAACTTGATTGGTCTTAAAGGCGCCGCTGGACTCTACATAGCTCAATGGAAGGCGAGTGGAAGATTTTTAGGGGGAAGGGGATTGTGGTGCCTCTTTCCCTGGCGGGAAAACCCCGTTGTTTGGAGCAGTCAATGTCAGTATCTTTTTAGAATTCGAACACAGGGGATTCCGTTCATTCCAAGCGGCGTAGAAGGTTTCTGTAATTGAAGAAAGAACTGCAAGCGATAGCGTTGACAGCTCTAGGTTGGGGGATACCTGGAGACGTCGGGAGAGGAGCCATATGGAGGGGATTTGGGGCGGGGCGGGGGAACCTCAGTGGAGCAGGGCTGTCCTAAGGCATGGTGATGCTGATCTGTGTATTTTAAGTGACTTGCCATCCATCAATACAATTACGCAGTAGTCTAGACTGTACTAAACGATGAAATAATATTTGCTGCAATGTTACAGATGGGCATTGTGATTTGTCTCTGATGGCTTGTGGCTGTACAGCAAGTTTTTTAACGTTTAACAACAGTTTTGTTGACGTGCCAATACAATCAATATATGTGTAATATCATCGGCCATTTATTTTTTATTCCTGTGAGTGGTTGTCGTAGGGGCCCCAGCACACTGGTTTGCCCAGGGGCCCATAATGCTGTTAATACGCTCCTCCAGTTGAGTATAATACTATGGAGCCTCCCCCTCCCCCAACTCCAAAGCAGCTACTTTCTCCAGGAGAACTGATGTCTGTCCACTGGAGATGAGCTATAATTCCAGGAGATCCCCAGGTCTCACCTGGAGGCTGGCATCACTAGCAGCTTCCCCAAACCCTGCCCCCCTGGCTGCAGCCCCCAATCTCCAGGAATTTCCCCACCCAGAGTTGCCAGCTCTATAGAGGGGAAATTGTCCATTCTAATATATACATAGAAATCTACTCTCTGTGGAGTCTACAAATGTGTTTAATGGATTAATTTAACTCATTTATTAGCAGCCAGGACTCTACCTTTGTAGTCCTCTGCTGGCATGTGAGTAGATGGGGATGCCAATTCCAGGCTGGGAAATTCCTGGTGTTTGGGGCATGGCGAATGGGGAGATAGAGGTTAAAGGAGGAAAGAGGTTTCAATGGCACATAATGCCCTTGGGTTCCCCCTCCAAAGCAGCCATTTCCAGTACTCTCTGAAGATCAGATCAGTTGCCATTCCAGGAAATAACCCGAGCGTATAGCTGGCCTCCTTCCACCCCAGAAACGCAGCGTACACTTCCTCTAGATTCTAAATACAACTTCCACTCAGATAAGAAATTACCACTGTAAGGAACCCATCATGTGAGTGCAGCTCAGCAGACAGCAGCCTCCTCAGCTTATCACAACATGACAACACACTAGACTGGTCCTCTGCTTCGCAGCATGCTTGGAAGAACCAACCCCCAAGCTCTTTGCTCTTATTATAGTCAAGTGGAGTTCTTCAGGCTGGGGACAACTGCCTTGGTCATGCAGGCTTTTTCCAGACTTGCCTACCAGATCCAGTTGGGTGACCTTCTCTGATGACTTTTAGGAACTGCCTAAGGACCATATCTTCCCATTCTTGGTCCATTTGCACTGTTTCCAAGCCCCAGTTAAAGATTTCAGTACTGGCCTTTAAAGCTCTCTATGGCTTGAGGTGGGGCAGAGTGGTAAGGCAGCAGACATGCAGTCTGAAAGCTCTGCCCATGAGGCTGGGAGTTCAATCCTAGCAGCCGGCTCAAGGTTTACTCAGCCTTCCATCCTTCTGAGGTCGGTAAAATGAGTACCCAGCTTGCTGGGGGGTAAACGGTAATGACTGGGAAAGCACTGGCAAACCACCCCATATTGAGTCTGCCATGAAAACGCTAGAGGGTGTCACCCCAAGGGTCAGACATGATCCGGTGCTTGCACAGGGGATACCTTTACCTTTTATGGCTTGAGGACATATAGGAGTAGGCCTTATGGACAGCCTACTCCTATATGAACCTGCCTGAGTCTGACCATTGCAGGCCTCTTCTGAGATCCTGCTTCAGGTGACCCACCAGGTGAGGCTAGATGGATAACAGCCCAAGGAAGAGCCTTCTTGGCTGTGGCACCCAAATTAGGCAATTCTCTTCCTTGGGGATGTTGGTTATACCTTTCTATTATTTCACCTGCCAGCAAGTAAAGACTTTTGTGTTTTCTTTCTTTTTAATCTGGCATTTCCTCATTGACCCCTCCTTCCTGCCTTATATTTTAATTGCTGCATTTGCATTTTATAGATGTATTTACATTTTCTTTTCAATTGGTTTTATCATTTTGTTAGCTGCCTTAGAGGCCCCAAAAAGGCAGAAATCTTATAAACTACAAAACTATTGCAAATTTTAATTATGCTTTAAAGTAATATCTTTACATCTTGTAAGCTGCCTGGGGGAGATGCAGTTGTGCCAAACAGCAGGGCCAAAGTGTTGTGGTAAATAAATATCCCATAACGATCCTGTGCACTAGAGACTATAGATTCAAGTGGGTAGCCCTGTTGGTCTGAAGCAGCAGAACCAAGTTTGAGTTCAGTGGCACCTTTAAGACCAACAAAGATTTATTCAAGGGATGGGCTTTCGTCTGCATAGGACACTTCCTCAGATACAATGTAACGGAATACAAGTAATCAGTTCATACGTGTCCTTAAAATGTTAGCAGTAAATTAACATACAGCATAATGAAAATGGTTAACAGATTCCAGAGATAAATTTGAATAACAAGCTATTTAGATTTGTTTGGATTCCATTGCAGGAGACTGAATATCACAGAAAACATCTTGGGCTCAATAAATATGTCTACATAGTAGAGTTATGAGCATATATAGCATCAGTTGCTAACAACAATTAACTGAGACCTTGCCCTCTTCTCTCAAGCATGGAAGCATCTTAGGGCATCGTCTTCTTTGGAGCATTTGGCTGGGCAAAGCCATTTCCTCTGTTTACAGATCAAGAGTATATCAATCTACCATTCCAAACAACATTACATTATTCTATTCATTGTTATAATTCAATCTACTTGTTCAAATCAATTATTCCAGATATGAGATAAAATATAGAGGACATCTGGCCTTTCTGTGGGATTGTTAAGAATGCAGGTCAGCATATGGAGTGAGATAAGAATCCAATATCCCTGTTGAGTCCTGGGGATTCCGCTGTTCTGAGTGTTGTAATAACTTGCATTTTAACAGTTTCCCTTTCCGTTCTGTTCTTGACCATAATGACTATAATTTTACTTCACAAGATGATGGAAACTAAGGAAGAACTGGACTGGGAGATTAGATTTTCCCTTCCATGAAGCAGAAGAATGGGATTGCTTTGTGAAACAGATATGCACACCCTTAAAGAAGAGCAATTTTTCAAACTCTGTTTTTACCACTGGTCTCTCTCTCTCTCTCTCTCTCTCTCTCTCTCTCTCTCTCTCTCTCTCTCACTCTGTGTGTGTGTGTGTGTGTAAGAGAGAGAGAGACTGATGAGAAAGAGACACAACATCTCCAAGGCCACATAGGTTTCTTTAATCAGTTATTTAAACACTGCACAATTAACCTTTCCTCAGGTTATGTGGCCTGGACCTTTGCACAGTGGAGAAATGAAGGACCATGAACTCAGTTATCAGGTGTGCAGATAACATTGGCTCAAAAATCAAGGACTGTCCAGTGGCAACTCTCGAGCCCCCAACCCTGGGACATGCTGGCCAGAAATTATGGGTTGGATAGGATCTATGTTGGCCTTCTGAGATATTCCCATGAGTCCCTCTTTGGTTGATTAAAACATAATAGCTCAGCTGTATGGAATAAAGAGGGAGTGTTTTTGCTACAAAGGATGTTTAAAGGAAGGTTTAAAGGCGATTTAAACCCAGGAAGACAGTAGGTCCTTGTGTTGCAGAGCCTGTAAGAGCCTGATCTAACTTTGATTTATTCATTTAGACCATGCTTTTCCATCAAGTCGGTACCTGAAGTGTGTTCGATTCCCCACTCCTCCTCCACGTGCAGCCAGCTGGGTGACCTTGGGCCAGGCACAGTTCTCTCAGAGGTCTCTCAGCCCCACCTATGTTACTGGGTGTCTGTTGAGGGGAGAGGAAGGGAAGGCAATTGTAGGCCACTTTGAGACCTCTTCAGATAGTAAAAAGCAGGGTACAAAAAAACAGCTTCTTCTTTACAATATCATTCTCCCCTTTGGCATTTTAACATTACAAGCAACCCATGGGAGGTTCATGCTTCATATCAGAGTGGAGATTCAAACTTGGGTCTCCCGGATCCCAGTCTGATGTTCTAATTGCTACAATATGCTGGCTTTCTATTAACTTTAGAAAAGGCAGTCAAGCGGCAGGAGCCCTTTGTTTGCCATCCAAGGCCAGTTGGAATGCAGGGGCAGAGGGGAAGAACATGATTTTAACAGGGAAAACTATGCAGAGGGCTGGAAGGCTTAAACCTCCCCTCCCCTCCTCTCCCCGTACAACCCCAATCTGAATTAAAGCGGCATACCAACATTTATTTCCAGGATCTAGTTGGAACCTAGCTTTCCCTGGGCAATACCTCTGACTGCACTGCCCCTTTTCACTCTGCAGGGAAAAGTTAAGGGGACTGAACATTCTTTCTTGGAAAACAGCTCCCTTCACATAGAGATCTAGCAAGTCACAGGCCTCTCTCCTGCACCAGGGGGAGCATTTTTGCAGGGAGGAGCATTTGGCGCCCTGCGTCTTCACCTGCACTCTATAATGATCCCACTGAGCAACAGACTAGCAGTTGAATGGGCTTCCAAAACACTTTTATATAAGAGGATGAAAGTTTGTCTTGTATTGATAATGCCACGAGACTAGAGTTAGGGGATCTTGAAAGAAATATTTATTTAAAACATTCCTCCAGTGTAAGGTTTGCTTTACACATTAACATCCCGAGCATACACCTTTCCCCAAGTTGTCATGCGATGCAGAAACATACCAAGGGCAAATTATTTTTGTAAATGGATAATTTCAAGATCTGGTGCGGTGTAGTGTTTAGAGGTGCCAGACTCGGATCCCTCCTTTGTCATTTTCAACCTTTTAACTGTGGAGGAGCCCCTGAAATAATTTCTCAGGCTTCAAGGAACCTAGGGAGTGATGGCAGCTGGCTATTCCAGTAGATTGTTCCACTTCTGACTGCAGGTGGAGGGTTTAAATACTAAAGAAGCCCCCGCAAATAGAAAAACAGCACAAGCCCCTTTGCCTGCTGAGCTGGTTTTCTGCATGCAGGGAGTTTGTAAGTTGGAGAAACTCCAGCTGCAGTCTAGAGTAGCAGGGAGGGACCGTGCTACCTCCATGCCACTACCTTGTTTCACTACATGTGTAAACCAGGCCTCCACTCTCTCATACGTTAACTAGCTACACGTCGCTCTCCCCAGGAGCAGACTCCATGCAATTTTAAAGTGGTTGAAATTTGCACCAAAGCATCCCGGCATTTTAATCACCCTGTAGGGAACAGAGCTAGGATTTGCATTTTCCTCTGCAGAGAAACAGATGCTTATGAGGGACATAATACAGGGAAGGCTGAGTCTTTTCTTTCACACTGGGGTTGTTGGGAGACAGTTTCAGAAACGGCATGCTTGGTATTGAGTTTTCAGCTCAAAATGGATTAATGGACCAGTCACCCATGGAGGTGTTGAAATCACTCACACTGCGAGTCGAGTTACCGGCGGCTGAATTTTACTTTGCCCTCCAAATATTTGCCACGGCATGCCTTTCAGATTGCTGCCTCCCCTTCTGCAGTGAATAAGCGTGCAGCGCGGCCACTTCTAGGATGCAGCCTTTTTGGGGTTTTTTC
Organism: Paroedura picta; assembly: GCF_049243985.1. NCBI lineage: Eukaryota > Metazoa > Chordata > Lepidosauria > Squamata > Gekkonidae > Paroedura > Paroedura picta. The sequence goes on from NC_135373.1 coordinate 45,991,432, forward strand.
TGCAGATGTGAATGGTAGCAAAGGGATCTCTGTGTGAGGGGTTCCCGTGGGCATCAGCTTGGCAGCAGGGTAGCAACAGGAGGCTGGACGAGATGAAGCTCCAGGCTGCTCCAGAAGGGCTCTCTTCCTGTTTGCCCAGCTCTAAGGGGGAGGGAGGGCCTGGCCAATGAATTTACCAGGAAGGACCCTGCTGGGACCCTGCCCTGAAGGCAAAGCCTTTCCCCAGCCCAGCAGGACACACTTGGTCCAGGAGCTTCCTCTACTACTCAGTCCCTTCCTCTTGCAGTGTCAGATGGAAGTCATGGGGGGAGTGGGGTGAGGGGAAGGCTGTCATCTGTGTTTTTAGTCAGGTCTGAACAGAGAGGCTTGTAGTGCTGCTAGACCCATTCAGCATGACTTGTTCTTGGATGAATAGAATGGCCTTCAGCCAATAATATGGGGCATGGGGGGATATCGGAGCACGACATGCTAATCTCAGATCTCTTCCCCAAATGCCCCTTCCAAAATGAATAGGTGCTTCGGGACATTGTAAAGACTGATGGTTGTTTTTTTTAATATTCTAGCATCAGATTTTGTGGACTAAAGAAACCATGCAGAGCCAGGAGAGCCTACGATTGTGAGATTTGTCTGCCAAACAAAGGATGTTGGGGGGGGGGGCTGCCTCCGTATCAGGACCCTAGCTTTCCTTGGAGGTCTCCCATCCAAATACTAACCACCACCCCCCATGCTTAGCTTCTGAGATCTGCCAAGCATACCTGGACTCAGGTCCACCATAGTAAATCTATGGTAGCAAAAATAAAACAATTCAGGGCCGATTCTGTTTTATCCATCCCACCCTTTAAAGCAGGCGTAGTCAACGTGTGGTCCTCCAGATGTTCATGGACTACAATCCCCATGAGCCCCTGCCAGCTGGCAGTGGCTTATGGGGATTGTAGTCCATGAACATCTGGAGGACCACAGGTTGACTACCCCTGCTTTAAAGAGCTCAGGGCTGCAGACATGGTTCTCCCCTGTACCCTCCTAATGACCCTGCAAGGTAGACAAAGAGAGAGATTAGACTGCAGTGGCAATTGATTCCATCTCTTTGTCCCCCACCTTACTTCCTAACAGGAGCTCCAGGTGGCTTCTACCAATGTCCTCACTTCTTTAATTTTGTCTTCCCAATAAGAAGCCAGGAAGGAGGGAGGGGGAATGAGCAGTACTGGGCCAAAGTAGACCGGTGTCTTTTCATGGCAGGGTGGGATTTGAAACTGGATCTTCTGGGTCCTCCACAGGCACATCAACCCCTGCACCATGCTGGCTCAGGTCTCTTTTGAGGTTGGTAAGAGCCAGCTTGGTGTTGTGGTTAAGAGCGGCAGCCATTAATGTGGGGAAACAGGTTTGATCCCACCCCCTTCACATGCAGCCAGCTGGGTGACCTTGGACCAGTTCTCTCAGAGCTCTCTCAGCCCCTCCTTCATCACAGGGTCTCTTTTGTGGGGCGAGGAAGGGAAGCTGCCCGTAGCTTCAATGGCACAAAGGGGGCCAGGCCCCATCCATCTCTTGCCATGCTCCTCCAATCAGCACTTGGGGGCTGGTGTGAAATTGTCACAAGTGTAAATACTGTGTGAAAAGGGAAGGCGTTGAGGTAAAGATGTGAATTCTGTCGTAGACCTTCCAAATGTGAATTCTCTATGCAATTGTCTAGCGCAGAATTCGCCGTTAGAAGGGTTGAGGAGTCTGACGTGCCTTTTAAAAACATGTAAGAGTGTATTTGTGTATAAAATCATATTGAAGTAAAGCAGAGAAAATAAATGATGACAGATTGCCCATGTAGTCATTTCCCATCCCCCATTACGTTTTCTGGCTATGGGCTCTAAGGAAAGGCAATTGTAATCCGCTCTGAGACTCTTTTGGGTAGTGAAAAGCACTCTTGTTCTCTGCAGTCCTGCTGAGATACTTTAACTGACATTCTGCACGGGTCCTTTGACCCACAGTTTGCAAAATGGGAGATATTTACCATAGAGAGGGGTGGTATATAAATGGAATAAATACATAAAAATTGGGAGGTATTGCAAGCAGCGGATGCTTCAAGGGATGCCTGTTTTCTTCTTTTTTGCCAGAGGCTAAGAGTTGGGAGGGGAGTTCTTGGAGGGCAGTGGGGGTGGGGTGGAGGAAACACGAGCACCCATCCATGCACAAGAGAGGGGCAGAAACTGACCATAGCAGAACTCCGCCCCACCCTCACCACTCAGGGTTTCCCAGGAGCCAGCAAGGCCTGCAGAAAGGGCCGCCCTCCACTGCAGATAAGATAGCGTAATTAAATAGTACTGTACAATTGCGAAGTCAGTTGCTCTCACATGGCAGAGGCGGCTGTACGGGGAGTGCTGCAGACGAATCACAGCAATGGGGGAAATGTTTGAGATCTCATCCTTGCAGGGCAGTGACCTAGAATGCCTCTCCCCCCCCCCCCCCCGTCAGCCAGGCGCACACACATGGGGGGTTGTCCCCGCATCCCCCCTTCCCCTGTGGGCTGCGCCTCTTCATTTGCTCTCCAGCTGGTACTTCTCAGAACAGATGTGCGCAGAGGGTGCGTCACTCTGTCTGCCACTGATCGCTCCTTCCTGTCGCTTGCACGCAATGAAGATTTGTGCCGCGGCTGCACTCGGCTGTTGCCCAAAGAAACCGGACTGAGCAGACTTCGGCAGCCTTTGGCCAGAACCTTAGTGAAGCCACCCTGTTAAAAACAAAAGGGACGGACAGGCTTGCACCAAAAAGCATGTCTAAGAACTAGGAGGGCCAGGACAGGTCCTATCTGATAGGTGCCGAAGAGATCAGCAAAATACGTGTTTATGATTTCATTGGCGTATAAACCTCACACAAGCTGCCCTCAGCCTGCTGCGGCTTAGAAATCAAATAAATGGATAATTAGCAATCAGTTAAGAGAGCCAGCATGGTGCCGGGGTTTAGAGCAGCAGCCTCTAATCTGGAGATCTGGGATTAATATTTCCCCACTCCCCCTCCACCAGCCCACAGCTGAGTTCTTTCAGCCCTCCCTACCTCACAAGGTACCCGTTGTGGGGAGAGGAAGGGAAGGCGATTGTAAGTACTCTAAGACTCCTTCGGTGTGAAAAGGAGGTACACGCTAGTGCCATTATTGGTACTTTCCAGGAAAAGGCAAGGATGCTTCAGGACCAAATCAGACTCACACACAGGTCTGCCACCATCCAAACACCCTGGACTTAAACCAAAGCTTCAGACATTCCACGGCCAGTTTAAAAGCAATCCAAGTATTTGTGTCCTCAGGTGCCAATTTTGGGTAATCTTGTCCTCATTGGCAACACCTGTCGAATGCCCTTATTACTCTACAGCTGAGGGTCTTTGTAGGTAAAGAAACGAGACACAAGACGATAAAATATTTGGCTTGTGAAAAAGAGTTTATAGAAACAAACAGCATCAGATCCCAAATATCAGATGGGTCATTGGGGGGCGGGGGAGAATCCACCAAACTTATTTGTCTTTCCTCTAAAATTTCTCTTTACAAATTGCTCCAAATTGCACTATATAAAGTATGCCCTTTGTTTAAAGCATGCTACACACCCTGCTACAGCTCTTCCGAGGCAGGCCTGTACCACTTCACAGTGCAGATGGATAAACGCATATTAAGACATGAAATAAAAAACTCACTCCAAGTGGAAAGTTGGAACATCAGGATTCTAAATTTGATTTTTCCCCTTGATGCGTTAGATTTCTATGTGCAAGGAGTTGGCTTTCCCCATAGCAGAACTCCTAAGGGCCACCCAATTTCCAACCACATGGATGAGGGTGTCCAGACTGACTTCCTGCCCCCAAGCTCCAGAATGATCATTAAGTGCTGGTTCACACACTGCCAACTGGAAGTGATGAGTTACATTAAGCAGATGTAGTCTGGAAAAGAGGGGGAGGCTCCTGACTTGGGCTAGGCCAGGGCTGGTCAAACTGTGGCTCTCCAGATAACTGTGGACTATAATTCCCATAAGCCCCTGCCTGCAGGTGCTCATGGGAATTGTAGTCCACAGACATATGAAGAGCCACAGTTTGGCCACCTGGTTAAGTGAATGGACTGGCTGTATTCCACCAACACCCACATTTCAAAGGTTCGCCAGGATTCAAACATGTCGCTTTACCAATGCAAACCAAAGGTGGCATTCTGGAGCATTTCTACTGACTTGTTTGTGTGAAAGGCATGCTGACCCCTGAAAGAACGGCAGCACACAACTAGCACGTTTAATGAGTCTTCAAAAGACCCTCAAAAAGGAAGGTGTTCATTACATGTAGCATACTCAAAAAAGGGAATTCATTGGCACAAGATACGGTGATGGCCACTCAGAGTTTTTTCTTTCTTTCAGGAGTGTGGAACAGGGATGGGGCTTGTGGATCCAGTGTCTTGCCCCAAGGGAAAACATCTGCCAGAGAAAAGCACCTTCGCTTGCAGATCCATGGGATCCAACCCACACTCGGGAAGAGTTGGCATGACTCCTGGCCCACCTGGCTGGAAACCATCAAGAATCCTTCCCCAGAGAAAGGGAGAAAGCGCTGAACTAGGTGGGTGCTTGCCCCAAATTCAACATGGCAGTGCTCTGTTTATTAGAAAGCCAGCCGTTGAATATATCCCCCCGCCCCCACACGCACAATTTTAAAAAATCCCTGGTTGCATAATAAATGCCCAAATTGCTGGCACGAGACGAGCCACCGTCATGCGAAAAGTATTATCAGCCAGAGGCAGCCTCGCCCCATTCAAACGGCCATGGAGAAACTCGCTTTAAGGCATGTCCGCATAGCAAGCTCCTGAATTGCCAGTTACCTATTGCAGCACGCTACAGGAGGGGCAGGAATGGTCCCCAGAGGGGAAACAGGAACCTGACCCTCTGAGACACCCAGCCTTGAAGACTGCTGTCAAGGCACCACAACTGCTCTGGATCTCTGCCCACACAGGCCAGGTGTGTCAAACTACCCCTCCAGTCCCTACATGGACCCAGGGCAGGGCTGCTCCCGAGGCCGTGGATGTCTAAACTGCACTCCGAGCCCAACCCCTGACGTCCACTACAGCTCCCTGATCACTTGGGAGAGCAGAGGGAAGATGGGCAAAAGACAGAGGAGGTGATGAGCCCTCCCAGGGAATGGACCGGCCTCTTGGAAGCAACGTTCCCTTGTGGAGGGGAGGGGCTCCGCCCATGGCCCTCTGCCCCAGCACAGCCTCCTGGGAACTGTCCTTCGACTCCGGCTCCAGGAAGAGTCACGAAACTAAGATATTGACACGCTCTAACAGGGGGCCGGCAGGTCTTTTTCAGGGAAGGGGAAAACCCCCCGAAAGCCAAAGCCATCCCAGGGAGAACATCCGGTTCCCAGATCGCAACCTTGTGGATGTGCCCAGGAAGAGGAAGCCAAAGCGGTGGGCAGATCCAACTCCCTGCAGGGTGGGCTGCTGCTGCTAATTATTCGCCTTTGTCATCCAGTTTGCGTTTCACTTTGGTGGTCATGTAGAGGGCTGTGAAGCTGCAGGACGCCACCACGAAAAGGCACAGGGCAGAGAAAACAGGGGCCAGGCCACTGTGCAGCCGCGCATAGATGGGTCGCCGCGTCTCGTAATCCAGGAGCACCGCCTCCACCTGGGTGAGGGTGCAGAGCAGCAGGAAGACGTGGAAGATCTGGTGCCCTTGGCCGACAAAATGGCACTTGTCGGGAAACCATTTCTCCGGGTACGGGTAGGCGAAGAAAAAGGCCCCAATCAGGAAAAAGAGGACGTGGCACTTGTGGTACAGAACAGCCGGGTCTGCGATCCCAGAGGAGGCATAAATGCGGTAAGCCACTGGGCTGATGTCCAACGCATATGCCACGGCTGAGGGCATTTCCTGGCACAGCCGGCCCTGCAGAGAGGAGAGCTGGGGGCACCTGTATTTGGCGTAGCAGGATCCGGCACAGGAGAGCCAGGCCAGCAGGATCGCCCCCGGCACATAGAAGCTCACCACCCGGGCATGCCACTCCGGCTCGATGGCATAGTAGTAATGTACTAAGGCACTGCTGTATTGGTAAGTGGCAACGCCCACATAATCCAAGAAGAAGAAGGCGTAGTGCCAGAACTCCGACTTGGCTTGCAGGAGATGGGCCAGGGTGCTGAACGTCGAGTAGACGACGGAGGAGACGGCGATGACCAAGAGGGGCAGCGTGTGCGGATCACCGAGGAAATCCACCGCCTGGGAGAGCCGCCAGAACCTCGCCAGCAGGATCACAGCGGCCACCAGGTGCGTCCAGACGTTGACTGCCTCATTGTGTTGTTGGAAGAGAGACAGGAAGTAGTACCTCCAGGTCTGGTTAAGGGGGCGGTAGCCGGCGTGGATGTACGGCTTCCAGAAGAGCCGGGGCACGTCCGACACCCCCACGGTGCAGGAGGAGGAAGGGAGGGCGTGCTCCAGGAGACGCGGGACCTTCCAGAGGTGCTGGACATTGATGAACAGGTGGCTGAGCTTCTCAGCCACGACCGTGGCCATGGCAGGAAGGCCGAGCCCCGCAGAACAAAAACCCCTTGGGAAAGAAAAGAGGAAGTTAGTCGGCATTGGGAAGGTTAAAAATAACGCACGCCTGAGTGTTGGGGCTGAAGCAGTGGTACGGTTGCCAGGACACCCCTATCCGCTGGCGGGGGATGAAGGCGTAGGGATGCCAGATCCAGGCTGGAGATTTAGGGATCGATCCTGGGGAGGACATGGGAGTATGATGCTACAGAGTTCACCCTCCAAAGCAGTCTTTTTCAACCTTTGGACCACGAAGGAGCCCCTGAAATAAATTGTCAGGTTTCAAGGACCCCTGGAAGTCATGTCAGCCAGTAACACCTCCCAGCCATGTCCTCAGAAGTGACGTCACCCTTCGCCCTCCTTCTGCTCTCCCCCTGCCTTTACTGTCACTACAGTGGCTCCCCCTCGTGTAGGCCCAAAGGAGTGCAGGAGCTAAGAAGGCAGCCCAGATGCCACCCCTCCCACACCACTCCACAACGGACTGCCTCCCCTGGATTGTTACACCCATGCGGGCCTACTCACTGAGCCCTCCAGGTGGACATGGCCTAGCTTGTGGTCAAGGTCATTAAGGCAGGAGGGGAAAGGCTGTGGACCCCAAAGGGCCCGTGGACCCCTGGTTGGGAATCCCTGCTCCAAAGCATCCATCTTCTCCAGGGGAACTGGTCCCTGTAGCCTGGAGATATGCTGCAATTTGGGGGTGGAGGTTTCCCCAGGTCCCACCTGGAGGCTGGCATCCCGATGAGGGCTTGTGTGCAGGCGTGTGGATGCAGTCAGAGAAGACAAAGCTCTGGCACACAGCAGGGGCAGGCAACTGTTCAGGACCACAAAAACTGTTTGCAACATATGAACAGATGCAAGAACAAAAACAGCCAAAGGACTAGCAATCATCGTAACAAAACAAAGAATGTAATCTAATTGTTGAACGCTGTCATCAGTTGCTGCACAGCTGCAGTGGGCTGGATCCTTCGGCTCTGTTCCGCTCAGTCAGAGACCATGGATTTCTTCCACTAAGTCTGGGAGAAAGGCTTCCGTTCAATGCAGAAAGCCTTCTTCCAATGGAGAAGCCTTCCTCGGTCGGAAAATGCAGAAGGCAGTCGTCGTAAGCATGGCGATGATATAAATGGGCAACGTACCCCAGGGATAAGGCTTTACGCGGCTTGGCTCCTGCATCCCTAAAGGACCGACTCGTTGCATATAACCCCCCCACCCCAAGAGCTACTCGCTCCAGGCATGCTAGCAGCCTAGCAATCCCTGGCCCCAAAGGAATCTGCCTGGCCTCAACTAGAACCAGAGCCTTTTCATCTGCAGCTTCAACCAGGTGGAACGAGCTCCCCAATGGAATCAAGGCCCTATCAGAACTCAGTCTTCTGTCAGGCTTTTGGATTAGACCAGCCACACGGACCCTGTCGCTGACCTCCTCGCCAGGAAATGTAACATCAACCCCCAATACGCCCCTTTCATATGTTATGCTGTTCCTGTAAATTTGCAATATACTCGTTGTCTGAAATTATCTTATTTCTTGGTTTGAAATGGTTACGAATGCTCCGTGTGTTTTCTTGTTCCGGTGTTGTGTACACCGTCTTGAGACTTCACCGTGAGGGCTGGTACATCCGCTGAATGAATGACTAATTAACGCTCATTTTGCACATCTGCATCAGACCCCTTCCACAAAAATTGTAGACTGGGCACATCTGTCATTAGATATGCTCACGGAAACTTGCAGGTGTCAGAAATGGGGAAGCGGAAGCTGTGGGAATTCTGATGTGGGAAAAGAGGAAGTGTTCCCTTGGCAGGTTTCTTCTGCCGAAACAGCTGCAGCTCCCACCAGTTCTGCCAGGCAGACAGTCCGAGGCAAGCACAGATCTCAGGTCGTATATTGAGGTCTTTGTCACCTTCACACCCATAGCCCTGTGAGGTAGGCTGTTTAGATTACGTCAATCGATGTCAGCTGAAATTAAGACGCATAAGAAATCGAAAGGGCTCAGGCTACAGGGAGCCATGGGGGGGGGGTATTGCTGGAGGGCCCCTGCTAGTGATCCTGACATCAGGACAAATGGAGGAGAGGGCCTGATCCAGCAAGTCTGTTCTTATTATTCTTATCTTGCCTTCCTGCTCTGCACAGCCGTACATATATGCACCTGTCCTCATGTGCTACATGTCGTGGTGACTGCACTTGGGAATGCAAGTGACCTTTGATGCCGTCCCAAATGGCAAATACATCAGATGATCTCTGGGATTTGTTTGTTTTCAATTGTGTGCTTCCAGATCCCAGTAAGATGGGAATAGGTCTGGAGAGGTGGCAGGCAAACTCTTCCAAACTAAACAAATAAATGCAGCTGCTAAGCATCTGGAATGGCCCCAGGCACAGAAGCTACAGTTTACTAAATAGATTCAGGTAGGTAGCCATGTTGGTCTGAAGCAGCAGAACAGAGTTAAAGCCAACAAAAGAACCAGCAAAGTTGTATTCAAAGTATAAGTACCATATTTGCTGGCGTATAAGACGACTGGGCGTATAAGACGACCCCCCCAACATTTCCACTCAAAATATAGAGTTTGTTACATTACATTACAGTAATATGGGCCACTATGGGCAGCTATGTCTATCCCAACTGAAGTGCACCCGGCGTATAGGACGACCCCCCCCCCACTTGGAGGCATGTTTTTCAGGGAAAAATAGTCTTATACGCCAGCAAATACTGTATATAGTATAAAAAGTATATTTTGTGTGCTTGCACTCCTCTTCAAATATCGTGAAATGGAAGCTACATATAGGTCTATACATATAGGTAGAGGGTGAGCAGCAAATTAACATACAGCATAATAAGGGTGTTTAACAGACGCAAGCACCAAACCCGAATAACAAGCTTAATTTATATGATCAACATCTGTTTGGGTTTAATTCCTGTGTGTGTGTATGTGTGTGGAGAAAAGCAGAGTGAAGGAAATAAATATATAAAAATTTGAGATTGATGGGCAGATGTACCCTTCTCAATTGTGGAATGCTGAGAGTAATCTACCAAGGCCCTGTAGTTACACCCCATTCATCTCCTCTCATGTGTAGAGGCAACAGTACAGCATCCTCTTCTTTGAGGTAGTGCTATTAACTGTGTAGTATATCTCCACTGTCCCTAAATCAGAGAAATACATTCCACTCTACCATTCCAAATTGCATTACATTCTACTATTCCAATCTACTACTCCAATAAAAAATAAAATAAAATAAAGAGGATATATAGCCCTTCTGGGGGATTGTTGAGAATACAGATGTAAGGACTGAATGATGTTAGCATACATAGTGAGATAAGAAACCATTTCTGATCCCAGCATCAGGTCATTGGCAAAATTAAAGACCCTTGACCAGAGACCTTGAAAGTCCTCTGCCAATCAGAATGGGTACCTTGGGAGACCAAGCATCTGACTCTGCCTTTCTCAGCTTTTTTTATTCATTGAGCAGCCCTGGAAACATTCTTCAGGATTCAAGGAACCACAAAAGTGGTGCAGTCAGAATACGGAATACGGTTAGGAAGCATAGCTGCATACATGTCCACCCAGGGTCCTTCAGACACCTTTGTGGATTCTTCTTTTCTCATCTGTAACCCTACAGAGCTACTCTCAAGATCAGGGGTGCCACTAAAGGAGAGGAGAAGCTCCAGCCATCCATGGAGATTTCCCAGTATAAATCCCCATCCTCCCAAAAACACTACAGTCAGCTCCAGCCTGTCAAAAAAAGACCAATTCAAGAGCCATAACTGCTCTCCTGCCAATTTGGCAATCTCTGTTGGGAGAACTGGGTTTGATTTTTACACTCCTCCACATGTAGTCAAGCTGGGTGACCTTGGGCCAGTCACAGTTCTTGCAGAGCTCTCTGAGCCCTACCTATCTCAGTTGTGGGTAGAGGAAGAGGAGTCGCTTTGAGACTCCTTCGGGTAGTAAAAAGCAGGGTACAAAAACCCAGCTTCTCCTCCTTGCAGGGATTGTTTCAGCTAGAGTGGGTACATATTTCCTTTGGGGAAGCTGCATGGCTAGGAAGAGCACTAACCCCCAGTGTCCTCAAAAGCCTTCCCTAATCTTCAAGGCAACTGCACTGAGTCGATCATTAGTGTTTTAAAGAACAACTGTAGGAAACCCTAAATTAAAGCTCTCCCACAGCACACCTAGTTTGGCCCTGAACAAACCTGCCTGGATGAAGATGAGCCACTGGTCCAGCTACACTGGGGCAGACAAATGGATGCATGCAGCCTGCTAGCAGACCACTGTCCAGCATAGCGGTGATTATTTGTCTATTTGTTTGTTCATTCGTTTATTTCCATCCTGCCACTCCTGTGACAGGTCACAACATTCATGATTCCCCCAATAAAACCCCCTTTAAAAGCCCATTAAAACCCACAAACAATTAAATCCAAATATCTTAGCGGGGATAAACCTGGAATTACGGTAAGCCTGGAATTACGGTAAGGGGGCTGTGAAAGCAGAAGCTCACTGTCACTTTAACATTTCGGTCATTCTGTATTTTCTCAGTCAACAGATACTAAGAGAACAGTCACTGTCGTGTGGAGGGGTCTGTGCTATATTCTGATGTGGCATGCTGCAAAAGAGATGGGAACCAACACACCTGTGGTCCCAAAGATGTTCATGGACTACAATTCCCATGAGCCCCTGCCAGCAAATGCTGGCAGGGGCTCATAGGAATTGTAGTACATGAACATCTGGAGGACCACGGGTGTGTTGGTTCCCATGCTTTAGGGCAGTGGTCCCCAACCTTTTTATCACCAGGGACCACTCAACGCCGGGGACCACTCACCAGGGACCACTCAATGCCTTTTACTGAGGCCTGGTGTGGGGGGGTAGTTTACTCGTCTACTCTCAACCACTGCCCTAGCGCTCTCTGATCGCTATGGTAATGTTTAAACATCCCTTCAAAATAAGATACAGACACGCCACAACAATGAAGTGTGTTGTAAAGGGCCGGGGGGGATGAAATAAAGGGCCGTGGGGGAGGGGAAGGCGTCCTTCGGGGCCCACCTCCAATTAGTCGAAGGACCCCATGTGGTCGGCAGCCCACAGGTTGGGGATCACTACTTTAGGGGACTGCTTTCCAAGATCCTCACCACTTTAGTCTGGTCCAGCAACACAGCATCCTATCGAGCGCCTTCTTGGGATCACTGACCACAAATTAGTGATGCCTGAAATGTTAACAGTTTGCAAATTTACCCTCTTGCTTTGCAACACGTAGCCACACCCTGGGCAATCCCTTTCTAAATAAGGAGATGCCTGGTCGACCCACATGGGCACTATCCCAAAGCAATCCTTCAAATAGCATCATGGAAGCTTTTTGCTTATTAAACTACTAAATGTTCTCTCGTTTCTTTTGGTAACACGGAGAGCCATTTTGTCTGTTTCCGTGCCACTGCAAGCTAAAAGAAGAAGAGCTGTTTTTTTAATACCCTGCTTTTCACTACCTGAAGGTGTCCCAAATGGGCTTACAACCACCTTCCCTTCCTCTTCCCTGTGACACCCTGTGAGGTAGGTGGGGCTGAGAAAGCTCTAACAGAACTGCTCTGTGAGAACAGTCCTAAGAGAACTGTAACTAGCCCAAGGCCACCCAGCTGGCTGCATGTGGAGGAGTGGGAAATCGAAAACCCACCCTCCAGATTAGAGTTTGACAGTTTTTAAATAATACAAAAAGGCAGGTTATAGTTCTTTAATGGACCAACAGTAACCTTTTACCCAAACCAGCAGCTGTGATTCAAGCCAACACCCTACGGTTACATAAGCAAAGGCTTGAAGGTGGGGCTGGAATCTTCCAGGACCTGTAAGCGGCCTCTCTTTATCAAGATCTTTATCAAGATCTGCTGTCTTCGTTAGGGGAAAGAAAGAGAAAACAAGGCTACAAAAGTGCTAAAAATAATATTGCACACACACAAAAAATAAGAGCCGTGTGAGGAATCTTCTTCCTCTCTCTCAAACTTAACAGCCCGCTCAGTTCCTGGCTCCTTTTATGTCCCTTAATGGTCTGCGTTCCACCCCCACCCTGTGTTATGAAAAGATCTTTTAAGAGGAAACCACTGGCTGACTTCTGATATCCTGCCCCAGAGCCAAGGAAGGTCCCCAACACATCTGGGAAGGGCTCCCACACTGAGTAACGACAACATTTGAGAGAGATTTTCTTGCGCAAAAGCTGCAGGAAGTTTTCTTCTCTCCTCTGTTGGTTCCAGATGGATTTAACCTAAAGTTTTGACAGCAGGATGGAACTTTCTTGTCCCTCCTCTCAATGCTCCTCCAGGGCGATACCAGACCTCTGTGTGTGTGTGTATAAATTGATGGAGATTGCCAATTTAGTCCGGATTCAAGCCCAGGGTTTTCTTTCCACTGTTGCCCGGCATTTTTAGATATCAGGATACCTCTGAGAAAGTTTGCACTTGTACCACTGTTTGTTCCCATAGAAACCCTCTGATTCATCCCATGCAGGCTTGCTCGGAAGAAAGCCCCACTGAATCCAGCTGGGTCTCATGCCTGCCAATTAACCAGTGCCAGATTGCCTTGCTCATTGCTCAGTCTCCTCAGAAGCCAGGCAGGGCCAGCCCTGACAAGTTCAGGGTTAGTCAAACTGCGGCCCTCCAGATGTCCATGGACTACAATTCCCATGAGCCCCTGCCAGCATTTGCTGTCAGGGGCTCATGGGAATTGTAGTCCATGGACATCTGGAGGGCTGCAGTTTGACTACCCCTGATTATTTGGACAGGAGATTTCCAAGGAATACCTGGGCCTGAACATCTCCTCTTGAAAACATTACCAGCTGGCCATAACTCCACTCTGACTCGATGGCAAACCATAGCAACAACAGTAATTGCAACACGACACTGCCAGTTTGTGCATATTTACTCAGAAGTAAGTCCTGCTATGTTCAGCGTCGCTTTCGACTTCCCCCTTAGTTTAGCCCAGTGCACATAAGTTGCAGTGAACACGGATACAACCTGCAGGGAGATATGCACCTGCTCCCCTTTGTAAGGAAGACAGTCCATGTTCACTTTACAGAGGAAAACTGGAACAGCCCCTGGAGAAAGGTAAGGCTTCAATGGTACATTCAGCTGAACCTGCATTCCCTATAAGTAACATGAGAATTACTTGCTGCAATTACTGGGGTCAGAAAGTGAATTTCCTCCAGGCCTGACTGGCCAGGGATTCTGGTTTTGGGAGGGGAGAGGGGGAGAGAGCATTATCTGGGCATGGAATTGGGGTGACAGTGGGTGGGCAGGTAGTTGTGAAGGTTGGACTAGATGACCCTGGAGGTAGTTTCCAATTCTATGATTTTGATTCGAGTATAATAAAAAATCTAGTGTCCGCTGTACACAGACTCTACATGACCTCATTCTCATTTGGGAAAAGGGCTTTTGTTGCAGGGAAACAAAACCGATGGCACTTGAAAGATATCTTGAAGCAGATGTTCTGGCACCAGCTTTATCCGATGCATGAAGGGTTTCCTCCACTAGCAAGACACATACATGGGCATAGAACAGAAAAACCGAGCCGTGAAGTCTACAGTCAATGAAATGCAAAAAGCACTGCCGCTGTTCTGTTTCTTAAACCCCCAGGCTTCCAGGCTCCTCAGAGCCAGGCACCTACTGCATGTCTCAGGCTTCCTCTGCCAGCTCCCAGCTCCTTAGCACCTTGGGCATCCAGCAGAGCCGGCGCTGGCCCACATGAAATCCGGTGGCCTTCACGGTGCCAGGAGATTTGGGTTTTCTCCCCGCACTGTTTTCCCAGGTCAGCTTGCAAAGCAAAACTAGTTGGCGGGAATTGATCTACTCCCCCCTCCCCCCCCCCCCGCTCCGCTTTCCAATGCCGCTTCTCTCTTTTAAAGGCTTGTGCCATCAGCCCGATGCAAAGACCCGGCCGACTCGCAAGTGTTTGAGGCGAATCTGGGTGGCCCAAGAAAAGGCAATCTTGCACGGCTTGCGTTGGGGTGTCCCTGGAGGAGGCCAGACTCCGGGGACTCCGTGGGTCTGGCTTCCGAGGGAGCACGCAGGGGCGCGGAATGCACCCCCCCCACACACACACACACACACCGGCGGCACGACCGGCAGCTTTCAGCGGACACAGCCCACTCCCAGTTTAGGTGCTCCCCCCCCCCACCGACCAGGGGGCTCGTGCGGACGCTCGCACGTGCCTCTCCCACCCCCGGGCCTCGCTCCTCCGCGCCCCACTTTCCCGCCTCCCTCCCTCCCTGCCTCTTACGGACCTCCGGCGGCGGCGGCTGCTGGTGCTACCCGAAGATGCTCCAGAGTCCGCCTCTCCGTGAACTCCAGCGGGACCGATGGGCAGGAAGCGGCCGCGAGAGCCAGCCCGAGCAGAGGCAAGGCCGCCCCTCTGCGGCAGCAACCGCCCCTCGCGGAAAAGACCCGCCTCGACGCTTGGCCGCCCCCCCACGGCTGCTGGCCGGCCGGCAGGCGCCGCCGCACCGAAGCGCCGCCGAGGGCTCCCGCAGCCAGGCCCGGCGGGAGGGGAGGGGAGGGGAGGGGAGGCGAGGCCACCGGTGTGGAGAGAAGGGGCACTGGGCAAAATTCTCCCCGCGCCTCCGCGGGAGGGAGGGAGGGAGGGAGGGAGGACAGACGCCTGCCCGCCCGCCCTGCTTCGCCTCGGCCCGCCCCATTGGACGCGCGCTTTCGTTACATAACGGGCGGGGGGCACGTGGCAAGGAAGCCCCCCGCCCATGGGCCAGGGGGGCGGCCGGGACTGCGCCAGGCAGCTGCGGGATGCCGCCTGGACCGTTCCCTGGCTCTTTATAAACCGTCGCTAGGGCCCAACCATTTTATTTGGGGCGGGAGCCGTCCGCGGGAAACGCTGCATCCCCCCCATTGGCTTCTCCTGCTCCTGTTTGCAGTTTTTTTAAAACAGCACCAAAAGGAGCATTCCTGTCTGCCGGCCCACCTGGGAATGTCTCTTCGGGCAGCTCCTTTTCTGGCATTCTTGAAAACGGGAGACTGATGCTCCTTTGGGCCAAGTGGTGCCCTTGAGATCGCAGCCAATCTATTTGTAGAAGTACGTAGGAGTCTGGCTTAGCTCGGGGTGCCCAAAACATAAAGCAGCGGTCTATCTGGTTTGTGCATGCAGACAAGAAACCAAGTAACAGGTGGAGTCTTTATCTTTGCAGAAATGATGAGTCCTTTATTGTAAGGTTCTGTATTTTAGACGGGATAGAGCAGAGCCAAGATTTTAAACTAGTCAAACGAGGATGGATAGAGATGTAGAAAAGCATGCCAAGGTGAATAAAAGGGCACTGCATAGAGAACTGGGGTCAAGCTGGAAGGAAGTTTCCCTGACAGTAGGAATCTACACACCAAAGGGATAGCTGGTCTACTTATCTCTTGATTCCATGATGTCCCCTTCTGAAGTCTGATGCCAAGAGACAGCACCAAGTCCTTCACTTCCAACAGCAGCTTCATACATCAGAGCAGCAAGCTCAACCTGAACATTTTTTGAAATCTTTCTCAATGCTTCTCTGGCCACCACTGACGCATTTAGTAAACAGGGCCTCAGTTGGAGCAAAGCTTGCCAGTTCAGTTTTTAGAATCCATTGCCATTTCGTTGGCGCTAGCAGTATACTGGCGGCGGTAAAGGTATCCCCTGTGCAAGCACTGGGTCATGTCTGACCCTTGGGGTGACGCCCTCTAGCGTTTTCATGGCAGACTCAACACGGGGTGGTTTGCCAGTGCCTTCCCCAGTCATTACCATTTACCCCCCAGCAAGCTGGGTACTCATTTTACCGACCTCGGAAGGATGGTAGGCTGAGTCAACCTTGAGCCGGCTGATGGGATTGAACTCCCAGCCTCATGGGCAGAGCTTTCAGACTTGCATGTCTGCTGCCTTACCACTCTGCGCCACAAGAGGCTCTTACTGGTGGCGGTAGTGGGGGCCATAACTAACTTTTCATATCACCAACACCTAACAGGAGCAGCAAATGCACATGTGAAGGGGAGCTTTTCCTGAAAGATTTATAATCATTTGGAGCAACCATACTTCACAAATCCTTCCCATATTAGCATCTCCCTTCTCCCAATACTGGGAGAAGCTGCAGCATGCATGAATGGAATAGGTAGAGAACTTGCTGGGTGTTTCCACCGCTGGATGTTCTAGCCACTAGATGGCACCCAACCTCTTCAGATTATTTCCTGCCTCTTCCTGAGGGAGAGCAGGGAGCCTAGAATCAGCTATTAAGTTATTTTACTACTTTCTATTTTACCTTCTTCTGCCTCTTTTCACTTCACATTACAACAGTCTTTTTCAACTTTTCTACTGTTGAGGCTTCGAGAAACCCTACAAGTGGCATAAGTGTGCACAATATGGCTGGGAAGCATAGCTGTATACATGCCCACAGAGGCCCCTGCCCTTCCCACCCCTTATAGGCCCATCATTGGTCATAGGGGGATCAACATGACCATATATGGTCATATCACCTGATCAAGAAACTCTGGGTTGAGAAAGCCTGCATTAGAAAGTCAGGAAATAAATGAAATAAAATTCCAAGTGAAACTGACCTTTTTAGCCCTGGCTGAAAAGTTATTACTAAATATTGATGCTCCAGTAACAGCTCACCCAAACCTCTTCATTTACTATGCTGTGTTATAGTTAATTCAGGTGCTGTAATTGATGGCTTGACCACAACACATGTTAGCCCCTGATAGTATGTTCTTTGTTTTGCTGTTAAAATATCAAAAAATTCCAATATAGCAATTAATGTGAGTGATGTAGTACTTGACATGCACTAAAAAAACCCAACCGTCTTCATAAACGTGTGAGCAACAATTACATTTTGAAATAAATAGCTACATGAAAATTAGCATTTTCAATCTCTTCTTCCCTCCATTCCCCAGAAAAATTTAATTGTGGTACATCAGTTGGCCCATTTCCAACCTGCTAGTTTGGTACCAGAGAAGCAAGACATCTAATGAGGGTAAAAGTGAAACAGGATGTTGATTTTTAATTACAGCTGATATTCATAAAAGAGCACAATAAAGCCTAAGCATATCTCCATCATGAGTTTAAAGACTAGAAGTTTTAACGCGAGTAACCCACTTCTCAGCTGACTACATTACTTCAAGATGCAAGCCAACTCATTCCATCTCCTTCATTTTCAGCACTGCCAGATGTTTCCAACCACACTTGCTAAAGTCAGCAAGGAGAACCATCCCACTTAAGTGTATTTATTGTTGGCTGACACAGTCTCAGTTACAGAAATGAATACAGTTGTATTTTTAATATGTTGATGTAATGAACAAGGTCAAGCATACACAGCCATGTACAGGAAGTAGTTTCACATTTTTACTACCAACAAACTGAAAGAACCTAGCACCAGTCATACTATTTTAACGAACACTGCAACAGCCAGAGGGTGGGGAAGCTCTCAAGTTAAAAGTAACCTTCATATCAAGGTAAAATGATTACTACAACCACAGCTGCCAGTAATTTCCTGTATTAATGAAAAACCCAGACCTTTAAGAAATTACAAACTCATTCTAAGACTTCCAAAGTTGCTAGCCCCTTCATAACTTGACAGTTCAATATTGTTCTGTTTGTCTG
This sequence comes from Paroedura picta, assembly GCF_049243985.1. Classification (NCBI taxonomy): domain Eukaryota; kingdom Metazoa; phylum Chordata; class Lepidosauria; order Squamata; family Gekkonidae; genus Paroedura; species Paroedura picta. Next base: position 46,009,536 of record NC_135373.1, read on the forward strand.
GGGATGTATAACTACCCCTTAGGCCACACGATGGAGCTATTTAGCAACCAAACCAATATAAGGGCAAGCGGCTTAGGCTGCATATAAAATTACTTTCATTTTGCCACATCCATCCAAAAGTTAGAATACCAGTAGAACACCATCCTCACCCTTATCCTATTTATTTTACAAAGGAATTGTAAAATAGTGGTTGATCTACAGGCCTCCAGAAAGTCTTTATTTGTACTTACACAGCTCTGCCAAGGAACTCAAAAATGCAATTATCAGGGTAGCACCAATTACTTCAGTAGCTAAACTGAACTGCAATATTGCTTTAACCAGAAAACCAATCTGTTCTAACAGTCTCTAACAGTCATGGAATATATAAGCCTGCTCCTTCACCCATGCCTGATTTTGCTACCCACACTTGATACTAGGGTCCTATTTTCAACACTGACTTGCAGCTTACAGTAAGGACAACCTTAACATTGCAAATGAAAGTTAACAAGCATCTAGTTTCAAGGTCAGATCAGCTGCATGTTAATAAGGAGTTATTTGTTGGAATTTCAAGCATGTCTATCAAGGGAGGTGGTTCTGAATCGTTTCAGCAAAACAGCAGCTGACAACTGCTGAGGTGTAAGACAAAGGTCTTATTGTAGAATTGGGACAATAGGCACAACTCTAAACAACAAAATAGGCTACTGTGGAGTGTCCCTAGCCACTAAACAGGAACTTTGTTTGCAGGCATTCAATTCCAGTATTACAGCAATATATTTTAGCCATGGCTATGCTTGAATTGCATATTTAGTATGTGTCATGCTAGCCTCAGAAACAGTCACCTGTGATAATAGCACTGTGCAGCTTTATTTAAGTCACTTGGTTACAGCAATATTTGTAAGACTGATAGATTCTGAAGTGTAACAGATTCAAGCATGAACATTACACTACATATTCTGTTCACAAATATGTCGAATACAGCACTAGCCATCAATCCAGGAACAAAATGCACTGGAATAGAAGAAATGCAACAAGATAGCTGCACTGGAAAGACAACAGTTTAGAAAGAGTGAACATGAAAAGCTCCCCTCTCGTTCCCCAAAGCAAATGTACAGTTGGGTCTAATTATACAGCTCTACATCAGTTTTCTAGGAACTTAACAAAAACACTGGCCAATACAGTCTTTGGATATTTCAACAAAGGGGAGAAAGTCAATTTCCAGGATGAAGTCAGTCGCTTTCATTCTCACCACCTTCTTTCCCTCCTTCTTTGTTCTTCCGTACTTCTTCAATATGCTTATCCTGATCAAGTAAACAAAAGACAGCAAAATCAGATTGTTACAACAGAAATTAATTAAAATGAGAGCACCTTCAAGAGTCTTAGTTCACAAAGCATGGGTTTTGTGTTATATTTACAGGACTGGATTCCTACAATTGTAAATTCACTACATGTGCAGTGTATGTCCTAAAGGCTTTGACGGCGATCCACCCATGCAGATTTGCACTCACCTGCTTATGGGCCAAGTTTCCATCCTAGGCCAATGCTAGTGTGCTCAAGCATCACCTAGTTTAAAGAGATGCTGCTACAATAGTAGCATCAAAACAGATCCTACTGTGTTCTAGAAAACTGCAACTTAAGGGCTCAGCAACAGTTTTAAAAAGATGAGGTACAATGCAATGAAGGATTTCCCTCAAAATTTGGGAGGGCTGATCAAGGGTCTAATTCAGGATAAGTGTTTAGCTCATAGTGCATGGATTTGTACTTTTCTATCAAGCACTTAAAAAATTCTATGCATATGATAGCGTACTTTGCTCAATTGCCAAATGTAAGTATTACTGGTGGTCCAAATTCACACTGCACTTTCTATGGGATGCTTGAACTGCAACTTACTTTCTCTCTCAAGCGCTCCAGTTTGGCAGCCATTTGCGCTTCTCTGTTCTCTTTGTTAGCTTCCATTTTATGGGTCAGCTTTTCCTCTGCCATTTTGCTGAAGTTGTTATTCTCTTCAATCGCCTTCTGCAGCACCTCTTTCTCGTGCTCTCGTTTCTCGGCCAGTTGTTTCAATACCTCAGCTTCGTGGGACTAGAATACAGATCCATACCATGTTCAGTTGAGAGAAGTCTGTATGTAATTACAGTGGTTGGCTGTGTTAAGGATGAATTTGAGTCACTCACAGTAACCTCAGCCTACTAATAGCCAGTTTGTTTCAACAAGGGCAGAAGATTTACCCTGCACAACTTTCCTTGTAAGAAAATCTTCACCCACCATTTTTAGCCTTTCATAATGTTTAATATAATTTGGAGATCTTGTTCTATGTTCTGAGCAAATGCTTATAACCAGAACAATCCAGGTGGAACTGCAGTTATTTTATTTGCAATATATAGTCAGTCCTTCAATGTTTGACAAGAAAAACAACTTGAGATATAAATTTTTATATGTGCTCAGCTCTTAATTGGCTGCAGCTGTAAGTTTACATTGACACAGATGCTCACCAACAATCATTAAGTCTAAGGGTACGTGCATTTACCTTGCGCCTTTCTTCCGCAGCTTCTAGTTTCCTTTGAATTTCCTCCAGCGAGAGATCTTTCTTCTTTGGAGGTGAAAGGGGAAACTCTGGAACTGCATCTTTTGAAGGAGGACCAAGTATCAATTCAAATGCTTGGCCAGAAGCACGTTTTTCCAGTTCTTTCACTTGCATGTCTAAAACAGAAGTTGTCAGCAACAGTTAATTTTCCAAACCCTATCATGCTAACGAAATCAGTTGTGATTAAGACAGCCTCTCAAGCTGAATAAAGTAAGCTGAACTCCAAGGCTATAGTTATTAGCCATGGCTTCTTTATGCAGGCCTTGGTATGGCAAGAGGTCTAGAGAATTGACATAATTCCAAGTACAAATCTTGATTTTCCTGCATTCCTCAAGAAACCCAGTTTCAATTATGTGATGGTGAAGTAAACTGATGCACCCAAATATCCAATCATGAAATGATTTAGTATATATAAGAAATTACCCCCATTTGGTATTTTAATATATCAATAATCCTATTGAAAAGATAATTTGTATCTTCATATTTAAAAATGCAGTTTTTCTCCTACCCTGCAGATGGCAAAAATAAACACACGTGTCAAATACTATTATATTTGCAATTCTACTTGTAGAAAACTTACAAACTTTCAAATTCTCCAGTTCTTTGCAATCAGTGGCAATATGAATCAAGCAAAACCGTCTGAAACTCAACCCCTCCAAGATGGAGGCCCTGTGGTTTGGTAGTAAAGGGCCAGATCAGGAAGCACACTTGCCCAACCTGGACAGAGTGCAATTGAAGACCTTACACTCTATCAGGAATTTGTGCATCATTCTTGATGCCTCCCTTACAATGGTGGTTGTCACTAGAGTAGCCCAGGTGGCATTTGGCAAGGCTTCTAGTGCTATGTCTGTCTCCGGAACACCTGGCCACAGCAATGGCCACCTCCAGACTGGACTTCTGTAGCTCTCTCTACGTGGGCCTTCTCTTGGTCTTGACCTGGAAACTACAGCTTGTACAAAATGCAGCTGCTAGTTTCCTCAGAACATCATGGAGAGCCCATATCCAGCCAGTGCTGGGGCATCTGCATTGGTTGCCAGTTGAGTACCAGATCAGGTTCAAGGTAATGGTATTAACCTTTAAGGCCATATATCATAGAATCATAGAGTTGGAAGGGGCCATACAGGCCATCTAGTCCAACCCCCTGCTCAACGCAGGATTAGCCCTATATGGTCTGGGCCCAGTGTACTTGAGGGACTGTCCCTCTTTCTATGTGTCCTCCCCCGGTAGAGCACTTTGTCTGGTGATCCCTGGCACACAGCAAGTTGCCTGGCCTCAACCAGGGCCTTCTCAGCCCTGGCCCCTGCCTGGTGGAATGAGTTCTTAGAAGAGCTAAGGGCCCTCTCAGTTCTGCAGGGCCTGTAAGACTGAACTCTTTCACCAGGCTTTTGATTAAAGTCAGCTTACAGAAGATCTCAACTTACTGAGGTTGGAGTCTCTCACCTGTAACATCAGCCCCAGAGACTTGGAGGAGTTAGCAGAATAGGGGGATGGGTGGGGGGTGGGGGTCCTATACAACTGTATTTGTATGGTTTTCTATTATTGTATGTTTTTGTTATTGTTAGCTGTCACGAGACAGCAGACCTTGGAGCGGCAGCATACAAATATAATAACTGAATTAATTCCTTTACATTCAAATTCCTTAAGTATATTAAACAGCATGAATTAGTTATAAATTATGCATCTTAGGTAAAATAACTAACTTTGACAAAAGAATACACATTGCATGGGCTTCAGTTTTCTAAAAACTTTTTTCTCCATAGATTCAAAATTTCTTTATTAATTCTTTAAACTAAAAGGCTTTCTTTTTTTAGAACCAAAGCCTAAGTAATTATTCACATTTGTCACAAGGGAATTGCAGATTTAATCTGCAATTATACATCAGACAATCAAAATGATTTAACCAATAGCTTTTTTATAATTCAAGTGTAGGACCCATCTGAGCTTTCCTATGGTGGACAGACAGATGACAGATAGGCACTCTTATCTTATCTTTCTATCTTTCTTTCTACCTATCTAATCTATCATATTTTAGAAATCTTTACAAGCAATTATAAAATATAACAAAATATGCAAGAATGTATCTAACAAGGATCTATAAGCACTCTTATGATCGGGGTACCATTTTCAGTAGACCACTGATAACAATACTTACCAGATGACGCCATGTTTAAGACTTCAAAAGAATGTGGTGCAGAAACTCCAGTAAGCAGGCACTAAAAAAAAAATTGAAATACAATATTAGGTAAATGAAGCAATATACCAAGTAATACTATTAGACCTTGTTCAAGTATTTTCTTTACATACACCAATGTGCACCAAGAAATCAAGGGTATTTTAAATGTTAAGCAATTGAAGCCACTCAAACAGCATGATTGCATAATGTTCTGCATATACTCAGTTGTATATCTTTTACCTTTGGAAGACACAGAAACCAGACTACCTTCAAATTAACATATTACAAACTAAACGACCTTAGGTTATAAGTGAATTCCCACCTGATCCTGATTGTAATTGGGCTTTAAGAAATGTCATCATCTATACCTATTCACCCTGATTACACAAGCAATACTGATTTTTGTTGTGCAGTGGGATGTATATGGTTAATTAGTACCTAGAGCCAAAAGCAGTATGAAATGGGAAAATTTTTTCATGTTGTTGAAAATATGAATTGTGAGTAAATATGCATCAGGTACTCAGCAACATATTGATTTCCGGGCACAACATAACAACCACTCTATGCCCATACTTCAAGAACAAAGCAGGAACCTAAGAAAAACCACACGTACTCGAAGAAAAACACTCTGGTTTGACTTGCACGCTATTCCAATAAAATGCAACCAGTGCTGCCAAAATCTTTGGGGTGTTGGTTTCCTGGGGACCTAGTTTACATTTTTTCCCTACTAGATACAAAAGGTAGTACTTAAAAATAAGACACTGGCACTTGAGAGCTTGAATCACAACTAGGAAATTTCCACCAAGATATGCTTTGTCTTGTCCCTTTTCTATTAACAGTAATCGGAACCTATGAACAACCATTACAGACCTTTTAGATTCACGAATGCCCTCCCTAGGAAGCCTTAGAGAAAGACACACCTCCTATAGATCAGCAGGTTTAAAACAGCAGCAAACGCTATTGTTCTCCACTACCTAGGCGGAGGCTGTAAGTACAAAGAGTGGTTCGGTACCGTAAGAGGCGAAAAACTGGGGATTCTACGGCCGAACCTGAACCTGGACTTTGCTTTTTCAACGCTAAATGCACACAAGACTTTTAATGCAAGGCGTTAAAAATAAAATTGCACATTCACTCCACGAGCAAGCCTTTTGGGCGGAGAACAGACAATAGGTGGAAAGAGCGGGGGCTGATGCAGACCGCGGACAAACCAACCACTGAGAAACGCCCATGGGGGAGGGGGCAAAAACCGCACCCCAAGTCATGTAATATACAACAAAATACGGGGGTGGTGCCAAGCAGTAAGGCGACCAGCCAATCACCAGCAGCGACGCAAAAGAAGGGCTGCTCCCACCCCGAAGCCACGCCCACCCCACGCGCCGTTCTAGAATCGCACCGAATTCAAACTGCCCGAGAGCGCGCGCGCGCTTCGTCTCCCCCCCCTGAGGTGGAGGAGGAGGGGCCGGTCTAACGGTAACATCCGGGCACCTGCTGCTCGGCGGGACCCGCCACGGCCCCCCTCCCTCAGCTGTCTTTTATTTTTTCTTTTCTGTCTGGTCAGCCACGCTTCTCCTCCGCGCCAATACAAAGTCTTGCCGAGCAATAACAAAAACCTCCCCGCGTCTCTCCTCTCCCGCCTCCACCCCGCTCCCTTAGTCTATATAAAAAAGAGCTCCCCTAATCCCCTCCCTGAGCAGACCGCGTCTCGCCCCTTTAATCCCTCCGCCTCGGCACGCGCGGCCAGAGACGGCCCCGCCCCTTCCCACGAACAATGGCCATGGGGAAGGGGGGAGAAAAGCGAACAAGGTCGAGTCGGGGCTGAGAGGAAAGGCAGGGGAGGTGCCGTCTCCGGAGCGGACGCCGCTCGCTCGAAGAAAAGGGAACAATAGCTGCGCGGCAGGAGAGCTGCACGCGCTCCCAGCCCCTTTGTCCCCGGTCTCCTCAGAGCCCCTCTCCGCCCCCAACACCGGACAAAGCGGCTCCAGCGGAGGCAAGCCCCCCCCTCCAACCCGGAGCCCCTCCCGTCTCCGCGCCCACCTCTCCCACCCGCTCTTCCAAACCAGCGCAAACCCAGGGAGAAGTGTCGGTGGCGGGATCCAACACGCTCTTCTTGCTGCTCTCTCTCTTTCTCGCAAGCCACGGACCCACCTGCTCCCGTCACTGCCACCGCCACACACGGACTCGGCGCCCAACTGCCCTGCCTGCTGCACAAAAGCGCCAAACAAAGGCACGTGACCACGCCTTGGCCCCGCCCACTCTTGGCCGAGAAAAGGCGGCACGTGCCACGCAGCGGGGGGGGTGAGTCTCCCCCTCCCCATCTTTCGTCGCCACCCTTGAGGCATGATGGGAAATGTAGTCCGACAGGAGCGTGGCTGGGTTAATAGGTGCGTGTCGTAACAAAGAGAATGGGGTGGATGGAGTTTCCACGGGTCTCGAGTGGAGGGTGGGCCAGGAACTTTGGGGCAGGCTGCAAGTCTGCCTTAAGCATGCTTTTCCAGGTGCCGCTGCGCATCCCTGGGGTCGCAGTGCCGTTTGCAATGAGCATTACGAGAGTCCCTTTGTTTCCCTCTGCTGTCTCGGTCTCTGCCTGTCGTGAATGCAGAAACCCTCCCTACCCCCCCCCCCCGGTATGTCTTCCTCATTCCTCTCTAATGAGGCCTCCCCTTCATACCGTCCATGCCCGTCGCCCTTCAAAGTCTGCCCGAAAGTCAGCCCCAACAATACAGTAGATCCTATCCACGAGCGAATGGACAGCCCGGTCATAAGCAAGTTTGCTCCGAGTTAAGTGTCTCTGAGTTCTGCTTCCAATGTAAACAGAAGATCAAGCTTGCAGCCCTTGCATTCATCAGAATAAGTCCGATGGAATTTACAGCCCAGTCTGACTTGCCAACTCTGGGTTCGGAAATTCCTGGAGATTGCAGGGTGGGGTTGGGGAGAGACTTCAATGAGATATGGTACAATAGAGTCAACCCAGCAAAACAGCCATTTTCTCCAGGGCACACTGCTGTGTCTAGTCTGAACATGAGCTGTAATTCCAGGAGATCTCAAGGTGATATCTGGATGTTGGCAGCCCTACGTTTTGTACTACTCTAGTACCACTCTCAAGACAACTACATTTGATTCCAATAGAACCTTTTAAGACCAACAAAGATTTATTCAAAGTGTGAGCTTTCTATCTCAAGACAACTGACATGGAATATAGCTTTGAAATGATTTATTTATTTCCAGGCAATCATGTTTAGGATCTGGCTGCACATCTTTAAAAAGGGCAGAAACAATTTTGGTTTGGGCTATGAAGGTTTCAGCTCTCTCTGCAACCCTTAATGGAACTTAAGTGGACATCTTCCATTTAGTAGGTGGTGGTTCAGTGGTAGAGCAGGTGATTTGTGTACAAGATGTCTCACATCCTATATCCCTGATATTTCCCTCTTACAGAATCATTTAGTCAGTGACTGAGACCAAAAATTGTAACCAACTTGCAGAAGAAAAACTTATTATTGGAGGCAACTTTACTAAACTTTAAGTTTGTTCACAGGAACTCAGAAGAAAATGCCCTTTGAAAAAATGTCACGGGCAGACAAAATCCTTAAAATACTTGAACACTGGAAACAGAGATTTGATTCAGATAGGAAGCCTACATTGTTTTGACGTTCTATCATAAATCAGTGAAATAAAGAAAACGTTCTCATTTGGGGCATGTCTGTGGCTTCAAAAACTGGCTCAGTAGTAGAAACAAATTTACTGTAGCTTTTGTGAACTAGAAGTCCATTGTGCAAGATGCAACTTGCAAAAAGCTGGCTGATGCTATAATCAAGTCTTTAGAGGTACTATAAGACTCAAGGTTGTTTACACTATGTAGATGAGCCTTTCTCAACATTTTTGCTGTGAGAACCCCCTGGAACATTCTTCAAGCTTTGAGGAACCCCAGAAGTTGTGTGATGGTGCAGAATATGGTTGGGAAGCATAGCTGAGTACATGCCTACCCAGGGCCCCTCCCCATCCCACCCCCTCCAGGCCCATTAGCCATTTTGAGAGTTTGGGGCTGGTCAACATGACCATATATGGTCACATCACAAATTTTATACACATACACACACACACACACACATAATGTGTTAAACTTTAATATATATAATATATTAACAATCACCCACTCAGAGAACCCTTCCAGGGCCATCAAGAAACCCCAGGGTTTCATGAAACCCTGGTTGAGAAGCCCTGATAGACCAACGTGGTTTTACCTCTGGTTAAATATTTTTCCCTGTTCTCCTGGGAATTGTAGAGCATATATACCTGATACATTTAAAGCAATTTTAATAATCCTAGTTTTTGCATTTGATAGAGAGCACTGCCATGTACAGAACTACAGTTCCCAAGGATCATGAACAGCACACTGTTTCTCCCTCCCCTTGACACTAAAGCACCACTGTACTTCCATTGTGCAATTAATAGTGTTCTCTAGGGAACCTCTGTCTCATTATCTTCCAGCAGGTGTCTGTCTGTGCAGTGTGTCTGCAACAATGGGAAACGAAGCTACTTAGTCACACCCAGGAGGTCTTCTGCACACAGGCCTCCTTCTGTCAGTACCTTTCCCAGCTAGAAGCTGTAAATCATAGCTAGTTCTAAGGAAGGATGCTGGAATTAATTTGCTGATTTAAAAGAAAAACTGTTGGCAGATGCTTTTGTGGAAGATGTTATAAAAAGACTAATTAGGAACTGAATGCCACTCAGATGGATTGTCATATATTCTGGTCTAACTTGTATAAGTAAAAAATCTACACATCAAAGAGCAAAATCCCTGCTTCAAAAGATCCATAGAAATGCCATTCCCAAATACGTATTTTTTAAAAACTTGTCAACGGATTTATTTGTGGCCAGTCCAGATAAAGAACACCCTTTGGATTATACGAAGCCTTCATATTTCAATGGGAATAGTCTGCTTATGGCTACAATTGTAGACACACCAGGAATAAATCTCACTGAACCTAACTTGGAGTTTCTTCCAAGTGTACATAAAAGTACCAGGCCAATCAGTTTCCACACACAAATCACCATGAGCCGAAAATGCTTCACTTTGGGCTGGATTATGCTCAAACTGTTATTTTTTTGTTTAAAAATACAATAATTTGCTTATCCTTGCAATATACTGAAGTAGTAATCATTCCTGCTGTAGACGCATTAATTAAGCATCATTTCACGTTCGACTCGCGAGGGACTAGAGAAGACAGAGTTCTGTGAACAGATTTCCCACCTCTAGAAGTGTCTCTTCATAGCAACTTGGGGTGGGGAACCAAAATGACCTTGAGGTGCCATGAAGTGAGGATGACTGTCGCCTTGTGTTATTTTCCAGATGTAAATTGCCTCCTGGAAACCACTACATGTCTCAACATGGAAAATGATCAGAAATGGTAATTACTAACGTGGGGCAGATGTGTGTCACTGATTGCCATGGAACACTGCAGAAAGAAAGGTTTAAAATCTGTCGGCATTAAATACACAACCCAAATTGCAATGCAAAAATAACCATCAGAATGACACTGTGTGTATGCTGCCCCTGAAGAACGTAATGTTTAACTAATCCTGAACTTCCTTTTTTCCCCTTCATTTGTGCAATGCTGGGTTTAAAACTTGCATCGGGAAACCCAGTCTTTAATTTCAGAGCTTGTGGGGTTCAGTTATCTATTCTCTGAGTTTCTCAAGAGGATCTGGATTTATTCTCTTCAAAATAACGAATTCTCCACCTACATTCCTATATTAACGGAGGGTAATATTGTGACAAGGAACAATAGAAACACACATTACTCGAAAGGGCTTGGGCTGTTTCTATTCTCACTCTCTTCCCGATCCGATGTCTGTTTCTATGGAAACAGCACCCAGCAGCCAAACACACTTAGATTTCGCAGACGGAATAATCTGCAACAGCCATTTTTCAAGCAACTGTTTACAACCAAATGGGCTCTGTAGTATTTCTGACGTGATGGCTTTAGTGTTGGAAAGAACAGCAATTATCCGCAGAGAAACCTTGTTTTTGCTTACTATGTTCACAGAAGAGATCTAAGTAGCTAGATCTAGCACTGGCAAAACGCAGCTTCAAATCCTAATGCAGCACTTGGGTGGCCTTGGGTCAAACACTCTCAGCCTAGCCTACCTGGCAAGGTTGTTGTGAGGGTAGCATGGGGGGGGGAATCATGTTCACAGTTTTGAGCTCCTTGGAGGACAGAAACAAGAGTGATTGAAACCATCAGCCTTTGATTGATTGAAACCACCACCTTTTGCACTTTGGGATCCAGTTTTAACCCAGCCCATTAGCATTGGGCCAATTGAGCTCTAAGCACATGAGAGGAAGTCACATGACAGACTCCCGTGATAGCGAGGAGAGCAGGCCCAGGGAGGGGTTTCAGAGTTATTTCCTTTCACTGTCCTGCACTGAAAACTGGCTGCTTAGTTTGTAGGTTGTCTCAGCTGACCTGAGGTTACCAGCCCATGGACTAAAGACCACTGAATCAACAGAGTAAATTGGGTCCTCACAACTTTCAAAAATAAACAATGCTTGTAAAACAATTATGGATAACTGTTGTTGTTAATACTATTTTGATTGAAAGAGAGAAAAAAGACAGATTGTCGCCTAGCTGACGTGTCCAGCAAGATAATTTTGCGGCTTGTAGAGAAGCAAACAAAGCCTTGGCACAGAAAGGCTTTTATTTTAGATCAAAGGGGGGAAATGATAACACACAACATCAATCCATGAAGGGGGAGAGCAAGGTATGCAGGAGAAATGCACAAAACAGCATATCGGAAACCTTCGCTATTTTCATGCTGTGATCATAAAGTTGAACTGTCTGTCTGCAAACAATAGATGACATGGCAAAAGTGGCATACCATTCAAACTGCAGGTGAGAATTTATGTGATAGCAAGTTCCCTTCCATTAAAACGTAGAAAACCAGCATGATCAGGAGAAGCCTGCTCTTGAATTTTCTTCCTTGCCAGCCTCCTGGTTGGATGGCCCAGGAGGTTTCCTGGAATTGTCACATTTCCAGACTAGAGAGATCGGTTGCCCTGCAGAAAATGGCTGCTCTGAGGGGGGATTCTATGGCATTATATCCCACCAAGGTCATTCTCTCCCCAAACCCTGCCCTCCCCAGGTTCTGTCCCCGTCTTCAGGAATTTTCTAACCCAGACATGGCAATCCATGCATCTTACACAACCCTGAAACGAGTGCTACTGAGAATCATTTGGACTGAAATGGGTACCTTTGCTTCGTTCTGTTTTGGAAGCATGCTTGGGGTCAGTAACCTCATCCCAGCATTAATTTTCTTTTTCACTTTTGCTTTGTCATCCCAACAACAAAAGAGCATTCATACATCAGGGAACAGGGATCTAAACCTTCCTCTCTCTCCCTAATATTCTACAATATGCCGGGGGTCTGTTATCTGAGAAACATGCAAGCATAATTCCTCACATGCAAGCAGAAGTGGTACAGTCCAGGAATGGCTGAAATGTCTGGGAAGTGTGGGAAGACAACCAACCCTGAATGGTGTGCCCCACATCCCTGTGTAATAACCATCCTGCCCCTGTGCCAGATTGTAGCTAAACTGTTTTAAAACAGTTCCTCTTTCCACATGCAGGCTTCTGTTCTTCATCTGAGCCATGATGGCTGAAGAAACAAAGCATTTCTTTGCTTCTCAGCTTGTAGGGCAGCTGTTCTGGGACTTATCAGTCCCTCAGAGTAGGCTTATGTAACTCCAGCTTCTTCCAAATGCAGTGAGTATAAAGGTGCACACCCGTTCCTTTGTCACATGCATCGCTTACATAAACCTTGGTTTTTTACATGGCCATTAACCTCCCAACATATGTGATATTAAGGGGATGGGGCAGCTTCTCCTGTCATCTCAGGTTTAACCTCTTCTTGCCAGTATCCTTCCCTTCATGGAGTCTTCTGAAATTTCTGGGCCATGGATCTAAAGCGACTTTGGAATCCCAAAATAACCACCCTGTGCCTTATGAATCTGACTGCGGCTTCTTTGAAAACTAAGTCGCTGTGAGGTGTGTGTGTGTGTGTGTATGTGTGAAGGGGTTTGATCCTCCTGATCCTGACACGAAACACATTAATTAGATTTCAAGAGTGTCAACAACAGCTTCCTTTCCTTGGATCTAGAGCAGAGACAATGTGATTTATTTAATTATTAATTTTTTTGACAACTAGAGCACAGCAATGCAATGTCGGAGAACCCATAAAATATTCAACACCCAGAGGAGGAGGAGAAGGGTTCCAGTAATGCGTTTGCTTTGACTCTTCTGAAACTGAAATAGAATGGACGAGAGAGGCTGGGTGAAGCATTAATTATTCCCCTGTCTCTAATTAATCTTCAGAAAGTAAGTTCAGGCCCATCAGGCTCTGCAAAAGCGTTTGCATTATTCATTTCTCCCTGTGATGACATAGTTAAATGCAGGATAGAAGGCAATTCATGAGGAATCCCTCTTCAGTGGTACGTCCTTTGTAAGCATGATCATTTGTGATATTGATTTGCAAAAGGCAGGTGTGAAAGTGCCACCTATCCCACAGTTTTGATTAAACCAGGGATGTGTAAGTTCCCAAACCTGGTAAGCAAAGTGCTCCTTTAGGAGGTCACAGCATTGAAAATATGCAACCGTGTCCTCTCATTGCCAGTGGTGTGCCTGTTGGGCACTATAACTGAAGAGAAATCCTGGACTACACTTTAATTTTCCTTTGGTTCATTCATCAGATAGCTAACAAGGTTTCCTGTCTTGCCAGGCACTAATGGCTGGAAAGTGCTAGTTTAATGGGGTTTGGGTGGTCAGTGGCTGTTGTTGTTAGGTGCAAAGTTGTGTCCGACCCATCGCGACCCCATGGACAATGATCCTCCAGGCTTTCCTGTCTTCCACCATTCCTCGAAGTCCGTTTAAGTTTGCACCAACTGCTTCAGTGACTCCATCCAGCCACCCCTTCTTCTTTTGCCCTCAATCACTCCCAGCATTAGGCTCTTCTCCAGGGAGTCCTTCCTTCTCATGAGGTGGCCAAAGTATTTGAGTTTCATCTTCAGGATCTGGCCTTCTAAGGAGCAGTCAGGGCTGATCTCCTCTAGGACTGACCGGTCTGTTTGCCTTGCAGTCCAAGGGACTCTCAAGAGTCTTCTCCAGCACCAGAGTTCAAAAGCCTCAATTCTTTGACGCTCAGCCTTCCTTATGGTCCAACTAGCCAGTGGCTACTGGCTATCAACTACGCCTTCCAGCCAGGAGGTCCAGGTCTAGGTTTTGGAGATCCTCAGCAAGGTTGTCCAGTGGGCCCTCTCTCAGGCACAGCCATGACACACATAGGGAGGCAGGACAGCAAATAGCTACTGTTCTTTTTGGCTCACCCATCAGGAAAAATCACTGCAACTGCCATTACAAGGAGTAAGTATTCTCACTAGCTCTCACTTGCCTTCTGGGTGGCAGCCCTCACTTCACTGATGAGCTAAAACTGGCCAGAAGCAACTACTGCCATCTGCCTTCTAATGGGGAGGGGATGGAGCTGAAGGCAACATGCCTCCAAGACAAGTGTGGGCCCAATCTATCCATAGGGTAATCATTCCCAGTGCAATTGTTGAAAGGACAGACTGATCTCTGCTGCTGGTGGACAGTGAAAAGACCCTTCCAAGGCCCTTTCAACTGCTGATCTCCTGACATCCTAAGAAGTACCTCTCTGCAAGAATTCCTCTATTCCTCAAAAGTTCAATAGGAAGCCCTGCTACAAGGCCAGTAGATGTGTTCATAAGCTAGTAGCCAGCAGCTGACACAAGCCATTGAGCAAGCATCACTCTAGCCATCGTTACCTATGTTTATAGCACACACAAAAATGATCTCAAGCATTTAGTTTTCTAAGTATCAAAGCACACATTAAAAATATAATGGGTATCCTAAGGTGACTTGATCATAGACTGTTTCATTAACTCAAAGCTTTTTCTGATTTTTAAGTTTGTGCTCTTTGTGTTTTTATGCTGTTCTAGTTATAATACTGTAGCCTATTGCAGTTTTTCTTTATGCAAATGCTGCTTTGTTATTGTTTTACATGTCGTATAACATTCATTGCCTTAGAATCCTATTAAAGAAATAAATTAATGTAAACTAAATCTGACAGTGTTGTTGCAAAGTATGCATCAGTTAGGTATTCTCATTGGGGAGTCAAGACTAACTCCCTGTTGAATTACACATTCGGTATCTGAAATACACAACGGTCTGAAATGGCTGCAGCCTCTCTCTGTGATTTTACATTATAATGCCTTTTAATTTAAGAAAACAGACTCATCAGATTAGAACAGTTAACAATTTGCAACAGAAAAGTCCTGGGCTTGTTCTGGACTGCCAAAGGTGTCTCATATGAAAAGTTCACCTGTAGTTTCTAGTCCTCAGCAATATAGAAACTTTTCCAACTTAGAACAGTCTCTGTGAAATAAAAAGGGAATTATATTAAACAAAATACAAATTATTTACCTTTGCTGATTCTTGATTGACAAAGATATGGACCTTTCTCGTTGGATTTTTCATTTATTTCTCATTCTTGTTATCGTTGGCATTTTCTTGCCTTCTTAACACTGAGTATTTTCTGTCCTCTGGAAGTCTGCAGAAATTAGCTCTGTTACTGTTTTGATTTATAGTATAGTCTGCAGTTTTACAAGCTGCTGCGTTTCATACTAGCTGCTGCATTCCTTGTAAACATTTTTACCCACCTCTCAAAATATATCGTATTTTAGAACCACTCATAAGTATTCCAAATAAAGCCAAAAACATACCCAGTGTCATATTTATATAGCAAAATGCAAGGTGTGGGGATTGTTCCTTCACTTGAAACCTAATCTTTCTTCAGTGGTATCATTATAACTCCAGAAAGTTTGATCTCTGAGGATGGTATTTGTTATTGGAAACAATTGACATTGTATGGCAAATTAAGAATGGTTTCTAAAACCAGTAGAGAAACTAACAGCAATTCAAAATTCTGTAAATATTTCAGATGACAAATTGGCAACAACTGGTGGCATTTTAAAGAAATGAATAGATAGGAAACTGTTAGAAATGAATGGATAGGAAAGAAATAACTATGAATCACTGGATATATTCTTTTCCTGCATTTGTTTCTTAATTTGTGCCTGCTTGATACTGGCCCCAATTATATATTGATGCATTTTAATGAAATCTGAAAAGTTAAGCAAAATTCAAACAAAAAGTACCGCATATGGGGAGAGTTCAGCAAAAGAAAGAGCATCCTACTTAGTGTTCTTTTATTAGCAGCAATAAATCTTTCAAGTTAGAAATTGGTACCAGCTTAGCTTTCTGCAGCACCAAATAGGCTAGCAAGAAATAGTGTTTTTTTACATTGTGTGAAACAGACACAAGAACTAATAAGCAAGCAACTTACAGGCACAGAGGAGGCTGCATCCAGCCATAGGTGTAAACCAGGGATATCAAACATATAGCTCATGGGCCAGAACGGGCCCTCCCAGATTTGATTCCCCACTCCTTCACAGGCAGGCAGCTGGTTGACCGTGGGCAAGTCACAGTTCTCTCAGATCAGTTCTCTTAGAATTCTCTCAGCCCCCATCTGGCCAGCCCATGGCACCCTCATTAAAACCTCATATAAATCTGAAACATTGTTGGCTATGTAATCTTTGAAAAGAACCAATTTCTACATCATCTTTACTATTGCAACTTCATTCATTTCAAGCTCCAAGAAGATGATGCTCAGTTAGGGTTCTGGAGTATGCCCATAAAGAGCCTGTAGCAGCATATAGTATTTAAAAAAAAACAGCTGGGGAACCAAGACATTTGTTTCTGGTATTTCACTCTTCTGTTGCCTAGTGGACGATTAATACAGGAATATTAGTCTTTTTCTGACATTACAGTGGCATATATTGAGAGTGTACACCCTTCGTAGAACAAATAGCAGCTCCTTGGGACCATGTTAGATGTGGTCCTAATCTGACTAGACCCCCAAGAGCCTAGTAACCTAATAATAATGGTAATAATTTTAAAAGCGCTTGGAATGTCAGGTTTGGAATTCCCAGCATTTTTCAAAGATGTAAACATAACCCAAGGGGCCAGTGGGGTGAGGTACTATTTCTCCATGATGTTATCCGTACCGTGATATCATTATCTATGCTGTGATGTCATCACAGTTTATATTAGGTCATGTCACTGGCTACTGTTGCTCAAAGGTGGTGGAATACAAAGTGCTCCAATATCACAAAATGTAAATACTTCTAGATATTATGCAGGAAAAGCTAAATATTTGGGAGCAAATACACATTTTGTGTGATAGGTAGTTTAGGCTTCACAATATATATATTTTTAATGCCAGCAAAAATGTATTTGCTGATGCCAACATTGTAATGATTAGACAGTGAAAAACAGGAACTCTTCTGTTGGTTTGATATTTTTTTCTTTACATTGGACTTTGTCAAAATGGAAGGACTGATAGAAATCATACCAATATGAAATTAAGGATATATGCAGAGGCATTTATATTGTAAAAAAATACTGTTGGAACAATACGTTTTTATATTCTTAAAACTTAGAAACTAACAAAATTTATTCCAGCACAAACCTTTTGTGAATCAGAGCTCAGTTCATCAGTTTATAAAACATACTTCCATGATATCTTCAATATACATCTCAAATGCTATGGATATACACTTCACTCATCTGATGAAGTAAGCTCTAACTCAGAAAAATCTAATGCTGGGATACATTTTGTTCATCTCTAAGGTGCTGCTAAGTTACTGTTTTCAGCTGCAGACTGCCAAGGGCTACTCATTTGGAATAAGATCAAAGAGTCTTCGCTGAAGATGGAATGCTAACAGACACAATTCAGAGAGGATTCTGGGAGACAGCCAATACAAGATGGACCCACCATAAGGTGTGCTCTAGTCATTTGGCTCAAGGCTATCATTTGAGGGGGGGACAGGACTGTGTCTAACACTGTCCATTTGGGGTAATCCCGTGCCATCTGATCTGTCAGTGGGGGCACAGCCTGCCCTGGCCATCTTGCTGTCTCCTTCCATCAGCACCTGCTGTCTGTCTCTATGGCAACAGAGCCAAAGGTCTTATCCACTGGGTTTGAAAGTTAGGCCTCAGCCTCTATCCGACTCAATTTTTTCCCATCCAGACCAAAGCTGGTCTGTCTCCTTTCCAGCAGCAGATGGCAAGGAGCAGGCCAAATTAGGGACTGCCCTAATTTCCATTTTAAAAATCAAGCAAAGTAGTTTTTTCCCCCTTTTCTTAGCTTATATGATGGCAGCCCTGGTGAGATCAACATGCTGAATCAATAAAAGATGCAGCTAGCCAAAAACTAAGCACACTGACCTCTTCATACCAATTGCCTTCTGCAAGATGGATAACCACAACAAAAACTGTGTACAGATCATAGAAACCTTATTCAATCAAACTTGTGGGTGAACAAAAGGGCATGGAGTGTCCGGTGCATTCACTGGCCTTGCCAGCACCCCCCTTCGTACACAATCTATGTACATACCAGTTACATATTCATAGGCTTTTTCTGTGTGACTACTCTGATGAAGATGCACCCACATTGGAAGAAGTTCAGGTGCTGGCAGAGGGTTTCTGAGAAGAAAGGCTGAAGAAATATGGCATGCTGGTTTGGAGAAGACTGAACAGAGAAATGAGTGTATTCTTCAAATACTATGTGACCTGGAGGCTGGCATCCCTAATCCAGAAATGTCCTAATCCGGAGTTAACAACTCTACTTACGGGGTTATATGAGGATAAAATGGAGGAAGAAACAACATTGGGGAGAAAGGCGGGGTATAAATGGAGTAGATAATAAAGCACCCGAAATGTTGCCAGATGGGAAAGGACTACAAGTTGTTTGCTGCTGCTCCAATGGAAAAATCTAATGGTCTTAAATTACAGGATGGGAGTGTTCAGTCAAACATTGGAAGATATTTCCTGACAGTAAGAGGCACTAGACAATGGAACCAGCAGGACAACGGTGGCCTCCCTTTTGCCAGGCAGAGACTGAACAGCTCTCTATCTAGAACAGGGCTGCCAGATGCTTCCTTGTCACCTTGGGGGATGGGGAATAGATTTGCCAGCTCCAGGTTGGGAAACTCCTGGACATTTGGGGATAGAGTCTGGGGAGGACTTGGACCTCAGTGGAAACTGATATCTGTAGTCTGGAGATGAGCTGTAATTCTGCAGGATCCTCATGTCCCACCTGGAGGTTACCATCCCCAGTCAGGGATGCTGTAGCCTTTGATCAAGAGATTGATGGCCTACAAGACCCCTTGGAACTTTAGGGCTCCAATTCAACCTGACAAATAACAGGAATTAGTGCCCTTTCAGATAGGACAAATTCACACAACATTCAGCAGATCCCTCAGGCAAACCAACTGCAGCTATATTAGCAGTCAGCTGTCCTTTCTCCAGATTCAGGTTAAGGTAAAAAGAATTCAGGATGCTGAATAAAGTGTGAGTCTATGTTTCGTTCTTCAGACTTTTACAGCAGGCACCTAATGCTTGCTATCGCCCAGAAGAGAGCTGCAAACCAATTGTCTTCCTAAGACAGATGGCTGCCAGCAGTCAAATAGTAGTACATCTGCTCCAACATATGAGAAAAGAGGGGGGAAGAACACTTGTTTTATTGAAGGGTATGGAAGGCAGAGATAGTTGATACCTTATACCGTTTTTAGAGGAGGAGGGGAATTATGGGATTTCCTCACTAGTTTTAATATTCAGTATGAATGTGGAGAAAATCCTTCCCCTGCATCATGTGTACAAGGTGGCTGCCCCCCCCCCCAAATAACTTGTCAATTTGTTTTCTTTACAAAGAAAAAATAGCCTGAAAAAGGAGCCTGTTGAACTTGCTTAACCTTTTTTGTGTGTGCCATTTTGTACACTGTTTAAATAGAAAAAGGGCCTAGAGATTTCAGAAACCAATATATTTCTCTGCAGAGGAGGATAGACAGATGTATAAAAAAGAAAAAAGGTATGGGCTTGCAGGGTTTTTTTACCCTTTTCTTTTTGGTTTGTCTCTTGTTCTGATAGCTGGTTCCAAAGAGAGGCAAAATGGGGGAGCTACCAGCTGCCAAGACCAACTGGCCCCCAATGAAGATCCTTGGTCTTTTTCTTGGTCTTCACTAGACTAGTGATTATGTATTGTCGTGTTTTAAAAATTAGGGTAATAAAGCATTCCCCCCCCCCAGTATTTAAATCTTTGAAAAACAAACAGGAGAACACTCACTGGTTTTGAGACCATTATAGAGTTAAGCCTTCCCCTTCCTGCCATTTTCCAAACTGAAAAATATCCCATAAAGCTCCTATCCAACTTACCGGGTTGGCATAAAAATCCTGGTGGGGATCATCATAAGAACTTGCAGATTTAGCCCAAAATAGCAGATAGAAGCTTCATGGGATGATAATTCAGGCAAGCATCACATCTACCCATTCATGTGTAAAGCAGAGAATGGAAGATCCATGTTTAACTGATCACTGAATGCAGTGGGGGAGAAATTGCCAGCATCCAGTGCTTTATCTCATGGTGTTCAGCTACACTGATTTTCTTTATTGTCATTCACTTCTGGCATCAAAGCAGGGATTAAAGACAACTATTTTAAGTGCGGAAGAACTGCAAGGTAAGGCAGCGGAGGAGGCATGTATTTATTCTCTTCCCCCATACTTCTTTTTTTTTTGAGAAAGCTAACCCTCAGTCTCTTTTTAAACTCATGAATGAATGGACAAATGACATGTAGGTTCTGCTACAGTCTATGTATTGTTGGAAGGTCAAGAATCTGGGAGACTTGAATTCAAAACTCCGCTTTGCTATAAAGCTCAGTGGGTAACCAGTCCAGTCACACTCTCTCAATCTAACCTACTTCACAAGAGGGTTGTGCAGATAAAATGGGGAGAACCGTGTATGCTACTCTGAGGTACTTGGAGGGAATGTGGGCTAAAAATCTTTTTTCACAAGGCTGCAGGCAGAGGACACATCGCAGATTCACAACTAGATCTCTCTATTATATTTCTAGAGGGAAATGAAGAGTAGATTGAGCCAGGTGGCTGCTATAGGAAGGATATCTAGGGTAAATATCAGTCCCCAGCAAAGTGATTTACATTGATAAAACAATGGAGATGGGAAGGGTTAAGTCATCTCTTTCATCTGTCTCAATGTAATTTCCTTTCCATGCTATTCCAGCTCCATCATGCTATTCCAGCCTCCATACTATTCCAGCCTCCCAACCCCCATGGCTTCTGTCCATGTGGGTTCTATGATCCCCTGTAGAGGACTCGCTCCTCATTTTTTGTCCAGTGGAAAAGCTGGCTGGATCCAGCCCCTGGCTCTCCAACGTCTGGTCTAGTGGGGCACGAGGATTATGTCAGGAGGAATCTGAGAAGACAGCTTAAAGAAAATCATTGATTATTGAACACCAAGAAAACTTGAACATACTGGAAAAACTTTTTAAAAGACCATATGAAGTTTAAAAATCAGTCAGGCCTAATGCAGTCCTTGACCTTGGTGCTTTTCTGTAAGTTTCATATCGGGCTCCAAATTAGAGCTCCGAAGTGAGCTGCAGGCCCTGTCAGGACTCCTTAAATTCCACATGGCCTGCAAAATGGAGCTCTTCCGCCAGGCGTTTGGTTAGGAGAAGGTGGTAATCCCAGGGTGTGAGATCTGTTCCCCTCTCCCCACCCCACAGTCCCTGTGCACCGTATGAGGCAGCATTAGGGATCCTGTATCATCTGTTCTATATTACCATTAGCACCAGCCTGATGGTCCAATATATGAATAGAGGTTTTATTAATATAGAGTATACTAACTTTTATGATGTTGAGGATTATTTTTAAGATTATTTGGGAATGGTTTTAGGTTATGTTTTAGATGTGACTTCTTGTACATCGTCCCTTTCTTGTGAATTGCTGCGAGCCAGCTTGCTGAGAGTGGCGGTATACAAATCCAATAAACAAACAAACAAATAGTTGGAGGTCACCTCTTGTTGCGAAATCAGTTCTGTTCCAGGAGTTTGTCAAGGAAACTACCTTGCTGAATCCAAACTCAACCGAATATGTTGAGGGAAAGGCAATGAAAAATCCTTGGGCTTCTTCCCAGTGTTGGAAATTTACCTGGCAGATCACTCTTGATCTTAGGCTAAAAAAGGCCCAAGTTAAGAGTGAGCTAACTATACTCAGCACGTGCAAGACACATTTCTAGAACATTCGACCAAGAGAAACATGAGCATTTAGTTTTTTTCCTCAAATGCGCTAATTCAAGCACACACAAAGGAACAAATTACACTATTTCTTTTTATCTTGGTTTTTCCGTCTGTGGCTCCCTTCAAATGTGCCATGCCCCCTGGGGGGGCTATATGGCTCCTGTTGAGAATGGCATCTCTATACTGTCAGATTCAATGGGTATTACAAAAATATTTTGCAATCCTCCTTGAGTCTCCACGGGAAAGGCAGGCTATGAATGAAATAAACAAAGTACACATTCTGCAACTTTTGCTATAGGATAAATAAGGCTGCTTGATTCCCCCCACCCCTCCATTTGAGGCTGGGAGAGGGAAGAGAGAGAATATGGGCTAGGAAATGGAGGGGCGAAGAAACAAGGCCTGTAGGGTTTAGCTGCTGTGGCTGCTAGATTTCACTTGGAACCAAAATTGCACTCAGCTGATGTAAAATCTTTGAAGTTCATATAGTTGCTGGGGGGGGGGGGGGGTTGCTACTGCTGCTTTATAAAGATAAGACAGGGCTTTTAAGCCAAATGATATCTTTAACACAGCCGTGAGATGAATGTTAATGAGAACCACTTCCCTAGATCACGCAGCTAGGAATCATTGATAAAACTGGAAAGACGAGTTACTAAAAATTATCTAAGCTTCTTCTGACAGCTCAGAGGAAGGAACTATATGCTCTGTTCAGGACATCAGCACAGTCAAAGTCAAGACTGTGATGTTTTCCCCCTCCTGCAGTCAAGAGGATTAGAAATGTATCATTCAAAAAGATAATTTAAAACTCCCTCAATTTTCTGAAGTACATGTGGTATCCATCTGGCAAGTCCACCATCTATGATAAAACTGTTTATATCCTGACATTTCCAACATTTGCCAATATAATTCCTAGTAATTGTAGACCATATTACACCAGTTTTCTTTTAACATTTAACATTCAGTAAACTTCAGCTCGTTAACCCACAATGTCTCCCATTGATCCATATTTATATTCTTTCCAAGGATCTGAAACGATTTTGTCATATGAACTTTAACTTGTTCTGTTATACTGCAATATACTGCAATAACAATCTATAGATTTAGCCTAATATACGTTTTGTATCACCTGTTACCGATTTTTCATAAGCCTTTCTTTCAACTGACTACCTTCTTACGTGTTTCTTTCGGTTCTGATGCTGTTTGATAGTAAATTAGCCAAGGTATATTCTTTCCTTCTCCCTTATTAATTTGCCATTCTATTATCTCCCCGTTTTTATCCATCATACTCTCACAAATTAAACTGTCTGTCTTCTTCCTTGAACTTAAATCACAATGAAGATTTATTGAAGAAATCAGGGGCAAAATTAGGGTTTTAGTCTACCTCTGCGCTTAAACCATAGCTTTATCAAGTTGCCTCTTCTGATATGTTTATCAGCTTCTGGATCTTTCTCAGTGATTTTTTGACCCATGAATTCCTTCTTTAGAGTCCATTCTCTCTATCTTAGTATTGCTTCCATAAGAGTCAGTAACCCCAATCTGTTATTCAAATCAGTGCTTGTTGATATAAATTAAAATTTGGAGCTGCAAGGCAGCCCCTTCTTTATCTTCCCCATGGATGATTCGGTTTGTGGTTCGGTCCGTAGTTCAGTCACAAGCCAAACTACATTTCCCTGGTGAGTGCCCAAGCCTAGGGGGTGGGATGAATGGGGTGGGGGTGAATGGGGTGTTGGTGTGACTGGAGGTATGAATAGGGGTGTGACTGGGGTGGGCTGAATGGGTGGGGTGGGGTGCTTTACTGCTGGCAAGCATGGCACACAGGTGTGTGTGTGGTTGAGGGTGAAGGGGAACTAGTGGACCTTTATGACTTGAAACCAGTGGATGTAGACTGCCAGCTACCGGTTGGCATTGGCCCACTGAAAGTAGTAGAGAAGCCTGGGGGATGCCAGTGGGGGGGGGGGGGAGAGGAGGAGTGCAGGAGCCTGTCTGCTTACCCTGGATTTGTCTTGCAGGGATATGGGGGGTTAGGTTAGGTGAGGTGCACCTGCAAAACATTGAGAGTCCTGATGTTTAAGACAGGTGAGCAATTGTAACTGTAATTTTTAGCAGATTTTTTTGATCAGGGAAACTGCAAGACAGAGGGCAGATGTAAACCTCCCCCTGCCCAGCCCATCTCCACCCTCCCCATCGCCTCTTTTGGTAGCTCAATGGCCCTTGCCTTTCTGATCCAGTCACAGATCTCCAACATCACATGTAAAACTGGTCCTGATCTATCACCCATATTGTAGTCAGTGACTGTGAATTTGCCATTTCTCAGGGCTTATACAGCAATACAGTTTGCTGAGGTCCAACTTAGAATTTCGTACTTTTCCATTTCTGAGGAAGGATGGCAGAAGCGAAGGTAAGGTGACCAGATTGTCCCACTTTTGGAGGGACATCTGGGGGTACCTGGCAAATTGTACTTATGTTGAAATTTAAAAATATATATATTACAATACTATTTTTGCGTTCTATGCATTCTATGAAACTTTTTGTTGCTCCATATAGACCAACTGTTTAATCAAGAACCCGCTTTACCAATGTTAAAATCTGGTCACCTTATGCAAAGGAGAAACTGGGCTGCTACTCATTACACAGGGGAAGTTTGACACAGCTTTTTACCTAAAGCGGGAAAATCAGCATCTATTGAAATTTCCTCTTTTATATAACCATTAAAAGTTCAGAGGCACTGTGCCTACCCTCCATTGCATCTGATTCAGTCTCTTTCTGAAGTCTGCAGAAATACCAACTGGGACAAGCTTGTACTTGCGGAAGAGAACTAATCGCACCCAGAGGCAAGCTATCATGCCGTTCAGATTTTCTCAGATGTAAAAGGGATCTAAAGAGAAACCAGGGTATTTCAATACCATTTTATAAAGAATTCAAATAATTAATTTTTTAAAGCATCTCCATTTTAATATGCAATGTGAATTTTTGTGTTGGATTGTGGTATAACAATATTAATGATTATAGTTAAAATGTTAAAGGTGCAAAGGTGGATATATATAGAGGTATAAGATGGAGTAAGTAAAAATGATTACAATTAGCAAAGTAGTGGTAAAACAGTTTAGGTAGAAAATATTTGAAGGAAAACCTAATCATTACTCAATATAGTTATTTTTAAATATTATTGATAAGGTTTCGATGAAGAGGAGCTTGGGAGAACTTTGTGCGATGTTTATCTTGTTTTAATTTTAAAATAAGATTATGACGAGGAGGATGTTGGGGAGAAATTAATTTTTTTATCAGTGCCTTGGCGAACCCAAGGTCACCCAGCTGGCTGCATGTGGGGGAGCGCAGAATCGAACCTGGCATGCCAGATTAGAAATCCGCACTCCTAACCACTACACCAAACATGAGCTTGCATGTGCACACATGCTTCTTCAGATACAGTGAAACAGAATCTCCTCAACCATTACATGTAGGTAGAGGGTGGGCAGTAAATAACCATGCAGCATAATGAAGATTTCAGGACCAAACAGAAACAACAAGCTGAGTTTATAAGGCTAAAATTAGTTTGCGTTAAATTCTGTGCAGGGGATGGGCATAGTTCAAGGAAATAAATATGTCAGAATTGGAGACTGATGGGCAGATGTACCCTTTATTGTGGAATGCTGAGAGGGATGAACTGAGACCCTGCCATGAGGCAGGGTCCATCTCCTCTCAGGCATGGAGGGATCTTTACACTACAGCATCTTCTTTGAAGCAAGGTGCCACACATCCAAATACAGCCAATGATAATTCTTTGCCAAAACAGCCAATCAATTTCCTGGGCTGTTTTGGCAAAGAATTATCATTGGCTGTATTTGGATGTGTGACACAGTTTACTAATGTAACAGAATTAACTTTTGCTATATATTCCCACAGTCATGTAAGGAGTTCTTAGTCTGACGAAGAGCGCTTGCACTCGAAAGCTCACACCCTAAATAAATCTTAGTTGGTCTTACAGGTGCTACTGGACTCTGATTCTAATTTCTCAGTGGGGGAGGCCAGAATATTGGTGTTGTTTCTGACTTCAGCAATAGGCCCAGTGGAACAGCTCTGTTTTACAGGCCCTGCAGAACTGTCCCAAGTTCCAGGAGGCTCTGATCTCTCCAGGGAGAGCATTCTACCAGGCCGGGGCCAGGGCTGAAAAGTGCCTGGCCCTGGTTGACATCATTGGGCCCGGGGATCCTGAGCTAACTGAAGGGGTCTCAAAGCAGCTTACAATCAGGTACCTTTCATCTTTCCACAAAAGAAACCCTGGAGGTAGGTGAATCTGAGAGAGCCCTGAAAGAACTGTGATTGGTCCAAAGTCACCCAGCTGGCTGATGTGGAGGAAGGGGGGGAAATCAAGCCCAGTTCTCCAGTTTAGAGACCATCTTTAACCATAACACCAAGTGGACATGACACAAAAGCTTATACCTTAAACAAAACCTTTTTGGGCTTAAAAGTGCCACTGGAGCAATACTTTGTTCCACTGCTTCAGACCAACATGATGACCCACCCAAATCTTTTTTCAAGTCTGTTTTTTATAACTTTAAAAGTCTAATTTTTGTATAATATGAGTTGCTATCTATAGCTCCTCCTCTCTTTTGTATCTCGCTCATATTTCTACATTTTCTTAAAAATAAAACATAGCTATCAATCCCACCCCCCACCCCGCGCAGATGTTCCATTACAGCTCGCAGATGGCAAAACCTTGCCTGTGATGGGAATACTACATGCAGGACTGGGCTGGCTTCAGACATTGAAGCATAAAAGAATAAACTAGTTCTATTTAGAAGAGAAACAACTTTGTATAAAAAGAGAGGGGAGAGAAACTGAATTGACTGTCTAACTGTTGTTTTGCATTCAGTCAGTCAGTTCTGGAGGCAAGCAGGGAGGAAGTGTGTTTCAAAGGAGCAGGAATTCTCCAATTAGCCAATCAGGACATAGGAGGAGACTGAAACATACTATGAAGTTCCTAATTTAAATATGCTAACTACCCATCTTGTGTTATGCCCACTGTAGGATACTCTTCATATCCCTTTGAATCATGCATACTGCAGCTCTAGCACATCCCAACAGTCTGCATCTCAGGGGGAACTTCACACTACCTGTGATTGTGGCTCTTTCAATGAGGGAATTGCCTACCAACCATAGGCCCACCAGGCAAGCGCCTTGACCACTTTCCTGAAGCATGGGGCAAGTGCTACATTGGGGAACAGTATTCAGGAGAGCCACAGGTAGCTTTCCAAGCCACTGACTATCACTCCCTCAAATCTTCAGATTATTTTAGTAGGGTTGCCGGGCATTGCATGGCAGCCACTGGGAGCTCAGGGGGAGGCACTATGGGAAGTAATGGTATGACTCTCTAGGAGTTACTGGACAGTGTTTCACATCAAAAGAAGAGTTTTCAGCAATTCCTAGAGAGTACTGGTGTCACTCCAAGGATTCCCTGGAAGTGTCGGAACACTCTCAAACTGATGGCTTTTTAAAACATTTTTCTCCCACTACTTTCCTCTGCCTGATGCCTCAGAAAGCAGCTCAGAGAGTCCAAGTACATTGACTCAGTTTATGGTCTGACTCGGTGCAAGGTAGTTTCCTGTGATTTTTCTGTTCTGTTCATTTCCTGTGAACATTTCTATGCCACCCCTCCGAAGACCGAGGTGGCTCATGAAATAAAACTGTACCATAAAACCATCAGCCTACAAGCAATCCATGGATTGGCTCAGCAAGAATGAGGAGATGCTCCACTTTGATGCCACAGAACGCGCATCATTCCAGGCAGAGCACATTGGCATGACTAATATGTTTGTTTCATCTGGGATCCCTCTTCGTCTGCCTTTCCTGCAGGCAAGACATCTCAGAGGCCCCGGAGAGAACTGATGTGAGCAAAACTGGCAAAGACCGAAAATAGCTCTCGTCATGTCATTATTTGACGCTGGCTGCCTTTTTTTACATTCGCAGGGGTGGGGTAGTGTGCGAAAGGCTGCTTTGGCATGCAGGCTTACTATTAATTTTCATGATACTGCAGGACAAAGTTTTTTTTTTTTTAAAGAAAGACGGTGGTGACTGGAGGAAGAGAGAACCACAGGAAAAGGCCGAGGCCCTGTTTCTAACATGACAGGTGGTAGGATCAGAGCCCCAGGAGCATCTCATGCGTCCTCTTGCCTGGGAGCAAGAGTGTTTTCTCAATTCAAAAACTTTACACCCAAATGATCCCACGTAATCAAATTCTGCCTATGAATGCAGTGGGTGGTGCTGTGATTTTTGACATCGCCCCTGTAATGCGATGTTCGGGAGCGTGCAGAGCAACGTGAGCAGAGTGCGTGAGACTGAGCACACCGTCCTGCTCAGAGCCAGCGTGATGCAGCAGTTAAAGAGCGGCAGCCTCTGATCTGGAGAACCGGATTTGATCCTCCACAGGCAGCCAGCTGGGTGGCCTTGGCCAGTTCTCTGTGGGTTGTTCTCACAGAGCAGTTCTCTTAGAGCTCTCTGAGTCCCACCCACCTCACAGGGTGTTTGTTTTGGGGAGAGGAAGGGAAAGGTGTTTGTAAACCACCTTGGGACTCCTTCTGGTAATGAAAAGCGGGGTATATAAAAAACCAGCTCTTCTTCTCTAAACTGGGACTGATTATACTGGTTCTGTTCTGCTCAGAAAGGAGCACGCTGCTCAGAAAGGAGCATGCCAGAACTGAGCACGTTGTCCTCACCCAGGCCCAGTCACATTACAAAAGTAACCAAGGGCAGCAAACAGCGTCTGGGCCTACTGAGGCCTGAATCACACATGCGAGAATATGAGGAAGCACAGGGCAGAGACTGGAACTACAGCATGTCAGACTGCTGACGGGGGATTCCTGCGTTGAATGCTTCTTCACATTCAAAAACCCTCCCTGCAAACAGAAAACTAGCACCACAGAGAAAGGCGGTCTTGTCTGCTGTCTTCTATTGGCAGGTTATGTAACTGAGGGGCTTCCTGCTCTAAATAGTTGTCATTATTTATCGTACACCATGAGTAGTGCAGCCAGGAGCTCCAAGGACTGTCTGGCAGACTGGCAGGGGACGTTCGGAGGTGGTTTGCCATTTCCTGGCTCTGCGTCATGACCCCTTGTGTTATGGAGGAACTCACCCAAATCCTTAGAGGTCTCCCATCCAAATACTAGCCAAGGTTGGCCCTGCTTAGTCGTCCAGCTCTAGTACTGCCAACCGTTCTGCCACTTCATTCTCCTCCAGCGCAAACTATGCACTTACTGTTTCTTCATTTGGGATCAAGACAGGCAATTCACGGGAGAGAAGGGATTGGAAGGAGGAAAGAGGTGGGTCCTCAGCAGGAGAGTGTCGGCGGCACACAGAAAACCGCAGGCTCAACCCCCGGCATCTTCAGTCAAAGGCATCTGATAGTAGGTGGTAGGAAAGACCTTTCTGTGCCTGAGACCACTGCCAGCCAGACGAGGCAACGGTGACCCAGGAGGACCAACAATCTGATTCAGTGCAAGGCAACTTCATGTCTGCTTCCATCTAAACTAATTTAATTCCATCTAAAAACTTAATCCAAATGTATTTAATTGATTTCATTGATATAGTTCATTCGACTCTATTGGTGAATTTTGATGTTACCTGCCCTGAGCCTAAAGGGCAGGCTATAAGATCAAAGTTGTTGTTGTTGTTAGTAGGAGTAGAAGAAGAACTGATTTTTATATTCCACTTTTCACTACCCAGAGGAGTCTCAAAACAGCTTATAGTTGCCTTCTCTTCCTTTCCCCACAACCAACACTGAGTAAGGTAGGGGAAGCTGAGATCTCTCTGAGAGAACTGCTCGGTGACAACATCACTACCAGGGCTGTGACTAGCCCAAGGCTGTAAGTGAAGGAGTGGGGACTAAAACACAGCTCACCAGATTGGAAGCCACCGCTCTTAACCACTACACCAAGCTGAATAGTTGTATTCAGGAAGGAAGTTCTAGGATGAAGGGTCCCCCACGGAGATTATAGTCTACCCACAATACAAAGGACCAAAATGTTTATACTCTGGGACGTGTGGCTGCAGCCCAAGGAAAATGAAGACCTCTCTGCTTTGTGAGTCAAGGGATGGCTCAGGCCTCCAGCACTCCATGCCCCGCGTAGTACACTCCTGCCTCCGATAAAGTTCCTGGGCTCTGCTCCAACCACGATGTACAAACAATGCCACACCCTTTCGCAGCCCATTGAAGTAAACAGGCTTAGAAGGGGGCAAGTCTGCTTAAGATTGCACTGTGAATTTGGAGGGGGGGGGCTATGCTGGAGGCGGGGTCTGTCCTCCCCTAGCAGCTGTCCCTGCCTCCCCAGGGAGGGCTGTCTCTCACTTTGTCAGTCCGGATCTTATCAGAAACAATGCCTGCTGGGGTTCACGTGTGTCGGCCAGCTGCTCCCTGCCCATTCAGAAAAGCCACCCTTCGTTCCCTCGCAGGCTCCCTCAGTTGAGCCGAGCCCACTTGGAAAATCCAAACTCAGTTCCAAGAGGGCAGCCTGCGTGTGCCTGTGGGAAGACAGAACAAAGCCTCGTGGGAGACAGCAGACGGATGGATGCGCCACAAAGTCACCTCCAGCAGGCGGCTGTGCCACCCCCCCTGGCTGCCCCCCCTATCCTATTCTGCAGTTACATAACCTGGTTGCACAATCCAAGGCGTGCCTCTCTTGCGTGACAGTGGTGCTGAGGCCCGATTGGCTGAGGAGAGCTAATTCTCTGTGGTCCGCAGAACTGTCAAGATGAGTCCTCGGCACTGCTGATTCAGGCTGGAAATGGAATCTGATGTCCCCACCAGTCGCCTTCTTGTGCTGTTAAGAAAGAGGTCCTTTTGCGCTGTGGGTTTATCATTCATTACCTCTCTTGGCAGAATCTGTGATGGCGGGATGGCCTCTTTTTCATCTTCTCCTGCCCGCTCTGGGGAGCTGGAGGCAGTGCCCTGGTTCTCTGCACTGGCTCTTTTGCAGCCTCGGCATTGAAAACATACGCTCTTCAGCCCGGACAACAGCCATCACACAAACCAAGCTTTGTAGCTTTGTGGTTCATCCAAAATTCCCATTCCCCACACTTCTGTTGACCATCATCAAGATCTGCCAGCAAAACGTTACTTTTTTTACTGGTTCTGGTGACAAGAAATGCATAGCAAAGCTAGAAAGCCTGTGTGTTATGGAGAGTAGGGGAGCCAGTTCAGGGCTGGAAAATATCTGGAGACTTCGGGGGGTGGAGCTGGGAGTGGGTGAGCTTTGGGGCAGAACTTCAGTGTATAATGCTATGGAGTCCACCTGTCAAAGCTATCATTTTCTCCAAGGGAACTGATCTCCTTAGTTTGGAGATGACTTGTAATTCACAGGGGATCCCCAGGTCCCACCTGGGGACTGACAACTCTAAAGTGTAAGACTAGGACTAGTGTAACACTAAGACTAGCTCTGAGAATGAACTTGGGCCAGCTGCTTGGTCTATCTCAGCTGGATAAAATGGAGGACATGAGGCGAATATCGTAATCAGCTTTGAGGTACTATTGGGGGGGGGGGGGAAGCAAGGTATAAATATCTTAAATAACGAGTCCTTATAGTAAAAGCTACTTTCACAGCAGTAAGGATGTGATGCTATTAGTAGGGGCTGGACTGGATGGCCCTTTGTAATCTCTTCCAGCTCTGTGTGATTCCGATCCTATTCCTGTACATGCCAAACACCAGCTTAGATTCTACCAATTCCATCCTGGCCCTATCCACTGGTTCCTCCAAACGAACACACTTTGAAATTGACTCAGGCAATCCTATCAGGGCCTTTAGGATCCAATTCTGGGATTTATCAAGGCTGCAAGTCCCCAAACCCCCTTAGATCCAAACAGATAGAAGGGATTCCCACAGTAACTCTCTTCCAGAGATGACGGGAATGGATGACTGATGAAACTAAAAAAAATGGCTACAGATAGACAAAGTAAAATGTGATTAAAATGTGCCATTCACCACTGGAGGATGTAATGATGGTTTCAACAGAAATAGCCATGAGCCTTGTATCTCTTTTTCAATAAATCACTTTTGCTATTATGCCAAATGTGTTCATTGGAAAGAGAGTCGACAGGGATCTGATAGTGATGGCCATACGAATAAACAGCTTTAGAAGGGGATTAGGTAAATTCATGGAGGATAAATCTCTCAATGGCTACTGGGCATGGTGACTGAGAGGAACCTCCACATCCAGAGACAGTAAGACTCTGAATCCTAGAGCCATGAAGCAACAACAGGGGAATGCCTCGGCTTCTGTGCTCTGTTGTTGGCTCTGTGGTTGGCCACAGTGTGAGGCTGGATGCTGAACTAGACAGACCATTGGACTGATCCAGCAGGGCTCTTCTTCTGTGATGGAAACCAAGTCAAAAACCGAAATGCAGCGTTCCAGTGACTTGCACATAGACACACACAGACTGGTGAAGAGAACGCTTCTGAGCATATGCAGAGTGGCTTTCTCCCCTCTCACTGAGTACTTGAAGCCAGCTCCCACCAGTCTGAGTCCAAGCATCTGCGTGAGAAAGGAGCCCCAGAAATCCTCAGTGTAGAATAGGGTTCTTGTTGTTATTTGTATCAATTATGACACTACTCAGGATAAGGGAGGGGAAGCCGGCTGAGAGGAGGCTATGGTTATAACCTACAGCAGAGCCCACAGCAGTGCATGGCCTGGGTCGCCGTCTCTTTTGTGTCTCAGCTAAAACACCAGAAGGACGACATTCAAGAGGGGACTTCATGACAGCTGCCTCCTGGAATCTCGTCATACCCTGCAGGACCAGGAGAGGCAACAGAGGACAAAGCAAAGGCTACGAAATGAGAGAAAAGAAGAGACACTGGTGCAAAACAAGAGCATCCCTAACACATGGGCCTACCACTCTGCTTTGATTGGTTTGGTCCTGAGGGGGAAATTCCTGAATGCCCCTCTGCCCCCAACCAGCCATTACTTGGGCTGCATCTGCATGGTGAGAATTCTTCAGTCTCTACGTTCATCACTGCTGCAAATGCAGAGGCATGCGTCCGCAACAGAACTTCTTCATGGGAGTTCACTGCATCCTTTCTGCCATCCAATGGGGCTTTCTCTGCCTCTTTTCCTGACTGGAGGAATTTTAACGGGCTTAAAAAATTGGCAATTGCTATAGTGCTCTAGTATTGCAGCATTGTAGCAATGACTGCCTTTGCTTAAAAAACCCTCCAATGGGGTGGCAGGGAACATGGTGGCCACGAAGTTCTGATGGAAGGAAAATGGGTTTGATGTGGGCAGGGGGGGTTGATAAAGCACCCCTTCTTATCCAGATGGCATGATAATGTCCTTGGACTGTGACCTTCCCCATAAGATCGTAGCTTGGGAATGAGGGTTCTGAGGACGGGGAAAGGACACCTGGAGTGCAGTGACATGGCAAAGCTCCCCAAAACAGTGTTCCAGTTTGGAGGGGCCAAAATGGAGAAAAATCTTCAAGCTGAAGCCTGCTGTGGCTGGGTATTGTGCTATCGGTTGTGCTGCTGTAACATTTTCCTGTGTGCAAACAAGCGAGTTGCACAACAGCAGTGCACAAATCCAACAATGGGTGGATGCACACCTCATCCACCCTTACAAAGAATGTCATCCCTGCCCCTGTCACTACCCTTACCAGCCCTGAGGGTTTCCCCTGCAGAAGTGGCTGCTAAACACACAGAATGGAAGCAGCGATTGATTGCCGTTGGAAAACACAGGTACGATAAGCCCCCAGTGAAAGTCAGCTTGGGCATGAAAAGTAGGTCATAATGTAATCCTACCTGGCTGCATTAAGAAAAGAGGCCAGACCGTAAGTCCCCTTCAGTCAGACTGCAGGGAATAGACAAGATTTACGGTGTGCAAGAATCGACAATAGAAGACTATCCTGCAGGGCGCTTCAGAGATGTATATTTAGCATAGCTCATTTAGGAAGTGCCTGATCGTTTTTGAATACTCTCCCTCCAATGTCCTGACTGGCTCTTTATGGTGACTTCCTGCTTCTTTGAGCATAGTTCTTCCCTGATTGCCTCCAGAAAGAACCCACCGAATGAATGCAGAACAGAACAGTTAGACAGTTAGTTAAGCCTCTCTCTCTTCTCTTTCTATACAAAGCTGTTTCTCTTCTAAATAAAGCTATTTTGTTCTTTTAAGCAGCCTGGTGTGCCTGTTTCCATATTTTAACTCTGCCAACATGGGGGAAATTGTTCAGCTTCCCCCTGCCAGTCCTACCTCCTGCTTGTCCAAGTAGGTACTCTGAAACCACGACATAAATGATCTAGTTCAGGAATGGTCAAACTGTGCCTCTCCAGATGTCCATGGACTAGAACATTTGACCACCCCTGATAGTTGGTTTCTGTTGCTTTTCTTGCTCCTTTCCTCTTTCCATCACATGAACAAACTCTGTTCCAGAAATATCTCCAGCTTTCACACTGTCCTCTGCCAGACTCATCAGGGGATCTTGGGTGAGCCTCTCTCTCTCTCTCTGCCACACTCTCCCCACCCCACACGCCATATGGTGATCAAGAATATCCATCTATCTTACAAGACAGCTGTAAGAGCTAAGAGACAATGAGAGTGAAGCACTCCAAGCGAGTTACAACAGTGCTCCCTGTTATAAGGTTGGCAATTATCTTGCATTGCAAAGTGAATTCAGAGGGAGAAAGGCAATTGATACCTGCAGGCTCTAGGGATGCCAGCCTCCAGGTGGGACCTGGGGATCTTCCAAAATTACAATTTATCTTCAGGTAACAGAGACAAGTTCTCTGGAGAAAATGGATTCTTTGGAGGGCAGGCTCTGTGGCATTGTACCCCATCAAAGTCCCTCCCCAAACCCTTCCCTCTGCAGGCTCCACCCCCACAGTCTCCAGGTTTTCTCCAACCCAGAGCTGGCAACCATATCTGCAGCCAAATAAATCAAATCACATTTCCA
Source organism: Paroedura picta (assembly GCF_049243985.1). NCBI lineage: Eukaryota > Metazoa > Chordata > Lepidosauria > Squamata > Gekkonidae > Paroedura > Paroedura picta. The sequence continues at coordinate 46,044,411 of NC_135373.1, forward strand.
CTCAAAGGCTGGGTTAGAGCTATAGTGGCTCCTAGATGGTGGGGGGAAGGGGTCTCTTATCTTCAAAGCAGCAGAACCTACCATTTCCCTCCTACTCTAGGCAAAACGTTATATTTGGTGCGGCTGGGATCTCAGGCTGCCAGTTCCCACGTGGGACCTGGGGATCCCACGGAATAGTAGCTCATCTCCAAGCAACATAATTTTCTGGAGAAAATGGCTGTTTTGGAGGCTAGACTCCATATAAGGATGCCAGTTCCCATGTGGAAGGATGTCCAAGAATGGCAGGTAATTGCCAGGCTGAAGAGATCAGTTCCCCTGGAGGAAACGGTAGGTTTTGGAGCATGGATTCGATAGCATTATACAACCTTCCCAGCCCAAAATCCCGCTCACGCCCGGCTCCATCCCCAGAGCCTCCAGGTATTCCTGGGCCAAGAGCTGGCAGCTCTGCTGGGGTCCCAGCCCCCTTTGCTGGTCCTGGGGCCCTTTCCGCAGGATCCAGGTCCTGCTGCCCCTGTCAGCTGTTGGCCCTTTCTCTAGGACATGATGGCCTTGGAACAGGTTCCCGAATGGGTGGGAGTGAATTACTTTTTAATATATTTTTTAAATTTGTTATTTATTGGGTGATATGACCATATATGGTCAGGTTGATTCCCCCCCTCAAAAAAAAAGGCCAATGATGAAGAAGAAGAGTTGGTTCTTATATGCTGCTTTTCCCTACCCGAAGGAGGCTCAAAGCGGCTTACAGTCGCCTTCCCATTCCTCTCCCCACAACAGACACCCTGTGGGTGGGTGAGGATGAGAGAGCCCTGATATTCCTGCTCGGTCAGAACAGTTTTATCAGTGCCGTGGCGAGCCCAAGGTCACCCAGCTGGCTGCATGTGGGGGAGTGGGGAATCAAACCTGACTTGCCAGATTAGAAGTCCGCACTCCTAACCACTACACCAAACTGGCTCTCTTCTGATGGGCCTGAAGAGGGCGGGAATTGGAGGGGTTCCAGGTGGGCATGTGAACAGCTCAGCTCCCCAAACATATTCTGCACCACTGTGTCACTTCTGGGGATTCTCAAAGCTTGGAGAATGTTTCAGGGGGTTCCCAATGGTAAAAAACACAGAGAAAGACTGCGGCTTATAGATTCTTATTCCGTGCTCCTTGTCATAGCATTGCAAGCACCACTGGGCACTGACTATGTTGCTGTAACCATCAGGAGTCCAGGCTCCTTCCCTCTGTGGGAACTGCAGTCAGGGGAGGTGTCTTCGCTCGAACATCCAGCAATTCCCTAAGCAGCATCAGTCATTTGTGCGGACTGAACCAACAGGAGAGGAATCCCAAGAGGAGGTGCACCGCCATCCCCCAAAGCCTGACAGATTCCAACAGGGTCCAAGTTGGCTGTGGCTGCCTTGCTGGCAGGAGAGAAGACAGGAATGGTGAGCTACCTGGGAGCTCCCTGGGTTGGCAAAGTGCTTTGATCAAAGGAGGAGAAAAAGCAGCAGGAAGCAGCCACAAGACTCACAACATCCTTTGACTCTGCCTTTTCTTTAGGATTGGGCTGCACAGCTCTGTGTTTATTGTTATTTTAAAACTGTAGAGCATTTTCCCATGTTGGAGAAAGAAGAAGAGCGGGGTGCGGTGGGGTGTTGTACCTAGCTTTTTGCTACTCAAAGGAGACTCAAAGTGGCTTACAGTCACCTTCCCTTCCTCTCCCCACTGCAGACACGGGCATATTGACTACATAGTTTACACCAAGAGTTTCAATTTGAAGCCCCTCAATGCAAACCAGGGTCTTTGAAATTTTATCGTCCCCCAATCAAAAATCACAGTGGGACTAGGGATGCAGGCTTGTTGCTGTGTTGGTCTGTAGCAGCGGAACAAAATTTGATTCCATTTCCAATGGTGCTGTTAAGACCACACACAGAGCCTGTTGTCTTCCAAGCTACCCGTGACAGATTCAGGCATCAATTTTTGCCACATGCTGATGTGTGGGAAGTTATGAGTGATCTGTGAGGACGAATCCCAGCTGCTTGCTCCATGCTTTAAAATTTGCCTGCAGAAGAAAGAGAGAATTCTGAAGTCTGCATGCTGTGACATGATTAGCATGCCAAACAAGAACCCAGGAGACCAGGGTTCAAATCTATGCTTGAGTAGGACACTCACTGTATGACCTTTACTTTCTTTAGAATCATAGAATTGGAAGTGGCCATACAGGCCATCTAGTCCAACCCCCTGCTCAATGCAGGCTCAGCCTGAGCATCCATGGTAAGTATGTGTCCAGCCAATGCTTGAAGCCCACCAAGGGGGGGGGGGCTCACCACTTCTTTAGGCAGCTGATTCTACTGCTGAACTACTCAGTGATATCTAGCCAGTATCATTCTACACACAGGATCCATTGTATTGGCTTTAAACTGTCCCTTCCAAGTGACCACCTTTCATATCCTTAAAGACCGTGATCATGTCCCCTCTCCACCTCCTCTTCTCCAGGCTGAACATTCCCAGGTCCCTCAGCCTTTCCCCATAGGGCTTGGCCCCCAGACCCCGGATCATCCTCATCACTTTCCTCTGTACCCTCTCAACTTGTCCACATCTTTTTTGAAATGAGGCCTCCAGAACTGCACTCAGTACTCCAAGTGTGGCCTGACCAATATGGTCTTCAGTGTGGGACTATGACATCTTGCAATTTTGATGTGATGCCTCTGTTGATAAAACCTAAGCCTGCACTTGCCTTATTTACTGCTGCATCACACTGTCTGCTCATATTTAGCTTACAGTACCCCACAAATACCCCAAGATCTCGTTCACACACACTGCTATTCAGAAATGTATCTCCCATCCAGTATGCATGCTTCTCATTTCTGTGATCCAGATGTAGAACTCTGCACTTACCCTTATTGAATTGCATCTTGTTCTCCCTTGTCCACTTTTCCAGCATGCTCAGACCTTGTTGAACTCTGTCTTCTGGTGTGTTCGCTACTCCTCCCAATTTGGTGTCATCTGCAAATTTAGTTAGGTGTCCCTCCACTGGACCCAGCCTTGTGAGCTCCTCGAAGCCTGACATTTATTTTTCCATGGCTCCTTCATGGTCAAAAGGTTGATAAAGGCTGTTCTAACCAACACAGCATGCTGGCTTTCAGCCAATCTCTCTCTCTCAGCCTTACCTCTAGGGATGCCAGTGCCCAGTGGGGGACCTGGGGATCTCCTGGAATTACAGGCCATTTCTCCAAACTAAAGAGATCAGTTCCCCTGGAGAAAATGGCTGCTTTAGCATTATACAACACTGAAGTCCTGCCCCATCCCAAATCCTGCAGCCTCCAGGCATTTCCCAACCCAGAGCTGGCAACCTTGCTGACCTCTCAGGGTAGGTGCTTAACAGGACATGCAGGAAGGAACAATGTACACAGTCCTGAAATCCCCATTGGCATTCTGCCACATGTCCTCATGGTGACCACATGGCAAGCAGGACATGTAATATGGGCCTGATTTCCCTACCTAGAATGACCCTGGGGCATTCTGCTTGCCAAGAAGATGCTCTACTATGGAGCCTCACCTCTTTCCTTACCAAGAACACATGAAGCTGCCATCTATGGACCACATGCAGCCAGTTTTGCCTACTCTGAGTGGCAGTGGCTGCCCAGGGTCCATCACCTCCTTATCTGATCCTTTTCAGCGGAGATGCTGAGAGATGAACCTGGAACTCTCTACCAACAGAGACATTTAATCATGAGTAACAGGGGAGAGAAACAACCAGGAAAGAGCAGGAAGCAATTCAGCTGGAAGGAGATGGTGATGGATGAGTGTTAAAGGACTGGGAAGAGTCAACCACAGTGTCACTCCCTGGCTGAGAAAGCTTGGGGCTGCAACTGTGCTTTTTAAATTTAAGATAATTACAAAACAGATCTGAAAAACAAAAATCACGGAACACCCTGCCAAAAATGCAAGGATGCAACCGACTGGCCATGGTATTGTCATCAAGAGATGCAGGATGAATTGTTTTACACTCAACAAGGCTCCAGTCTCAGAGAAAACGGTCTTTATCTGGGAAAGAGAACCATAAACATCTTGAATTGCAGGCTTAGAGGAGATGTGTACTTTTTATGGAGACAAATAGGCAGGATGGGTAAACAGCAGCTTGGTGTAGCAGTTAAGAGCAGAGGCCTCTAATCTGGAGAACTGGGTTTGATTCCCCACTCCTCCTCCACATGCAGTGTGACCTTGGTCCAGTCAACAGTTCTCAGAGCTCTCTCAGCCTCACCTACTTCACAAGGTGTCCCTCGTGGGGAGAAGAGTGGGTGATTGTAAGTCACTTTCAGACTTCTCTGGACAGTAAAAAGTGGGGTACAAAACTTTTTCTCTTCGATGGGGACCTCTTTTATCCTCACAACAGTCCTGTGAGGTGGGTTAGGCTGAAAGTGTGAGGCTGGCCCAAGATCGCCCAGTGAGCCTCCATCGCAGAGTGGGGACTTGAACCTGTGTTTCCCAGATCCTAGTCCAACACTTTAACCATGCTGGCTTTCCAAACAGTTGGCTACTCAGATATCTGGAGAGGGATCATAAAATGTTTGGGACATGTACCTTAACTTGATTGTGGCAGGGCGACAAAGCAGTACATGTTCTCCCGATTACAGGCTGCCACTTTTAACCACTACACCAAGCTGGTGTTGAGAATTTTGACAGTCTGGAATCTCACACCTGGTTGGAAAAAATATCACAGCGAAGAGTGTGCAGAAAGGAGGGGGATTCTTTTGGAGTATGTGAGGGATATTTGGTTAGGACTGGTCAGGGTCCAACACACTAGTGCAAAAGTCCAGACAAAAAGTCCAGCAGGAGCAGAAGGTTGGAACTAGTGCCCCCACCCCCCAGAGGGACAGAGTGTGAAGAAAGGCCAGATGGGCAGTAGGAAGCTGACCGACCCAAGTCAATGGGGCCTGCCAGGGAAGGTGGTGAGGCCAGCATCCAGAGGAAGCCCAGCTGTCGCAGGGGAAGAGACAGACAGCCAATAAGAGGCAGCAGTAATCCTGGCTGCAAGACAGCCCTGCCTGGGAAGCTCTCCAGACCACCGGGAGGGCAAGTTGTGGCTGGTGCATGAGTGGGAACTGTTCCAGATGCAGCCGGAGGTGCTGAGGCTGCCCAGTGGCTCCAGAAAAACAAAGCCCGACACTCCTGGAGGCCATTTCAGGCTGCCGAGGGCTCTCTGTCACAAGCATGCCAAATCCGGTGCCAATAAAGGTGTACTCGATACGGAAGAGCCAGCAGAAAAAGGGAAACGTTCTGGCCCCCTTATGGGCAACAGTCCTTCCTTCTCAAATCCAGCCCAGCGACCCAACCCTCCCCCACCCCCACCCCCGATCAGAAGAAAGAAAAGGGCATTCCACAAGATGAGCAGCATAAGAACATGTTAAAACCCACAATCACTCCAGTCCCACAGAGGCAATAAAAGCCAAACACAGACCTCGTTTCACGCAAATCATACAAACCTTGGAATGATGCAAGTCAGCCCAACAGCACTTCTAGAGCATTTCCTAAGTTATTAACCGGGGTGGGGGCTCACTCTGAGATGGCACTACAGGCTGAGGGTGGGGTGGTGGTGGTGCTGAAGCATCAGGCCTGGGCCACATGCCATCTGTCATGTCACACTGAGCACCCCAGCCACCCAGTGAGGACTGTGATGTCTGAATTAGCCCCTTCCTCTCCCTGCAACAGGTAGGTGAGGTAGGTGGGGCTGAGAGAGCTCTAACAGAACTGCCCTGTGAGAACAGCCCTAAAAGAACTGTGACTGGCCCAAGGTTGCCCAGCTGACTGTGTGTGGAGGAGTGGGGAATCAAATCCATCTATCCAGATTTCAGGCTGCTGCTCTTAACTGCAACACCACACTGGCTATAGTAGGACTAGAAAAATCAACAAAGAAAAAGCAAAAAACCCAACCTGATAAACAGGTGAGAACCGAGAGGGTTGAAAGACAAATATATATATATATATATATATATATATATATATATATATATATATATATATATATATATATATATATATATATATATATATATTAAAAATAGAGGAACTATTTATTTCACAGAATTTAGTGTAATATAAACATTCAGAAACACACAAAAAAGGAATGTTTCATATTCATATGGATCACACATGCAAATCACACAAGTACACCAGAGGCCATAGTGATTCATATTATTGATGATGTACTTGTCCCTCAACCTTCCTGGTTCTCAGGTTTTTCGACTGGGCCTCCCACATGTGTGTGTGTGTGTGTGTGTGTGTGTGTGTGTGAGGCTGCTCAACCTCTCCTCCCGCTGTTTCCCTGATTACACGGCTGTACGCCCCAGAAGGGGAAAGAGCCAGGCACCTGTGCAGTATGTCATTCTCCCTAAGTCTAAAGCAGCCGCTGCAGCATAGCCATTCCTTAGTGGGAAAGAAGCTCAGAGGGAAGAGGAACTCCTTTCACGAGCCCTGTGATCCAGTCCAAACACAGATCCTGGTGCCAGGAGGGTTTGGGTCCAGGTCAGAAGTGAAAGCCTCCCCGCCTATTTGGTTTTACAAATTAAATTTGCTAGTCCTTTCGGCGATGATTGTTTGCCGGCCACACATTTGGTCCCTTCTAACATTTGAAACGCTGCCTCTGGGAGCCTGAGTGATTGTTCAGGGACAAGACGAACCAGCCAAGACAGGTGGTGAAAATGTTTGGTAGGAATTAAGAAGAAAGAAGTCGATGCCTGCAAAACCACCTGGGAAGTCAGTAATTATGTGCTGAGAAGAGATTGGAAGACTGGCACAAGCAAAGTCAGAGATGCTTCTGCACAGCACTGAGAGTTTTTTTTTTGGGGGGGGGGGAGGATCTTCAAGTCAGGGATAATCTCCATTCTCGTTTCCATGGTGAGCTGCAGGCTGGCCGGGTCCTTCATCCTACAAGTACCATCACAGGTGAGACGATCAGCTGGCTGGACTGTTTTGCCTTTGATAGGAAGCTGCAGGAATCCCATGACTGGCGTAGTTTTCCCAGAAGGCAGGCTGCAGAAGGGCGACTGCAAAGGGGCTTCTCCCAGCTGCCTGCACAGGAGAGAGTCCCCAGTGGATTGTGCTTTGAACTACAATCCTTATTATTGCTCTTCCAGCGAAAGCCACAGAGATGCAGACACGTCTGCCCAATTATCTAGAACACTTCTCATCCTCCTGTCTGTAGCACCAGGGGTCTGAAAAGTATGTTTGTGCAGGCTATGGAATTCGGTAAGGTGTTAAATCCAGACAGCTGTTGTCTTTTATGTCTACATGCTGGATTTCTGCAGGGGTCCATTTGGAATGACGGCGTTCCCAACACCTTCCAGAAGACCATCCCATTGGTCAAAGTCTTCTTTCAGCTCTAAGAGAAGAAGGCATCACAGAAAAATTAGTGAACAAGATATCACAATTATTGCACGGTGTGTCTTTAGTGTAGAAAAATACAGACACACCGGGAAAACAATATGGCAATAAAATATCCAAATTGGACTTCTATAGAGTCGTCTCTCTTCAGTAATTCTTTTATTCTTATTATTTCCCACAAGTCCCGACATGTTTCGCCTTACAGCTTTTTCAAGGGACGGTTTTTATATTTAAGGACCTACTTCAACTTATTAAGGAATCTCTTGATAGAGTATAAGGTCATACAATAGCTAAACTTAGCTTGTGGCGCTTCAGATATAAAAAACGTCCCTTGAAAAAGCTGTAAGGCGAAACGCGTTGGGACTTGTGTGAAATAAGAATAAAAGAATTACTGAAGACAGACGACTCTATATAAGTCCAATCTGGATATTTTATTGCCATATTGGTTTCCCAGTGCGTCTGTATTTTTCTATATTTGTTTCTTCACTGGGACGCACCCCTCCCAGTTCATTATTTTTGTGTCTTTAGTGTAGCCAGGAGCTCCAAGGGCCGCCTGGCAGTCAGGCAAGGGATGTTCAAAGGCAGGTTGCCATTGCCTGCCTCCATTTCATAGTGACCCCTAGTGTTCCTTGGAGGAACTACCACTCAAATTCTTGGGGATCTCCCATCCAAATACCAGCCAGGGTCAGGCATGCCTGGGCTATCTACTGTTGGCAAGACTCAGTTACAATCATTAGAAGAAGGAAAGCCTGCAGGATTCATTAGTATCTATTTGCTGTTGTTTTTAATTGATCCCTTTCCCCTGCCCACCAAGTTTTCATATTGGACAATGTTTTTCATAGCTTTCCTAAAAACTGTGATTCTTTCTCTGCCTGCAAGCTCCCTCAGACACCAGCCAGTTCCTGAGTGAGAGACTGTGGGGTATAAATGCTTACAACAAATAAGTCTACCTATTAGAGCCGGCATCGTTCTAAATATGCAACACAGAATGTAGGTATTGGGCTCAACAAAGCAAGGCCTCTTGTTTAATTCACAGACTCAGCACTCCCTGACTGTGGGTGTGTTTGTAATATAATATTCTGCTTTCAACATAGAGATACCCCAAGGAAAAAGGGTGCATGCTTTCAGCACACTATATTTAAAAAACCCCTCACAGGGTGGTATAGTGGTTAAGAGTGGTGGCCTCTAATTTGGAGAACAGAGTTTGATTCCCCACTCCTCCTCCACCTGCAGCCATCTGGGTGACCTTGGGCCAGTAACAGTTCTCCCAGAGCTCTCTCAGCCCCACCTAGCTGAAAGGATGTCTGTTGTGAGGAGAGGAAGGGAAAGGCGTTTGTAAGCTGCTTTGGGACTCCCCTGGGCAGTGAAAAGCAGGGTGTAAAAAAACCAGCTCTTTTTATTCTTTCCAAAATCCTGAGAGATATGTTGTACTCCCTGGGATGCACTCTCTCCCACAAGCACTCTCTCCCACTAAATACTGTAATAGGAGTTGATATTGCAAATTTATGACACAATTGGGTCATTTAAGTTTGAGAAGATGATAGGACGTAAGAAAGGAGCTTCTGGCATCGTAGCCAATAACGCTTCTGCCAAACACTTTGAGCACCCTTAAAAAAAACCTGCCTGTCTTCAGGCTACAAAAGCTGAAATCTTGCTAGGCTATTGAGGGCTGCAAGAACCAACCAACCAACCAAAGGGACCAGGTTAGGTCCTTCTAGTCCAGCCTCCTGTTTCCTACTGTGGTGAGTCAGACGGCCTAGGAGCAGAGGCACAGAGACCAGCACAATTCCAAAAAATCCTACCAAAACCATTCATCATCATCATCATCAAATTTTTTACCCACCACTCCCAAGCAGGCTTGTGGCAGGTTACAGACTGTCCGGTTAAAACCCGCATTAAAATGGACAAAATTAATAATACAATAAAACCAGCAGACTGCAACATGGCAGAAGACCCCCCTACACCTAACCTCTAAAAGGAGGAGAAAGGAGAGACAAGAAATGATAGCTGGAATTTGACATCAGGGGGGCCCCATTGATCTTCAGAGGCAAGAGTGGAAGGAATGCATACATCATAAGTCCCAATACAACCATCAAATTGCCTTCAAGCTCTCTGAAATAACCGGCAATTTTATACCCTGTTTTTACCCCCAGTGAGGATCCCAAGCAGCTTCTAACTTCATTCACCCTTCCTCCATTTTATCCTCACAAATACTATGCTGAGAGCTAGGATAGTCTGAGTGTGTTGGGACCATGGTCACCCAGTGAGAGGAGATTCAGACTGGGATCTCCTAGATGTTAGTGGCACAAAGAAGAAGAGGAGGAGGAAGAGGAAGAAGAGATGGTCTTTTATACCCCACTTTTCACCACCCATAGGGGCCCCAAAGTGGCTTACAAGCAATTTTCCCTTCCTCTCTCCACAACAGACACCCTGTGAGGTAGGTGGGGCTGAGAGTGCTCTAAGAAAACTGCACTGTGAGAACAACCGTAAGAGAACTGTGATTAGCCCAAAGGACAGCTTATTTCTCCCCTTCTCCTAATAATTTACCTAGAGATTTATACCCCACTTCTCTCCCCCATGGGGACTCAAAGCAGTTAACAACATTGTTCTACTTATCATGGCAACAACCCTGTGAGGTAGCTATGGCCCCAAATCACCCCGGATACTGAAATGGCAAAGCAGGGATGAGAACCTGGCTCCCCTGATCCTAGCCTTGCAGTCTAACCTCCAGGCCACACTGCCACCCAGCATCTGTCTCCAGTCTACCTGTGGCTCCCCACCCCCCAGACCTTTAACTCACGGAGATGTTTCTGGAGGAAGGCTAGGGCAGCCTGGTTAGTGATGTCCAGCCCTTCATAAGGATCGATGGTGCCTCTCGTTCGGAAGACTCTGTTCACGAGATTCCCCGCAAGGAAGGTGAAGTCAGTTTGGCTCTGATGGACAGTGCCCCTGGGAGGAAAACACAAGTCCTTGGGTCAGAAGGACAAAACAGCAGCAGGTAGGACTGGATTCAGGAAGATCGCAGGTTCACCTCCCTGTCCTAACAATGGGAACGGCAGGCATTCAGCCACAAACAGCAGTCCAACTTCTCCTGGAAAATCCCCACAAAGAAGAAAATACATCCTTTGTTTAGTGCTAGAGACACATAGCCACGGTGGACATAGGAGCTGTAATTCAGGAGCACTAATTTGCCTGACCTAATCGTTCTTTCAGTCCCTCTACCAGTTCCACTCTCTTTCCTCTTCCACAGGAGCTGCATCCACAGTCGGTCGCAAGCCTGTATGCAAGGGAGGTGGCTATTGATTCTCTTCTTGATGCATGCCAGGTGTCTCTAACTGTTCACTGAATGAGCAGAGAAGGACATTTCACTCCCCCCCCCCCACCACCACCACTGCGGTCTATTCCGCCCCATAAGTTTTGTTTCTGGGGATCATTAGAGGAACATAAAGAGGGGCAAAATAGGGGTCTGGAGGAGGAGGGGGAGAGGTCTGAAATTGCTGCCCTCTCTCCCAAAGCCAGGTCATCAAGTCTTTGGAATACATGCTAGGACAACAAGCCACTGAAGATGATAAGACAGAGCTCTGAGCATAGACCTTAGGCAGGACAAGGCTTACAAGACAGTGATGATTTTGGTCTCGTCGTTCAAGGAGCAGATCTTTTTCATCTTGGCCACGCTATCCACAGTCTGAAAGGTCTCGGTGTTGATGAAAAGCACTGGCTTGGTCACTTTCGGGTAGAGGGTGTTCTCCAAAGGGAATATCCATGCGTCAAGGGCCACAGCACACCTGCAGGGGACATAAACACCCAACAAACGCTAAGTGGGTATCCAAGGTATCCAAGGTATCCAAGGTTTCCACTTGGCCATTCGTTACTAGAAAGAAGTTCCAGCTGCCACTCTGGAGTATACTCACTTGAATTGTGCCTCTTTCACAAGGGCGAGGATTGATGTTGCTCCTCCAAACGAGTGACCCATGACAGCTGCTCTGGACAAATCCACATTGTCCTGGAAGACAAAGGGAGTGAAGGTTTGAAGAAGCCAAATGCCTAGAGTTTCTTTTCCCACACCTCACCATGTTCAAGGTTGGCTAATAGTTTTTCTTTAATGAAAGCTACTCCAGAGTATTGGGAAAAAAAATTCCAAGCTACTCCCACCAACCCCAATGTGGCAAACTACCTAGCTCTGTTCTAGAAAAAGAATGTTGACGAGGAAGAAATGAAGCTATCAGCTAAGCACACAGAGAATACAGGAAACATATATGAAATGAAAGCATTAGGAAGAAATCTAGAACTGATCTTTTCTCATTCTTTTCTCTAGGTGAGGTTCAAGTTATGATGCAGCATCTGGAAAGTTTCAGACACTCATGAGCTACTTATTGAAGATCCCTAATTCAGAGGGCTCCTAGAATTATGAGAGATCTTGTATTCAAAGATATCTTGTTCAAAGTAGGGTTATGCAATTGAAGAGCAAACCTCAACGCTCAATCCTCTTCATGCTCTTTGTGAAAATTCCCGACGCTCCTGCCACTCCCACTGCCTAGCCATTTAGAGACGGATCCTGCAATAAGGGGGCAAGCTCTTCGTAGGGTTTGTAGGCAGCCCTTTGTCGGGGGGGGGGGGCAGGAGTCACCAGTGGCAGTCTCATACGGAGCCAAGCCCTGCATCCTTGTGTACATGACGCAATGCCTTTGTTGCAAGAATAAATATGCCATATACAAAATGGACAGAAGAAGAAAGAAAAGTTGACGATGAGAAAAGACGGGGTTTAAAAAAAATGGTGAAAGGGACCTGGGGGTTGAAAAAAGCAGACAAGGGGGAAAGGCAAAAGAAACAACACTTGCTTTGTTCTGGCGGTGGTGACCCTCCTGCTTGTATGTTTTGGGGAAGTGGAGCAGAATTAAGCTCCCCCTAGTGGCAAAAGAATACTATCACAGGGAGGTCTTGACAGGAAGATGGACAGTTGCTAGGGGAGAGCCGGAGCCGACAAGGAGATACCAAACAGGGGAGGGTGGATGGGGTGTGCACGAGGGCATCTAGGAGGTGGACGGAGGCTGCTTAAGAGTGGCAATCAGCTGCAGACCCTCCAAGGTCTCCCACATGGAAATCAGGGCCCTGATTGTCCTTACAGCACAACCCCCTTTTCTTCTAATGCCCATGCTTGGTGCCTTAATCTTTTGTTTGCTACCATCTTTTGTTTAAAAAAAACATTAAGCACTTTAGGTCCTGCCCTCAGTCAGAGACCTGGCTCTAGGGCTGCTTAACAGCATCTAGGTGGTGGGAAACTCTCTAGAGCACACCACTCCAAAGGGATGGCCGTGTTAAATTGTGGTAGCAAAACAAACAAGAATCTTGGGGCACCTGAAAGGGCAGCATGTTGCTTCTTCAAAACAATGGCTTCCTTGCTAGTCTCCACCACCTGAGGTTCTGTGGGTATAATCAGCAGCAAGGCTGACTGTGGAACTGAGACCCTGGCACTCCCTCTCAAGAGAAATCCACCTGGTGCCTTCCTTATGAGAGCCACCTCTGGGTAGCGGTTAACAGTGGTGGCCTCTAGTCTGAAGAACTGGGTTTGATTCTCCATTCTTCCACATGCAGCCAGCTGGGTGACCCTGGGCCAGTCACAGTTCTCTTAGAGGTGTTTTTGCAGAGCATTTCTGTCAGAGCTCTCTCAGCCCCACCTATCTCACAGGGTGTCTGTTGTAGGCAGATGGAAAGGTGTTTGAAGGCTGCTTTGGGACTCCTTCAGCAGGATATAAAACCCAACTCCTCTTCTTCTTTTTGTCAGTTTTGGAGCCTTGTGGAGAAGTGGTGCTTTTAGACAGTGAATTCAGAGGTCCCTGCTTAGATGGATTTGCTGATTTTTGTTTGCTTCTTTTGTGATGACATGCATGTTTAACTTGCTAATTTCCTTTTCAATTTCAAAGGTTTTTAATTGGTTTTAACACTTCAAAATAAAGCTTAGCAGTGCTGCGCTCTCACCACAATGGGGGTTGAATACCATCCCAGCAGCAAGGAAAACAGGGATGGTCTCAGGTTGCCCTTGGTATTTTTCAGTGGTAGGAATGGACCGTCTAGGCCAGGGGTAGTCAACCTATGGTCCTCCAGATGTTCATGGACTACAATTCCCATGAGCCCCTGCCAGGAATTGTAGTCCATGGATATCTGGAGGACCACAGGTTGACTACCCCTCGTCTAGGTTACAGACAGGTTCTCTTTAGTGACACATAGGGAAAAGCACCAGGCAATTCTAAAAGGGCCCTTGGAAACTAACCTGCTGCTGAGCAGATTGTTTTAGCTATTCTTGGAGCGGTGGATTTAATTTTGATGTTTCTCTGAAAACCACAGAGTATTTGTCAGGAAAACAGTATATTACTATTTTAGATAAACAAACAAATACTGAGGATGCGATTCAATCAAAAAGAAAGAGAGAAATACCCCACCCCACCAATTATCAAGTGCCTTTCTAACCTGCCCCTTCTTCCAAGGGGGGTGGGCACCTGGGTTCTCCCTTTCCCACTTCTTGCTCACAACAGCCATTAAAGTAGATGAGAGGGTGAGAGAACCCAGATCTCCCAGATGTTAGTGTAACCCACTACACCACACTAACCTTCATAGGCAACTTTAACAGTTCTGCAGCTCATCTGCAAAACTTGGCCCTGATCCCTGTGGGGAAGTTCAGGATAAGCACAGACCTCCCTGGGATCCCCCAGCAGCTCCCTTGCTTTGCAGGGCAGGGAAAGACTCCATGAGCCCCATATTTTTACCTTCAGTGAGGACAGATCAAAGTCTGTGGGCAAGAGGTTGACAGCTGCCTTGCCACCACTGATGCTCCGGATCAGTTTCAGCCCCCGGAGGCACTCGTTGGCTCGCTGATGGAGCTAGAAGTGAAAAAGAAGAGCTACAATCAATCCACCATTCGCCCATTGATTTGCCAGGCTGACTCTCATTTCATACCCTCTGTGTGGAGACACAGGGAAGGCACGAAGGGTGAAAAAAGCATCCATGGGGGCCAGGGGGAATAATTTTCCGTGAACCACTGCTCCTGACCTGAAATGCCTCCCTTGACCTCCTATAATACGCAGGGTTGCCAACCCTGGGTTGGAAAAGTCCTGGATGTTTGAGGGTGAAGCCTGGGCAGGATTTGGGGAAGGGGGACTTCAGTGGAGTATGATACTATAGGCAGGGGTAGTTAAACTGCGGCCTTCCAGATGTCCATGGACTACAATTCCCATGAGCATTCACTGGCAAAGTCCTGGAGGAAGACCGGAGCTTTAAAATAAATGTACTGTAGAAACGGTGCTTTGGTTTGAATTTCATTCTGCCGCGCTTTGTTAAAAATAAGTCAGTTAAGATGGCAGTACCTGCGGATTTCGGAAATGAAACTCCTTCTGATCTTTCGGCACCTCTCGATAGGAGAGCCATTCTTCTTGCACCGGAGCCTCAGGGATGTCTGACGCTTCAGACTCCCGCTTGAAGTAGTAAGTAGCAGAAGCAGAAGAGTCTCTGGAAAAACAAGTATCAGTTAAGCATTCCCTTCCAGCTGAGACAGGCAAGAACACAAGAGAAAGATCCGGGATTTGAGACAGTTCTGCTGGGCCTCTGAGCCTCAGCTGGTCCACCAGGCCTATGGCTGAGGCCAGGAAACTAACAGCCTTCCTGAGAAATCCACCCACTCCATCTAGCCCACTAAACCACACAGCATCAAATAGCTCCCCTCCCAATAGAGGCAGCAGTTTTTAAAAATTGCTTTTAATTTCTTTTTAAATTAATAATGCTATTATTAATGTATTAAGGGATTGCATGTACAGCTTATACCTAGAATTAAAGTTTGTTAGTCTTCTCCCTGGAGAAGAGCCTAATGCTGGGAGCGATTGAGGGCAAAAGAAGAAGGGGATGACAGAGAATGAGGTGGATGGATGGAGTCACTGAAGCAGTAGGTGCAAACTTAAATGGACTCCGGGGAATGGTAGAGGACAGGAAGGCCTGCAGGATCATTGTCCATGGGGTCGCGATGGGTCGGACACAACTTCGCACATAACAACAACAAGTCTTAAAAGGTGCCACTGGGCTCAGACTTTGTTCTAGATGCTTGTTAAGGGGACTTGAGATGGGTATAGCTCTGCGTAAGGTGCCCCTGCCGATGAAGCCCCTGGATTCAGAACAGACGAAAGGAGAACTGCAGGAAGATCTTTTGGAGCACACAAACCGACCGGAGTCATCCCTGTTCTCCGAAGGTTTCACACTCACCTGTGTTCGAGTGCCATCACCAGAAACCCACGGGAAGCCATTTCGGCACAGACAGAAGAGTAAACAGTTCTGAAAATAGAAAGGGTGGAAAAGGCCATAAGAACATCAAATCATCTCTGCAAATCCTCAGGCTGCCGGAGGGCCTCTGCTTGGGTCAGGCTGCCAGTTCTCCCCAAACCATCAATCACAACGGTGTAATACCTTTCTATTAGGGCCGACCCAAATGACTCAAAATATTGTGTGCTGTTGTTCAAGAACAGCTTGAGGTGTTTTATCATTCCCCATACCTTCAGGTGAAAAGAGCCAGGTGTCCCTCTGCCGTGAGATAGTTTGACATGGCAAAAGTCCTTCACAAGCCCAAAGAGCCAGCTTGGTGTAGTGGCTAGGAATGGCAGCCTCCAATCTGGAGAACCAGGCTTGATTCCCCACCCCTCGTCCACATGCAGCCTGCTGGGTGACCTTGGGCAGTTCTCTCAGAATTCTCAGCCCCACCTACCTCACAGGCTGTTTGTTGTGGGGAGAGGAAGGGCAGGTGATTCTAAGCTGCTCTGAGACTCCTTCAGGTAGTAAAAAGTGGGATACAAAAAAACAGCTCTTTGTCTTCTTCAGCCCTTCCAAATCGCTCCTGAGAACTCCTCTATTCTGAACCTGCTTTGGCTTATCCTTTGACATACCCCAGTGAAGCAGCTGACTCAGGCAGTGGAGTTTGAAGGGGCAGCAACCTCCTTCCTGCCGCCCCCTTGCCCTTCCTTCATTGCACTCCCCACTCCTGCCTGACAGCCTAAAACCACAACCTCCAGCACCCCATGACAGTAATTCCTATATTTCAGATCTCTTGGGCCCATTCCCATCAATCCCTCCCTGTCTGTGAGTCCTTTTCTTCTCTCTTTTCTGCTCCCCTGTTTCCTTTTGAAAACTGCATGCTCCTTGCTGGCAGGGAACCCACGGATATAACTCCCACTATTACATTACCTCTTCAAAATACGTCCCGGCCTGTACGGACTAAGCCACTCTAGGGGATACTTATCCTCCCGTGCTGTTTAATGAGCTCATAAGGCTTGCACGGCAGGAGGGGGCCTGGATAGCTGAGGGGATTTCTAACAGGATTTGGGATCTCTCCCCTCCAAGGCAGCTATGAAAGCCAGCCTTGAAACAGATGGCCACTTTTAATCCAAGAGACTGCCTGCAAATGGCTACCCCATTGAGAGTGCCTGTGTCAGGAGCCTCATGGCCAAAAAACCATGGCTGATTTGTTCTACTAGCAGAGGTGCCCCCCTCCAGCAGAAGGGGCTTCCCACAGCAGGAAGGCACCTTCCCCAATGGGGTGGATCTGCAGAACTGGACTGCATGGCCAGGTACCTTCTGCATCATGCTGTCCCCTCTCCCATTCAAACCTCCGATCCAGGAAGAGCCAAGCTCTGCAGCGTGAGTCACCTATTAAGTAAATCTGTTTCCCCATCATTTCTGCGTCAAGGAGTCACATGCCTCCACTATTTCCCAGATGAAAACAAGAACATGCCTGTAACTCTCCCACCTGCATACAAAGATCCTCCAAAAGCTCGGCATGGGGTACATGGCTCTCCACTGACCACTTCATGCTCTCAACGAGGTAAGGGGAGACTGTGAGATTAGCCCAAGGTTCCCCCAGCAAGTTCCTCAGCAGTGTGGAAATTCTTGCTTAACCTCAGACTCCTTCCTCCGGATAGATCCTGCCAGTCGCACCAACTCTCCATGGCTGAATGAACCACTGGCTTACCTTAGTGTAAGCCAGCATCCTATACTTTCATGAGAACTTCTGAGTGGGGAATGTGGCTGCTGGTAACTGTCCTCCAAGGTTGAGCATCTCAGCTTTAGAAGTTTCTAGCCCTCATGAACCACGCATGTCTAGATTTCTCTCCAGATGGTTCCTCTCTTTCCACCCCACCCGCGTAGAAGAACATTTCCCTGTATGCAGAAGATTTTTATGATATAAATCTTCTGCAATCAGGCCGGGACACGTACCTGAAGGCTCCGAGCCCATGAGAGAATATGATCAAGGGATACTTCTTGTTACTCAATTTCAGAGGGGCGTCCCAGCTCACGGGAATTCGACATGACCCTACACAAAACAAAAATGACACATAATAGTAGAAAGGAAAAGGCCAGCTTTCCAGGGCTAATGCTTTGCCTTCTGGTTATTATGGGATTGCAACATTTCCTAAAGAAAAGAACTGTAATTTCTCTTGTTTCTTCTTGATGGATTCAGGTGGGTAGCTGCGTTGGGCTGAAGCAGCAGAACAAAGTTCGAATCCAGTTGCATCTTCAAGGCCAACAAAGTTTTATTCAAGGTATAAGCTTTTGTGTGCAGGCACACTTCCTCAGACACAAAACAAAATTCCCTCAACCATTACATACAGATAGAGAGCCGGTGGGAGGGTTAGGCGGCAGGCAGGACTAGTTGCCTGCATAAGAAACTGGGTGAATATAGCTGAGATAGGATTAAGGCAGATAAGACCTGTGAAGGCAGTAAATTGGCATACAGATCTGTTGAGAATAAAGTTTTGAGTCCAGTGGCCCTCTGAACACCAACAAAGTTTAGTTTCTGTTTCATTGCATTTGAAGAAGTGTGCATGCACAAGCCAGTATCTTAAATAAAACTTTGTTGATCTTAAAGGTGCCACTGGACCCAAACTCTGTTCTTTTTTCTTGATGGTTTATAAATCCACTCAATAATAATAATTTCTTCAGGTTGAGTTCCAATTTATGCGTGCCGCCTTTGGTATTCTCCAGGCAAGAGCTCTTGTGGAGTGGAATTCTGGTATTCTGACGTTTCATCAGAGCTCCAGTTTCTAGGCTTCTAAGCCAAAACATCTGTTGGAACACGCATACAATGTCCCTTGCCCAAGAAACCCTAGAAACGTTCTTACCAAAGGTCATGCTGAGCAATGGAGCGCACCATTTTCGGTTCATGTTCATGTAGTCAGCAAGTCCACAGTAATACTCATAGCGGGGGATCCAGAAGGGCCGTTCTGCCCCCTCTTGCGAGATGCAGGGATAGAACAAGCGGAAGAAGAGACTCTGAGGAGGAGGAGAAGACAGGCTGTAGCACACATACAACACTCGTGGCATGGATTAGAAGAAGAGCTGTTTTTTGCTACCCCACTTTTTACTACCTGAAGAAGTCTCAAAATGGCCTACAATTGCCTTCCCTTCCTCTCCCCACAACAGACACCCTGTGAGGTAGGTGGGGCTGAGAGTACTCTGAGAGAACTGTGACTGGCCCAAGGTCACCCTGCTGGCTGCATGTGGAGGAGGAGTGGGGGATCAAACTTAGTTCCCCAGATCGGAGTCTGCGGTTCTTAAACCACAGCACCACACTGGCTCTCCCACAACACATGAACTTGTATTACCTGACTTCTTTCATTTCCAATAGTGCATTTAATTTTTAATTTTTTTAAAAAAAGCTCACACAATCATTAAGCATAGGTTCATAAAGTCTAACTGCCTGGCATCCATTTACTTCTAGCCTAACATGCCCAAGGCAGAAAGCTGGTTCACTGCATAAATGCCCCAGTAAAAGCAAACTGTTTCAGGCAACTCAGGTTAATAGGGCCAGGTGCCTCAGCCATGAGATATTCTGATTTATGGGGAACGTCCTTCACAAGCCCCCAAAATTTCCACTGCAGTGTGTGTTCCAGACTACTGGATCTTTATTCAAAAACAGATTTTTTACCAACACAGCTATGGAGGAATGTCTCACTCTCCTAGCAGGCTTGTCAGAGCATCTGGGATCTTGCTCTATATAAGCTGTGACGACGTAAGGTTAACATTGCAGAATTTCCACACTCCACTGACTCACAACCTTGACCTGGTCCTTCTTATATATATAGAAGACTATAGATTCCATTTAGTCCAATTTCCTTCCTTGAAGCCTTCATGTCAACATCAGTAACCTTTGCTACCAGACAGAGGCGTGGTTACTCACCTCTGCTACCTGCGATAATTCTTACGTGGCCACGCCTAACTGGTCACTAGCCCAATTCAGCTCCCCTGTTTCTCACACCACGGTTGTAGGTGATGCCTTAGAGTAAATAAATTCCTCTTCTTCCCTCATAACATAACTGGGGGTGACAGAACCTGATTGGCTGCCTGTCTGTGGCACAACAAAATGGACTCACAGTCTTACAATTCACTTAACCACCTGCTGGCAGAGACTCATGGTAACTGTAGTCCACAGACATCTGTAGAGTCCAAGTTTGGCCTCGCTTGCTGTGGTTGCTACTTGCTGACAACAACTCATGAGTAGCTGGGCCCAATTCAGATCAGCACTGCTGTGCAGGAGGAGGAGGAATTTCTGCCTTTCCTTCTGTGTTCTTTTTGGTGGCTGGAACAGCCCAAGAGCCACAGGGGTTGGGGGGGGGGAGCAGGTGGCTCTGTCTCAGGTGGAACTGTCTTCTTGGATAAAAGGTCTCTGCCCTAGGATTGCCCACTCCATGTTGGGAAATATCTGGAGATTTTGGGGTAGAACCAGGACAGGGCAGGATTTGGGGAGGGACTTTAATGGGGTATAATGCCATCATGCCTACCTTCCAAAGTAGCCATTTTCCCCAGAGGAACTGATCTGTTGCCTGGAGATTAGTGGTAATCCCAGGAGATCTCCAGTCACCATCTTGAGATTGGCCACCCAGCTCTACCCTGACATGGAATAGTGATGGTACCTGTATCACCAGCCCCAGGGAGTTACATTTGAGGGTCATGTTAGAGGCCATGCCTCACAATTGCAATCCCTCCTGTACAGGACACAAGGCTGTTCATTTATCTAAACAAGTCAGGTGTATACAAAGCAGCTTTCTATTGTGTAGAACAGTGGTCCCCAACCTTTTTATCACCGGGGACCACTCAACGCCTTTTACTAAGGCCCGGTGGGGGGGGGGGTAGTTTACTACTCTACTCTCAACCACTGCCCTAACGCTCTCTGATCGCTATGGTAATGTTTAAACATCCCTTCAAAATAAGATACAGACACACCATAACAATGAAGTGTGTTGTAAAGGGCTGGGGGGGGGGATGAAGTAAAGGGCCGGGGGGGGCAGAGAAGGCGTCCTTCGGGGCCCACCTCCAATTAGTCGAAGGACCACATGTGG
Organism: Paroedura picta; assembly: GCF_049243985.1. Classification (NCBI taxonomy): domain Eukaryota; kingdom Metazoa; phylum Chordata; class Lepidosauria; order Squamata; family Gekkonidae; genus Paroedura; species Paroedura picta. Next base: position 46,065,140 of record NC_135373.1, read on the forward strand.
TCCGCGGCCCACAGGTTGGGGATCGCTAGTGTAGAAGATAAGCCACAATGTGGATTCCTACACACCAAATGTTCCATTTAAACAGCTCCATATTGTCTCCTGAATTGTAACCAGAATACTAAAGAGTTATTTTTAGCTCTACCTTCTCACTTTGAACACCAAGTTATCCTGTTCCCTAAGAATAAATATTTTCTTTAAAATCTACAGTGCTCAGTTGCCACTGGAGCTAGCCTTCTGCACCCACCCACATTTGAATGTGCCAACCTGCATTTGTGTTATAGGCTTCCAACTGAGAGCTATCTGGGATTTACATCCGAAACAGAGGCATCCTCTAAATGCCTGGAGAGCAGCGAGATGACAATTAATTTTTAACCATAAAGAATGCAGCAGCCATTTGGAGACCTGTGGGCAATTTCTAAACTTGTGCAACTTACGGGAAGTTTAAACAAGGAGAGCAAGTTTGGGGGTTGGTTAAAAAGATCCCTGGGCAGCCCCTGACAATCTTACAGAGAACATCGTCTGTGAAATCCTCCCTAACAGTAAACAGGCCATTTGCAAATTTGGAACAGAAGATTTCTGTTACAAACCAGCTAACCACATTTAAACAAATTAACCCCCTGCTGTGAATACAAACCAGCTTCTTCTGTTATTTATAATAAACGGGCAAGACTAGACTGGGACGGTCTACTCTGAATCCCACCCTCTGTCTGGCTATTTTTCCCCCACATGAAAGTTGTAAGTCACTTTTGGGGACATCAATTTGTAGCCAACTTATGGTGACCCTGTAGGGCCACAGTTTGGCCTCACCTGCTGTAGTGTTTGCCTGATGAACCTGCCATTTCCTCCAGAATAACTGATCTGTGTAGTCCGGAGATCAGTTACAACTTGGGAAGAATCCCAGGCCACATCTGGAGGCTGGCAACTTTAGCAGCATCCTGCATGATGATTTTTGAGTACTGCCATAAGCCCGTTTGTGGTTTTCTCCTGTTTCCACTGCTGAATAGCATTTCAGAAGCCCTTCGGTCACAGCCTATTCTTTATCTGCCCCATCCATCCATATAAGAGGTTCTTCCAACATTCCATCTACCCCTCCAACAGGCCTTAAAGACACATCTGTGTTGAGCCACATTTAGCTATGGAGTCATAGGATGTGGGACTGCACAAGAGACTTCCAACCCACTAAAGTCAACAGGGTTTCAATAGTAGCATCATCCTACTGCCTCCAAAGTAATTTAGGGACAAATCACTTTCCCTTTGGATTACAGAGCAACGTTTGAGTGCAGTGGCACCTTTCAAACCAAGAACGTTTTCTTCAAGGTGTAAGCTTTTGCATGCTTGCGCACTTAAAATCACCACTGGTCTCAAACTTTGTTCTGCTGCCTCAGACCAAAGACAGCCATGCACTTGAATCTATTGTCTGGATTACAGACAGATGATTCATGGCAGTCCTTGCTCTCTTCATAACGTCAGCTGTAAGTCAATACAGCAGAAAATGCCAGGGAGCTGCACCCTTTTCACTCCTGGACCAAGCAGCTGACAAGAATTGCTACTTACTGGCTCTGGGCTTACAATTGCACACAGAGGCAGCGTAGTGGTTACAGCGCTGAACCAGGATCTGGAAGTTCCGGCTTTGAATTTCCCACTTATACCTTAGTAGCTTACTGGGCCACCTTGGGTCAGTCATTTTTTTCTTAGCCCCACCCCACCCCACCCCCACCTCACAGGGTAGTTGCTGTGAGCAGGAGTCAGCAATGTTGTAAACTAGGGGTAGTCAACCTGTGGTCCTCCAGATGTTCATGGACTACAATTCCCATATGGGAAATGAAGTCCATGAGCATCTGGAGGACCACAGGTTAGCTACCCCTGTTATAAACCATTGTGACTCTCCACTGGAAAGCGGGGTTTAAATATCTAAACAGGGACCCTCTGAGGTTGGCAGTGAAGGGCGGAGGGTATGTGTGTGCTGGGAGGCCACAACAGCATCCCTAGGCCTCATCTCTGCCCAAATGTGTACTTCTTTGGTCTGAAATGTGAAATTCAGCTGCTCCGGTGCTCCCTTACAAAGCGGAATGAACAGTGCAAAAGTCTTCAAATTCCTCCAGCATCAATGAAGCAAGCTAGCAAAGAGGAGGAAGGGCTTGAATTCCCATTTCCTCCCTCCTTGCACCCTCACCCCGAGAAGGCGAACCCAGATAGCACAATATCCATGACATCTGGTACACTCTGGGAAACACAGTTCTCAGAATGCCCAGTGCCTATGGGCACCTGGAGAGGGGGGAAAGAGAGAAAAGGAGGAGGTGGGGAATATCTCTTCCTATCTGAGGATGAGCTACTTCATGGGGGTCTATCTGCCCACAGCTTCAGAGAGGTCTTGTATATAAGTATATAAAGTATATAAAGTATAAGTATATAAAGACCCCACCAAGCATCAGATCCGCAGGATCAGCTGTTTGATAGGGTCTTTCTCACTCAGCTGAACCAAGCCTGATTTGGCCTTCTCTGGTTCGGCTAATTTAAAGTGATGAGATGTGTGATTCAAATCAGCATGGATTCAAGTGTTTTCAGGCTTATCTGAGGTTAACCATCCCTAGTCAGTACTGTCAACTCTGACTGGCAGCTGCTTTCCAGAATCTCAGTGGAGGCCTTTCCCATCACCTATTACCCATTCAAGTGGAGGTGCTGGGGATTGAAATCACAGCCTTCAGGATGCCAAGCAGATGCTCCTTCCTCAAACTAACAAACATATGAAGTTGCCTTCTACCAAGTCAGACCCTGGAATCCCTCTTCTCACTGGCTCTCCAGGAGCTCAAGTGGAAGTCTTTCAGCTTCCTACCTGCTCTTTTGAACTAGGGACACCAGGGACTGAACCTGGGACTTTCTGCAGGCAAAGAAAATATTCTGCCTCTCAACCACATCCCCCTTTGTTTCTAAGACAAGCGGGCAGGGAGAAGACTCTCATTGAGAGCTGAACCGGAGACATCCCAGTTAATACTGCAGTCTCTTAGCCATTATGGGACAAGCCCTGTTTGTGGACTCTGTCCAGCAAGAAAAGAGACCAACACACAAACGCTACATGCTCTTTATTCACCCCAGTTGAGATGTGGGCATGCAATGCATGTCTCCTGACCACTGCTTGTGCAAACCATTCTGGTTACCCAGCTGACAGCTCAAACCGCAAGCTAAAAAAAAATAAAATCACTAAAATGGGAACAAACTCCAGCAAACTCAGCAAAACTTACTACTGAGGAAGTCTATGCAGGCAGGCCCTTTACTGGGGAGGAAACAGCACTGGGCACCTCAGGAACTGCTGTCAAGGAAACACGCTGGAAGGTTTCAAAATAGAGTGCTTTCAGACAGACATGTTTCCCTGCAATCCCATGGTGATGAAGAAGACCTGGCTTTTTGTACCCCGCTTTTTACTATCTGAAGTGGCTTACAATTGCCTACCCTTCCTCTTCCCACAACACACCCCCTTGAGATAGGTGGCTCTACCCTTGGCTCAAGGTCACCCAACAGGCATCATGTGCCTCAAAGCTGCTTACGATCGCTTCCTCTCCCCACAACAGAAACCCTGAGAGAACAGTGACTGTCCTGAGGCCACCCAGCTAGCTGCATGAGGAGGAGGAGGAGGGGAATCAAACCTGGCCCCCTAGATTAGAGGCCACTGCTCTTAACCACTATACTATGCTGGCTCTCAGAGGGGAAGTCACAGGCGGGAGGCAATCTGGTAGAGGGAAACCGCAATGGGCAAGAGCTCATCTGTGGCTTCCTCAGAAAAGAAGTGTTGACACCAATGACACTTGCTCAAGGTCAGAGCCAAGCAGCCCCCAGGTTGCTGGCAGACCTGCTTGGCCTTGGGTCTGTCCACCTGTTCCCCAGGAGCTGTTTAGGTCAGTGGCCCACTGGGAAATTTCCCGGTCAGTTAAATGGCCAGTCCATTCCAAGAGTAACCCATAAAGGCGGGGTGTTGTTGCTAGTCTTTATTAGGAAATGCCTCACAATAAACCATAAATATGCACAGGAGCAATGTGTGCAATTGTTTTAGTGCACCGGCATCAATCTACCCTGTTTACACTTGGATTCCTGGTAACTGTTCCCTTTCCGTGGCTTCCCTTTTGGCAAAGCACCTCTAAGAAGCCCTTCAGTCCCATAAAAAACCTGTCTCCTGTCAATCATTCACACACTGGAAGTGTAAAGATTTGAGAGCCAGCATAGTGCGGTGGTTAACAGTGGCGGACTCTAATCTGGACAGCTGAGTGTGATTCCCTGTTCCTCCTCCCGCTGGGTGACCTTGGGTCAGTCACAGTTCTTTCCGAGCTATTCTTGCAGGGCAGTTCTCTCAGAGCTCTACCAGCCCCATCTACCTCACAGGGTGGCTGTCCGTGGGGAGAGGGGTTTATACGCGGCTTTGAGACTCCTTCGTGTAGTGAAAAGCGGAATACAACCCCCCCCCCCCCAGCTCTTCTTCTTCACCCCACCAGCGTCCCGGGAACAAGAGCTCCCGGACAGAAGACGCCTCTCTTCTTCGGGGATCTTTCTGGCGCCCCCCGAACTCCCCAACTGACCGCCCGTCCCTTCCCTTCCCCCTGGCTGGCTGGACCAACCTTTTGGCTCCGTCCCACCATCACATCCGTGCAGCCGACAGCGTGCGGCCCCTTGCCGCGGGGCAGACCTAAGGAGTAGGTCGCCCCCATCGCCTCCCCTTCTGCGGCAGAGTCCGGACTCCGAGGCGCAGCTGGACCCAGATGCACCCGGGCAAAGGCCGCCCGCCGGCACTTCCTCCTCGGCCTGCCTCTCGGGAAGCCGGAGCCGCCCACGCCCCGCCCCTTGGCCCGCCCCTGCGGGAGGAGTTAGGCGGGAGCCGCAAGGAAGCTTTTGGACGGGGAGAAAAACAAGACGCTTCACTGGAGGGACGGAGGGGCCTCCAAACGCCTCCCCAAAACCGACTCGTTGCTCTTGGCTCGCGTCTGCCTGCTAATTGGCGGCCACGCGCAGGTCTCTGGGCTGCGCCAAGTGTAGAGCCCGGTGGCGCCTTTAAGACCAACAAAGTTTTCTCCCCGATGTAAACTGCCGTGTGCACAGCCCACTCACTGCCTCAGAGTCCATGAAATGGCAGTTCCCAGTCCACGCATATATAGGCAGAGGGTGAGCAATAAGGGCCTTACAGGAATAACTAGCTTGGTGTAGCGGGTTGTCGTTTTTCAGCTCGGGGGACACGTAATAGAAACATAAAAATATGTCAAGATTGGAGATTAATGGACAGATGTCCCCCCAAACTGTAGTCAGGGAATAATTAACTCAATCAGTAGAATTCATCTCTCCCCAAAGCATACATTCCCATCTCCCATTCCAAATTACATTCATGACATTACAATCTACATTACATTCTAATCTATTATTCCAAGCAAGAAATAAAGTGAAGTGGATGTACGGCCCTTCTGAGGGGTTGTATGCTGATTCATAGATATGTAGATAGATTCAGGTGGGTAGCCCTGCTGGTCTGAAGCAGCAGAAGAAATTTAGAGTCCAGTGGCCATTTGTTTCACATAAATATACCGTATTTGCCGGCATATAAGACGACTGAGCGTATAAGACGCCCAACATTTCCACTCAAAATATAGAGTTTGTTACATTACATTACAGTACTATGGGCCACTATGGGCAGCTATGTCTATCCCAACTGGTGCACTCGGCGTATAGGATGACCCCCCCACTTGGAGGCATGTTTTTCAGGGGGGGAAAGTAGTCTTGTACGCCAGCAAATACTGTATGTTAATTCACTGCCATTCATAGGTCTTAATTGCCTTAATTAAATCTCAGCAATAATCTTAAGCATGAAATGAGTCTTACCAGGCAATTAAGCCCCTCACCCTCTAACTATGTGTTATAACTGAAGAAATGTCGTTTCACTGTATCCCAAGGAGTCTCAGTGCAGCTTACAAACATCTTCCCCTTTCTCTCCCTGCAACAGACATCTTGTGAGGTAGGGGCTGAGAGAACTTTAAGAGAACATTCCTTTGTTCTTCTGGCATTCTGCTAAGAGGAAGAACCACCCTCCTCCTCCTCTAAGACAGGCAATTAAAAAAAGAACTCTCGGAGCTCAAAAGTCAACCTTAGCTCCGTCCCACCATCACATCCGTCCCACCTCAGAAAGCTCTTAAAGAATATCCTGCATGCCATCTAAGGAGGACTTTGGATGCACAAAAAGTGAAATCGTGGGCATTTGCTGATTTTGTAGTTCAAGGGGTTCTAGCTCTGGGTTGAGAAATGCCTGGAAACTTTGGGGATGGAGCTGGGAGTGAGCGGGATTTGGGGCAGGGAAGGACCTCAGTGGAGTATGATGCCACCCTCCAAAGCAGCCATTTTCTCCAGGGGAACTGATCTCTTTAGTCTGGAGATGACCTGTAATTCTGGCATCCCTAAATCCAGTTGTTAATGAATTGTTTGCTGTATATTTGATAGTGTTGCTTGTAGCTATATTTTGGCCACATGGTTTGTTGAATATTGTTCTTATGGTATTCTTTTCAATTGCATAATCCGCCTCAAGTCTCAAGAAAGGCAGGTTACAAAAGAAGCAGGTAAATTAATAAAATTCCCAAGGCTCTTTCCAAACTGTGAAAGTCCATAGTCTTCTGGGAAATGGTGGAAATGATTTTATTCTGAAGGGTGTTTGATGTTTGTATTCCCCAAAGATGCTTGATTTCATTATTGCAGAGTTCCAGTTCTCGTAAGAGTCAGGAGATGCAGACACCAAACTCCACTCTGAGTGAATTTGTTCATTTCACTGTAGCTTCGTTGATAGTAGGGGCTTTATTCTCTTTTCTCGCTCTGTATTATGGTAAAGTTTGTGGTAGCCAAGAAGAATAGACGTTTTTCTTCTGAAGAGGCTGACCTTGGTCTGCTGGAATGATTTTCCCTTCTGCTCAGCAAATGCCAGGCCTGATTAATCTGTTACCCAAGCAGTGGTAGCTGGGAGGGATAGTGTTGTCTGCCCTCTCTTCTCTCTGCCCCTCTCTTATCTAGTTCGTATTTTTTTTCTAGTATTCTATTCTATTTTATATAACCTAGGTTGTTTTACATGTTTGATTTGTTATTCTATTTACTATTAAACTGCCCCTAGAAGGGCAGTTGTGTTCTGAGTTTGTGTCTCTGTGGCTCAAATGCATTAATTGTTTCAGCTCTATTCTACTTATCTATCTTCACCCCAGCCCCTTTGTTTATCAGAGCTGTAACTGTTGAATTTTCAGTTCACATTTAATTTTATAGCTATTTTATCAGTGTTTTATTATTGTAGATGAACAGCGTACATTTTACATTCTCCTCCCCAAGAGGGATTATCTCAGTGGGTTTTATTCTGGGGTTTTATTTAAACCATGTTTCAATTTAAGAGCACCCTGTATTTTACAAGCATTTACAAGCTCTATTAATTTTAAGCCCATCTTATTTGGTTTTATAACACCCCCAGAGTTTAATTTAGTTTAAATCATTATAGCAGATAACTACACAATTAAGATATGGTCTTCTGTAACCTACCAGCAACTGGATAGAGCTTTAGGGAATTGAGATTTGGTTATTGTCCAGTTGCCTACAGTTGATTTGATGACTGCTCCCCCTCCCAGTCTCTCCAGTGGGGCATAGTGGTTAAAGAGCAGCAGACTTAATCTGAAGACCATTCCCCACTCCTCCACATGCAGCTGGCTGGGTGATCTTGGACCAGTTACAGTTCTCTTAGGATTGTTCTCACAGAACAATTCTCTTAGCTCTCAGCCTCTCCTACTTCACAGGATATTTGTTGCGGGGAGAAGAATGAAAATATATTTGTAAGTTGCTTTGGAACTAATACCTTGAATAAAACTTTGTTAGTCGTAAAGGTGCCACTGGACTCAGACTTTGTTCTAAGTATTACAGTGTTAGAATAAAACCGACCACAATATACTGTCTTTGACATCTAAAACCAGCTTAATAAGCAACCGTAGAAACTAACAGAAGTAAAAACAGATTGTGGTAGTCTAGCCTGTGAATAAAACCACTTGAAAAGTCAACATTATAGTCCCAGCAAACAAGGAAATCCTTCCTAGTTTCTTTGGCTAATTAGGTTCCTAGGAATTTAATGGGCCAGACAAGGCAGAAATTCAACTGGCAGATTCTCCCCTCCCCCCATTGCGTGGAAGTATAGTGATGGGCACAACTGCCTTTGCTCCATTACTGCCTGCCACACAACTGTTAAAGGCACAGAAGTCCTGCCTGGGCATAGGCACTACCCTCCTACCCACATACAGAATCACACAGAGCTGGAAGAGACCACAAAGGACCATCCAGTCCAGCCCCCCACCTTCTCAGGTACTCGTCCAATTTCCTCTTATAAAGTTCCAATGGAGAGTCCCCCACCCTCCGAGGCTGCATATTCCATCTACAACCAGCCCTCACCATCAGAAAACGCTTTCTTAATATTTAAATGGAACCTCCTTTCCTGTAATTTGAACCCTTTGCTCTTAGTCTACTGCCTCTAAAGCTGCAGTAAACAAGTTGGCTCCTCTTCAACATGCCTACCTTTTAAACACAGTTATCATACCACCCCTTGCCCTCCTCTTCTCCAATCTACATATACCCAACAACTTCTCCTTTGTAAAGCATGGATTCCAATTCCTCAACCATGCAGTATGCAGCAAATCCTGGAGCATAACCTCCCAATGAACCGTGGCTGGAAGGTGACCAGTTTTTAGGTTCCAGTGGCTTTGAAGAAATGCTTTGGTCGAGGCTTTTGCAAATGACAGTGCTGGGCTTGTGTTCAATATGTGCTGCACGGGGGAAATTTTACAGATTTGTGGTTTGTGTAATTTTGAAAAGCACATTTTCAAGGCAGCGAGGCAATGTGCACCCTGGGTTTCCTACAAATGTGACAAAAAGATTTCCAGTCATTACCCATATTATTATATGGTTTTTATTCCAGGCCACAAATATCTTTTCCAGATATGTAAGAACCACCGCCAGCCACCCTTTAAGTCAGGCAATGCACTGCAAAAATATATCAGCCACCAGGGGGCACCCCTAACCATGCTCAAACACAACTTCTGATATCTATGGACTGGACTGAACTGAATTACTTTTGACAATAATGGCTTAGGCAAATTGGCCTTGCTGGAGCTCAGGAGAGTGGCAGGGATGAGGAAAAATTCTGAAAGTTGTCTGGTTCAGTCTGAACATCCACTATTTGTATTTCATTTCTCCCTGAAGGTTATGAACTGCTTTCGATTGCTCTTCACACCAGATTCCCTCCTCACGCTCTCATATGCTAAGATCAACATAATGTTATTTTGCATATAAATATTGTGGAAATGCCACAAAGATTGTCTTCTGGCAATCAGTGCAGTTCTTCCAGGACTGGAATAACACAAACAGATGTCTCTGAACTGGGCCCATCTCCCCCTCCTTCCCCAACATCATGGTATTACACCACATACCATTCCAACATGTACCACTGAGAGACAGCTTGGTGTGGTGGTTAAGAGTGACGGCCTCTAATCTGGAAAACTGGATTTGATCCCCCCACACACAGGCAGCCAGCTGGGTCACCTTGGACCAAGCACAGTTCTCTCACAGTTTTCTCAGAGCTCCCTCAGCCCCAGCTACCCCACAGGGTGTCTTGTGGGGAGAGGGATGGCAGGGGATTATAAGCCACCTTGAGACTCCTTTGGGTCATATAAAGCAGGGGGCAACCCCCCCTCCCCCCAGCTCCTTTTCTTATTTTACTTCATGTATACCCTGCCTTCATCTCCAGTGGGGACCAAAGTGACTTACAGTATTCTCTTTCTCTCAATTTTATCTTCACACCAATCCTGAGAGATGGGTCAGGTTGAGAGTGTGGGACTGGCTCAAGATCACCCAGCAAGCTCCCGTGGCAGATCCCAGATCCTGTTATGATGCTCTAACTTGACCCTGCATAGTTACATTTGATATTTACACTGAGGGCCAAACAGGGAACCTTACCTGATACTCTTCATTTTATCCTTATAAGAACCCCCTGCCAAATAAGGTTAGGCAGAGAGAGAAAGGTTCCCTGGGAAGTGGTGGGTTCGCCTTCTTTGGAAAGCTGATTTTATGAACATAGGCAGATTGTGAGTGGGTGGCCAGGAAGGGATGTTTCAGTGTTTGTCTCTTGTGGCCCTTGTTTGCATGCCCAGGGAATTGCCACTGTGGGATGGTAGGTGAATTCCTTCCAGGCCAGGCTGGATTCTGGAGATTTTTGGTGGTGGTAGGGATCATTTGGGCATGAAATTTGTGTCACTGTGGGTGGGCAGGTAGTTGTGAGTTCCTACATTGTGCAGGGGTTGGACTAGATGACCCTGGAGGTCCTTCCAACTCTATTATTCTCTGATTCTCTGATTCTATGAGTAACTATTCCAGAGTCACCCTGCAAGCTTCAAGACAAAGAGGGAATTCCTAGGCTGGCACTCTAACCAGTTCCTTGCTCATTTCAAGGAGCAAGAAAGGCAGTATGAACAGGTCGACTTTACTCTCCAGAACTTTGTAATTCTTAGTTGTAGAAATCCATGGAAATCAGGAAGGCAAATTTAAAACAGCAAAGTGTCATAGCTTGGCTGCGGAGGCTCTTAAAAGTGACCTGGGGCGATGTCTCCATCCCTGTCATTTCACCATCTGCAGATGATCCAAGATCCAAATTAAGTGAGTGGAGATCAAAGTTAGAACAGCTTCAGTGCAGCCAAACCCACAAGGAACAGAGGACACCAGGCAGGCGAACAGTCTCTCAAAGCGCTCCAATTTTGGTGGCCCTGGGAACAACAATCCCAGAAACATCTCCAGAGCAGATGGGAACAATTTGCTTCTTGGGCTCCGCTGGAGTGGCTTTCATTTTTCCTCTCGCCTTTGTAGAAACTTGTTAGTTTCATCCTTAACCACAGTACAAAACAGAGTAATTGAGTGAGCAATAGGGAAAAGATGGAGGGGCAGGGGTGGGGAGGGAAAGCCACCCAGTTAACATAATAACATTTTGGATTTAGTGAAAAGCACAGACCCACAGTCAGCATCCTTGGGTACAATTCTGCATGAAGGAAAAAGGCAGTTTTCCTTGCTCATTCATATCTTTCATTTTGCTCCTTGACGTGAGCTCAGTATACAGAACAGCAGCCACTACTACTTGCTGGTCAGCTATAATAAGTTCAATGCATCTTTTGCTCCCAAAAAGATCTATCCACAAAACTGGGGGCCATTCCGCACCAGGATCTAGGTAGCAAATTGGTTGCGGAAGGAAAAAACGCCATTTTAAATAGTGGAATTCGTCGTTATGCATACCTGCCTTTGTAGTGGAATCCAGTTGCGTTTCTATCGTTTCCCACAGGTTTCCGGTCTCGGCAAAAATCGCTAGCCAGGAAGAGATATTGCCGAGCTTTGTCCCGCCCCTGGCCATCAAGCAGCCAATGGGTCGCCGTTATCATGCTCTCGAAAAGCCCCTTTCCCTTTAAGGAAGGTTTTTAAAAAACACACACACACACAAGTTGATTCATTGCAATGGAGAGACCCATCTAGCTAGCAGGTGGTGTTTGAGCTGCCGTTTCATCGTTGCCACGCTCCCCCCGAGTGAAAAAAAAATACCCCCCCCCCCGCACGGGCGCGATTTTCGGCCGAAAATAGAGTGAAAAATAAAGGGAAAATAAACCAGCAAATGGGGCTGTGTGTTGCTTGGTGCTTGGTGACTTAAAACAGCTCTGGGGAGGGACTGCAGCCAGGGAAGCCTCGCTGGATAAACGAGGGCTTGCCGGTGCGTTAATCTCCGTTCGCTCTGAGAAAAAAAAATGGCGATCACTTCACCGGAAGATCAGAGGAGAGAGCTAGGGGGAGGGACTTTGCAGAAACCGCAACAATGGTAACGCACAGAACTTTCCTGCTAGTGTTGCAGATTGGTTGCAAGAGTGTAGCGCTTTCCAGAGGGTGAATCCACTTTTTGGGATTTCCCTGAAAGCGCTACAACGAAGCGCTTTTTGAGGATTGGTTTCAGGAGTGTTGCAGATTGTCAACAACGTTGTGCATAATAGCAAATCAGTAGCGATTTCAATTTGCAACCATGGTGCAATTTTGAACGAGTGCGGAATGGCCCTGGATCTCTCTCTTTGTCTCCACAATATTGGTTGGCTGAAGCCTCATGCTCGCTTCCTTGGCCACATGCTCCATTAAACTCCTCGATGTTGCTCTCCCCTTTGTCAGATTATCCTCACAACTCTGTGAGGTAGATGAGATAGTAACTGGGTCACGCTCACCCCGACAGCTTCAAGGGGGATTTGAACCTGGATCTTCCCCCAGTTCCAGCCCACCATTCTAATCGCTATACCTCTGCTACAGTCCTTAAGGCTTTGCTCAGCATTGTAGCCTAGCTTTCCTCACTAGGTGAGGGCACAGTGTTTCCATTGTGGGCCCCTCAAGCCTCCCCAGTCAATGTGCATGAAGAGGAAAAAGGAGGGATATCTGAGGATGCTCCATTCCCATGCAGAAGGAGCCGAGCATCCTACCTTTAAGATATTCTTTTAACCCTTCTTTAAATTGCTCCTCTAAACTAAGGTGACCAGATTGTCCCACTTTTGGAGGGACATCTGGGGGCACCTGGCAAATTGTACTTATATTGAAATTTAAAAATATATATTACAATACTATTTTTGCATTCTATGCGTTTTATGAAATTTTTTGTTGCTCCATATATACCAAATTTTTAATCAAGAACCTCCCCCTGGTCAATGGTTTTTCGCTTTGCCAATGTTAAAATTTGGTCACCTTACTCTAAACTCACAGTCATAATAGCTAAATAGAGATATGTGCTTCAGTGTGCCTAGCAGAACTCATCACAGAAGCTAGTGATGAACATTACTTGATGGTGCTTGCTATGCACCCAAACAGAGCTACAGCCATACTTTGTGATGTTTTTCAAATAGCCATAGCATTATGGAACCAAAAGTGGTGCAAGATCAAAAGATGTGGAGACAGATAAGCCATAGGGTTGCCAAGAGTTAGACATGACTAAATGGCTATCATCATCATCATCATGATGTCCTGACTGGCTCATTTGGAGACTTCCTGCTTCTTTGAAGCAAACCTCCTCCCTGCTTGCTTCCAGAACAAACAGACTGAATGAAGACAACAGAACAGTTAGATGGTTAGTTAGCTCTCCCTTTTTCTTTCTCTTTCTTTCTCCAAAGTTGCTTCTCTTCATAATAAAATTATGTAATTCTTTAAACTGCTTGGTGCCATGATCCTCTTTGCATGTTTAGACTCTGCCAACAAATTAGGTCTGGAAATAATTAGGAGCCAATGGAGATGGAACTAGTCAGGATCTGGTTCCTTTGATGCATTCCAATCAACATTTTGGCCACCTCATATTGTGCCAACTGTAGCATCCAGACAATCTTCAAGGGCAGTCCAATATAGAGTGCATTGCAGTAATCTAATCAAGATAGTACCGGGGCATGCACCACAGTGGCAAGATCTCCTCCACCCTGAAAGGCAGCAGCTGGCTTACCAGTCAAAGTTGTTGAAAGGAACCCCTGGCCACCTTGTTACCCAACAGAAGGCTCAGCTCCATGAGCACCTCCAAGCAATGAACCTGCCCCTTTAGTGTAACCCCATTCTGAGCTGGGGATAACCCATTCCCTGGGTCAGCCCCCCCTCCACCCCACCATAGCATTTCCATTTTGTCAGGATTTCATTTCACTTTGTTAGCCCTGCTCCATCCCAAAATTGCCTCCAGGCACAGTTTCTATACTATAGGCTCCTGCGATCTGCTGGGAGTATGTGTGTGAGAAAGATGAGTGCCATCTACATACTGTCAGTGCCTCAGCCCAAGTCTCCAGTGGACCTCTCCCAGCACTTTTACACAGACGTTGGAAAGCTGTGCAGGCAAAGATGGAGAACCCTGTTGGCCAGAAAAGAGGCAGAGCAGCATCAGTACCTCAGCACCACAAAGCTACCTATGAGGTAGGACTGGAACGACTGCAGAACAGTACCTCCCAGTCCCCACCTTGCAAGGTGATACAGAAGCATACCCCTACTGATGGTATGGAAAGCAGCTGAGATCCAGGATAACCAACACATTGATCCACATGTTGCCAACCATGGGAATGGGATCTATGTGCAAATACCTTGCATGCCCTCAGGGATGTGTCCCTGTGCAGTGAATGCCCATAAGGTGTTTGTGGGGTCATGGGCAGTGCACTTAACCACAAGCAGGAATTTGGCCACGCGCTTGCCCCTGTTTCATGTACCTTGCCCTGCCTGTGAACATGAGATGTTTGCAAATGAATGTCACTGCCATATTTAATCTCTGTGGAATGTGGCTTTTGTTTCCTGATGCCTGCTGGTGATATTGCCCTGTTTTTTTCAGTCAGTAAAACCTGCAGACTCCACAGCCTTTCCCTACCAGTTATCCAGCTGGAAATCTTGACTGGGACCACCGCATCCTCCCCCAATTCCAGCGACAGTGGCCATCTTTCCTAGATGGAGCCCAGGCACAAATACAGACCCATCAGAGAAGAACATTTACATGAAGGGTAGACCGAAATTAATGTTTACTAATGAGAGATGCTGGGAACTTCAGGGACCAGTTATGAAAACTAAATCACAGTGTCCTTGATTTGCAAAACAGGCTGTTAATTACAGGCCGTTTCCCTTTGGCAGATTTATGCCTGCAGGCTGAGAATAACAGCCAGTGTTCATGCAGTATCTCCCCGCCCTCCGGCCCCGGTTCTGCCCTAACTGGTCAATTGTTTTAATGTCCACTGTCTTGAGTGCTGGTGTCCCCAGCCCCTTCCTGAAAGAAGCTATTTCCCCCTCCAGCAGCAGAATTCAGGGGTGTGCTGACTGTTATGGCCACAAGAGAAAGTGGGCTGGCCTTGGTGCATTGGTGGTGGCCAGTCTTAGCCAAATTTCTGTGGACTTGGTATGGACCTGGCCAGCAGCAACACAGATCTGGAAAGTGATGGGTATGCCTAGCTTGGGGTGATAAAATATCTTGAACCAGCCCTGCTACTGCATTTCTGAGCAGCTATAGGTGCCACAATGCCCCAGGAAAAAATGGTCAGTTTGAATGCCCCTGACCTAATTCAGATGCACCTAATTTGTTCACTGTACTTTCTTGCAAGTCCCTGCTGCCACCTCTATTTTTTAATAAGGCACATGATTAAAACAAATTGTAGTGAGATTTCTTTGAGCTGATACTTACTACTTAAGTGCCTCTGTGTATCTCTAGGTGTCTGCCCACTAAATTAGGAAACATTGTCACCACGCCTCAAGACAGCTGGGAATGCAATAGGATATGGATCGTTTAAAGCAGGGTTGGCAAAACTGTGGCTCCATGGACTACAGTTACCATGAGCCCCTGCCAACTGGTCACGCTGGCAGGGGCTCATCACACTTGTGGACATCACGTGCTATCCAGAAAGGTTGATAGTCTGGGGAAGAATCAGCAGACATGGAGCACATTGGCACCAATTACATTTGGGAAATGTAGTTGTAGGGTCCTGGAGGAAAGGGGAATAGGTTACTAGGCAGAAAGTTAAAGGGCAAGACCTCACAGGTAGCATTCTCAGAAGTGCTGCTGGTTCTACATTCAGGGCCAGTTGGAAAGGCACAAATCAGGGTTTTCAAAGTGTAAATGAGAAAGTGGTGCTGGGAGGAAGGGTTTAGATCTCTTAGGGGCTGGGGAGCTTTCTGGAACGTGCCAAACTGGTACAAAAGAGATGGCCTTTGCTTGAACCAAAAGGGAACCAGGCTGCTGGTGACAAATATCAAAAAGCTGTTACCGCAGCTTCTGAACAAATCCTACAGGGGGTGGGGTGGAGCCATGAGGAACTGGAGGGACTGGTTTGGGACACGTCAGTCCCAAGAGATGGTTGTAGAAACACTCCAGGTAGGATTGTTAGGAGCATAATAGAATTTGGGAGTGAGGCACGATGGTGACTGAGGGCCATATGTGGAGACCAAGGGGCTGAGAAAGGCGAGGATTACTGGAGGGGGAAGCACATGATCGGTGTCTACATGCCAATGCTAGAAGTCTCTGAAATAAGATGGAGGGAGCTGGAGCACTCGGTGTTCAATGATAATTGAGATGTAGTGGGAATCTCAGAAACATGGTGGAATGGAGGCAAATGAAGGGATACAGTCATTCCTGGGTATAAGCTCTATAGGCAGGACAGGGAGGGAAGGTTTTTGGTGGTGTTGCATTGTACATAAGTTAGGGCAATGAACTCCCCAAGAGAAATTATATGGGTGCAACTACTAGGCCCTAAGGGTTACTTATGTTAGAATATGCAAGATCGGTATTGTGCCTGATTCATAAGAATCTGAAGAATATCCTACAGGGGGCACTGGAGGAGAGGTGTATTCAGCATAGTTAGTTTTGGAACTTCCAGATATTTTTTCAAATAGTCTCTGATTGGCTCAATTGGAGATTTCCTGTTCCTTTGAGCATACGTCCTCCCTGCTGGCCTCCAGAAAGAACAGACTGAATGAAAACAAAACAACTGTTACAGTTAGCTAGGTCTCTTTCTCCTCTTTCTATACAAAATTTATTTATCTTCTTAATAAAACTATTTTATTCCTTTTAAGCAGTTTGGTGCTTCACTCTCTCGTATTTAAACTCTGCCAACAAGCTAAAAAAAAGGGGGGGGGGTGTTCTACTGCACACCTGATCAAACACTTGAGGTTAATCCTATGATGGAGAAGGAAATAAGGAAGATGAGTAAGGCAGATGAAGTGTGCTTGCACCTGAAAGCTTATATCTTGAATAAAATGTTGTTGTTCTTAATTATGCCACTGGACTCAAAATTTGTTCTGCTGCTTCAGACCAACACAGGTATTCACCTGAAATCTAAAGCAATAATGCTATTAAACTGGAAGACTTCAACTATCCTCATATTGCCTGAGTAGATGTGGGCTTGAGTCATGCCATAGATATGCAACTTTTACCTTGTCAACCAGTTCTTTCTGATTGGTATTGGTATTGAGTTCTCCTCTAACTGGTGATATGATTCTTCATATCCTTTTGAATCATGTACATGATAGATCTTGCATATTCCAATACTGCCGAGTCAAAAAAGAAGGCTTGACTGGCGAACAACGCGAGTCACGGAAGCTATAAAAAGTAGAGAGGCTGCTTTTTGGACCACAGGTTCTTTAAGAACTTTAAGTCAATAATTAGGTATGCAAAAAGAGGTTTTGGGGAGTGGATTGCTAAAAGCATTAAGACAAACAATAAACATTTTAAATAAATATGTGGAGCAGGAAACCAGCCAGAGAAGCAGTGGGGCCTTTGGATGACAAAGGAATAAAAGGGCTGCTAAGGGAAGATGGGGAGGTGGAAGAGAAGCTCAATGACTCTTTTGCTTCTGTGTCAACTGTGGAAGGTATGAAACATGCACCCATGTCACAGTCGCTATTTTCAGAAAGGACTAGATGGACTATGGGTTGGATCTAGCAGGGCTCTTCTTATGGGCATTTGGGGAAACCATTTAAAGAAAAGCCCACATGGCAAATGCAGCCATATAGACCAGCCATGATATTTTGTCTACCACTATTCTTTCTTGGACTGTCTCCAGTGCACATTCAATTCATCACACTGGTCTGTACCCACAAATCCATTTCAGTTGGCCTGGGGATTTTCCATAACCACCAGTCTTTGAAAACTGGGAAGCAATAAAGAATCTGCTCCAATTGATTTGCTGCCTGTTTGAGCCCATTTCTACGCTGAGGGGTAGAAGGGCAGCCCTCCAACATAATTTACTCACAGTCACTTTCCGTCCCGATGGGTGTTTTGACTCCATGCCCAGAATACTGTGGAAGGGTGTGGAAACTGTTGGGTACAAACAGAATTGAAACCTGGGGAGGGTGGAGAAACCAGTTCAGACATGCACGATGGTTATGAAATAATCTTGACATTTGCATATGTATGAACTGAATAGCAAAAAGCATAACTGAGGTCGCTACAGACTTAGAGGCTATCAAGCTGGATACTCTAGCAATGGGACACAGGCAGATATTATGTCATGATAGGAACTTGCCAGCAGAGGGAGCACTTCACACCAGCTTCCAGATGGTCTTTAGTGCCCCCAGCACAGGTGGCCGAGAGTGGTATTGCAGTTACCCACTCAGGAAGAGGTCATAGGATGGCAAGTGCAAATAGGATTTTACTTCACTGTAAAAGCTTCACTACTTTCTCCTGGTCCATGGGTCCAGCAACTGGTTGCTTAGGATTTTAGAGGACAGGTTCTCTTTTTGGGGTGAACGAACAATAAACAAAAAGGGTGGAGGGGAATCCAACCCAGAATAGAGTTGAGAACCTAAAAAGGTTGAGAAAGCTGTAACTTTATATGATATATAAAGTTATTTGAATTCTATTTATGGGGCTTGAATGTATAAAAGCATTAAAGTATTTTTAGGAAATCTGTGTATTTTATTGTGTGCATAATATTGACCTCTGAAGAAGACCTGCATAGGTCAAAGCGTATTAGGTTTGTGGATGTTAGGATATAACTAACTTATATATGCGTGACCCATAGAAAAAGTATCATATCACATAAAGTTTCAGCTTTTTTCTTTTCTTTTCTTTTCTTTTTGGTGTCCATCCTCTTTCGGGTGCTTCCAAAAAAAACCCCAAAACCTTGATAAAAATGTCCTCCTCTTGGGTTGAAAAGTTTTTAAAAATTCCTAGTTAGTAGCAATTGCACAGTTGCAATAAGGGTATTTAAAAATTAGATTTACCAAAGTGATCACTTGTTTGAAGTAAGAGTCAGTTGGGAAATGTGTCCTTTTTTTCTTTTCAAAATAGGGTCACCCTGTGTTAGCAGCACGCAATAATTAATCCCAAACACAAATTCAGTAGGGGATCATGTTGACAGACATATAAAGGCACTCTCTTAGAATTGTAGAGCCTCGGAGAGGGGCGTCTTTAGAGAACGAACAAGAATAGAAAGAAAATAATAGCAGTTTCTCCGCCTAGTGATACTTGTAATATTTGCCATATTTGTATTCCACCCTGCCTCCAAGGAGCTCTGGACAACAGACATGGTTCTCCCTTCTTTATTATAGCCTCTCAATAACCCTGTGAGGTAGGCTAGGCTGAGACACGTCTGATTGGCCCAATGTCATTCATGGCAGAGTGGGGATTTGAACCTGGGTCTCCCAGAGCCTAGCTACTATACAATGCAGGTAAGATATCCAAAATACAGAATGGAAAAGCAAATAGGGTAAATAGCCTTGTGCATAGAATTCTGCTCTGTGGGAAATGTGCACCAGGAGGAGTGTGGGTGGGTGGGTGGGGAAGGCAGGCAGGGAGTTTTTGTATCCTTGGTAACAGTCCACGCTTATAAACAAACAAAGATAAAGTTAAAAGATAATAGCACAGGAATCACTCCTAATATATTAAAGCCGGCTCCAAGGTTCTGTCCAAATACAGCATGACAAAGAAACTGGAGTTGGGGCTAGGTCAGGGAACAGATAGGGCTGCACAAATAGGAGCAGGTGTGACTCTGAGTGACTCGGGGCAGGGTTAAGCTTCAGCACAAATGGTTTCCCAAAGGTCACTGCTTCATTTCTCCCAATAACATCGATGGCTTCCATTTACTTCTATGGAGAAATATAAAGCACTGGATGGGAATATTACTGCTGGAAGGCAAATTGTGACACTCAGTCCTCTTGTCATCACTGATGAGATAATAGTGTATCAAAAGACCAATTCTTAGGTTTCACTTCTTTACAAAATGTACCTCTTTAACAATTTTCATTGTGAAGCTATAAGGGGAAAAACTATGTGGGCTCTCTGTTGACACAGTGAATGTCTCTGCATTCATGGCTATACACAGACAATGGTCTCCATGTGGAAACAGTCCAGGGTAAAATCTGCACTGAACTTTTTATCCCCAGTGACCCCAAATTAAAAAAAGTCATCTATATTTTATTCAATTTCCATTTCGATATTTAGCATTTTAAATCTCCCTCTGCAATACCTATGATTGATCCACACTCACCCTAACTTTCCCCCATGATATCCAGGAGCGGATATGATTCACTATATTTGAGGAATCCACTCTGAGAGCCCCACTATTAAGTGTAGATCTCCACATTTTGCTGGATTAACTTCCTCCCCAGCGCCTCTGAGGCTGACATAGCAAAGCAGTCTGGTGCTGATTGGTCAGGGCATCAGTTCAAAGACTTCCGGGTTCCCAGTTGCCATTCCCTTGCAACTTATTTTTGCCCTCATTTTGGGATCTGTTTTAAAGTGACAGCTCTTCAAAAGCCCACACTTCTCTCAGCAGAGATTTGCCTCTTGGATTTACTTTCCCCTCCTCGTTCTCTGTGAGGCTGTTTTTCAAATAATCTCTTGCTGTGTTCTGATTGGCTCATTTGGAGATTTCCTGCTCCTTTCAACACACTTCCTCCCTGCCTGCCTCCAGAATAAAGTGAGCAGACTGAATTAACAGAACAGACAGACTGTTAGGACTACTTCTCTCTCTCCTTTTGCGATTGAAAGTTGTTTCTCTTAGTAAAAAAGCAATTTTATTCTTTTAAGCAGCCTGGTGCTTTACTCCTCTATGCATATTGTAACTTTGTCAACAGGCTGAAGGGGGTGAGGGAAGGTGCCACAATGAAGTAAAAACAGCACTTCAAAATTCCCAAGCTTGTTGAGACCATGTGCTAAAAACCTGGCTTTTGCCATTCTGAACACGTTGGATAGTGCATTGCCTATGTGCTTTTGCAGCTGGATTTTCCTGTGTGAAACAGAAAAATGCACTGAGAGTGCATTATCCCGGGTGTGCAGAATGGAATGGGCAGTGCTCTGTTCACAAAATATCTTCACATACAAAGAAAACACCCCTGCCGTTGAAGAAACTGTGAAAGATCTCCTCGGGATCTTGTAGCTTTAATGAAACGGGAAGTCTAGAAAAGTTTTCAGCAGGATACCTCAGAGCAAAGAACCCATCCGCTGCTGGAAGCTGAGAGTGAAAAATACGGGCCAGAAGCATTCTTGGATTACCCCAAAAGCTCAGCCACATTTTAATTCATTCAGAACCCATTCCCAAAAAATGTATTAAATTTAAAAGGCATCTGCCTTTTAATCCATTTGAAGATGCTGTAATATAGAAGCAAGCAACCTATGGCTCCAGAGTCAAATATATTCCAGTATGGAAGCAAATACGGCTCTTAAAAAAAAATGAAATCTTTAAGGTAAGGTCTATTGGAGGGGTAGGTGGGATTCCGGAATAGCCTGCATGTATAGTGAATGTCTGGCAAAGATGTTTTTAAGCAATTAAAAGGCTTCTTTGAGATGTTGTACAGAAATGGAAATGACAGAGGTTAACTGTTGCCAGGAATCCAAGTGCAAATCATGTGCAGATTTATGTCAGTGCACTAGGGCAGTCTTGCAAGGTGCTTCTGGGGAAATTTATGACATATTGTGAGATATAATGGGGGCTGATTCCCAATAAAGGCCTTACAACAACCAGGGTTTGGGTTCTGGAAATGTTATGGATTATTAATCCAACACACTGATAGTCAGTAAAGCTAAACTTTATACTTTTGGTTACACAAATGGGACTCCCGGTGATCTTTGTTGAGCCCTTTCTCTAAATATTGTTTGACTCCTTAGTTCTAAAAGAACTCTATGGTCATTAGTTTGTCACTTTTACCAAATGACTGGCAACTCCATGATCAGATCACCAATAATATTTTCCATGCATCAACAGGAGCAACAGAAAAAGCAGGACCATGGCACAGAAGAAGGGAAAGTCTTTCCCTCAATTTCAAACAGACCCTTGGAACTGCAGTTTCCTCCCTTGGGGTTGACTGCATAGAGAAAACCTTAGCTCTGAAGAGATCAGGAAAATGAGACTGTGGGGTGAAAGCTTTAAACATATTTTCCCTTAGTGGTGGGCATTTGGATATATCTAAGCCAAAAATATGCCGGAAAAATATCAGTATTTGGGGGGTATAGCGTGCATCCCAAATAGATCCTGGAATTTTATTTTGAAACTGAAAAATCCCAGAAATATTCAGAATTTATTGGGCAGATTAGAAGTCAGCATTTGCAGTCTCTGGGGCCTGATCCCCCCTCCCCATTTTTGTGACTCTCAGGAGGTTTCTATAGGCTTTCCAGGCTCCTTGTGTGCTTCTCAGTTTGAAGAGTTTCCCCCTTCTTTGCCAAAGCTGCTTTGTGTCCCCTTTGCAGTTTTTACAGTGTTGCTGCTCAGTGCTTGGATTTGTTCTGAAATAGTTTGACACTAGAACTGTTGAATTTGCACAGTGGCACTGGGTTCTGCTAGGCTTGCAAAAGTGTCCTCCCCCACACACCTCCAGTAGAAACTGGAGAGATTTTGTGGTTTGACTTTAATTCTGTTTGGTTTGTGGTTCTGCTGGGATTAGTGAGTTTAACAAAGGTTATGTCGGGCTTGTTGCTAGTTTTTCCATGGCAGACATTTGACCAGTGGTTGCTGCTTGCAGGCATGGCCTTTTCTCTGGAAGCAGCTTCCTTGCACAGGAAATAATAGTCCAATCTGCTTGAAGACTTGGGGACAGGGACCAGCATCTCTGCTGTAATTATTAGAATAATAGAATTATAGAGTTGGAAGGGGCCATTCAGGCCATCTAGTCCAACCCCCTGCTCTACGCAGGATCAGCCCCTAAGCATCCTAAAGCATCCAAGAATAGTGTGTATCCAACCTTTGTTTGAAGACTGCCAGTAAGGGGGAGTTCACCACCTCCTTAGGCAGCCTATTCCACTGCTGAACTACTCTGACTGTGAAATTTCCCCCCCCCCTGATATCTAGCCTATATCGTTGTACTTGAAGTTTAAACCCATTGTGCCTATATCTTTAAAATCATCCTCCCAGTCACCTGGAAAGTTTCCCCATAGGGACCCAAAATAACAGACCTGAAAAACGTGGATACTTGAAAAAAACCTGAATCGGTGTACCATATCTGTATTTGGAATTGTGGGATATTGGGAATACCAATATTTTTGAGGTCATATACATCTGAAGCTGGGGTCAAAATATTTTCTTTGCACACCCCTACTTTCCCCACTTCCATTGCCAGATCACTTTTGGTTAGATTTCTGGCATTTATTCTGCTTGCCCTGATGGATAACAGTGTCTCTTCCAAAGTCTCAGCAAAGGCAGAAATTGCTCAGATCAAATTCTTCAGAAAACTCTCTTCTCAAACAATGAGGGTGAAAGACAAGATCCAAAAGTATTTGCCTTTTCTGCCATGGGAGGTCATCCTTTTTCCACTCAAGGAGCAATTCCACTGACATGGCATTTTAGTGTTTGTAACACATCCTGGGTTTTTCTGCCTGCCATTCACTTCACTACCCTAGACCCCTTTCAGGCCCCATGCGGTCTTGCTACCTCCTGGGGTTGTCAGTGACTCCAGATCTTTAATGATAGCCTTGACAGTGGTGGAAGGCAAAGGACTGTGGGAGCTTGGCTGAGGTCTAAATGTAGCATGAGCTGTAAATGGTGGGTTGAGGGAGGGAAAATGCAGAAGGCAAACAGAAAACCACAAGCGAGTGCTTTGAAATGAATCTGGGGAAAGAAGATGTGTCCAGCAGCGCTAATGCTAGTTTGAAATCGGGGCCAAGTCCACGTTTTAAGGGGTTCTTGGCCAAGGTGCCCCCAGATGGGCCCTTCCCCCCAAAAAAGGGATGCCAGTTCCCAGGCGGGACCTGGGGATCCCCTGAAATTATAGTTCATCTCCAGGCTAAAGAGATCAATTCACCTGAAGAAAATGGAGGCTATGCAAAGTAGACTCCACAGCATTAGACTCCACTGAGGCCCCTCCCCACCCCAAATCCCACTCATTCAGGCGTAGTCAAACTGCGGTCCTCCAGATGTCCATGGACTACAATTCCCAGGAGCCCCTGCCAGCGTTCGCTGGCAGGGGCTCCTGGGAATTGTAGTCCATGGACATCTGGAGGGCTGCAGTTTGACTACCCCTGCTCTAGATATTTCCTAACCCAGAGTTGGCAACCCTAGCTCCAAGTCTGCAGCCTACCCCCTTGCCCTTACCCCCTTGTTTGTTCTCTTCCTCTACCACCCAAAATGTGAGCGTGAGGTGAGTGGTGGGTGCTGCCCTTTCCCCTTGCACTGTAAACCCCCCCTATTTCCCCCCTTCCCTATTCCTTCACTGGCTTCCCATCTGATAGCTCACTTACCTTTTTCTTATCTCACCAGAAATACATTTAAAGAGTCTGTTGTCATTTTGAAAATGGGGAAATACTGTCCAAAACAGCCAGTATTCCCCACTGCAGGCTGCATAGATGGACTGGTAACAGGGGCCATTATTCATGCTGTCTCTGGGGGAAGCTTGTCTGCTGTTATCGATCTTCTAACCAAGGGATCCCTAATAAGCTTCTGAGGAAACCGAGAACACGGTCTGGAAACTGAATCTGTATGCCACAGGGGGGAAAAAATGGCACTGTTAATATAAACGCATGCCTGTTAGCCAAAAATTTGTGTGCATCTTTAGAAGGGCGTGAGCAAGACAGCAGCACACAGAAGCTATTAAATAAAGGCTTTCTAATCATCATTAAAGAATGTGCCTGCAGTCACAGAAGATCTGCAATTAAAGAACATTTGCCCTGTAGCCCTAAGCAGAGTTATCCTCTAAGTCTATTGAAGTCAGTGGACGTACAAGGGTGTAACTCTGCCAGCGTGCCTGTCAGCGCTCCCAACTACAAAAGATTTCCAGGCTCATGAATTCATTCCCAGGTCTCGCAGTGAAGGCCATCACGTTGTTGGTATTTCAACAAGCCCCGGTGCCTGTGCCTTTTACGAGTGGCTTTAGCTACAGACAAGAGCAGGTGACGATTGTTGACCCATGCTGTGATCAGCTTCACCAGCTAGTTTACACAGATCAAGTTGCTGTTCAGAGCACAACAGAAAGGCAGGTGCCCCCCCCCCCTCCAGATGGTAGGTGGGATGGTAGGTGTATTTTCTCCAGCCCAGGCTGGATTCTGGAGATTTTGGGTGGGGTTGGGGATCACTTGGGCATGAAATTAGGGTCACTCTGGGTGGGCAGGTAGTTGTGAGTTCCTACATTGTGCAGGGGGCTGGACTAGATGGCCCTGGACGGCCTCTATGATTCCATGATGCTATGATTCTAAGAAGCTGGCACCTCTAGAATGCAGCCATTGTTGCTGAGGTGGGCTGCCAACTTTTTCCCTGGCATGGCTCCTGCAGCTTTCAGAGTTGCATGGCATAACTCAGAAACTGATGCTTTTTCTTGGAACAAATAATGGGGATGCCTCTTACACTGAAAGTCCTCCTTTCAAGAAGCTCTTAAGGCACAGACGCCCTCTCAAGCATAAACAAGCAAGCAAGAACACACAAATGGCATCCCTAAATCAAACACATACATGGCAAAGACCATTATTTGGGACCAAAGATTTTGCTAAACTTAATGTTTTGGACCCTGCCTTTTTCTCCAGTGCACCTTAAAATACTGTATGTATATATGTTCTGCAGTTAAAGACCTTCATTTACTGCAATTAAACTATATTGCAGCAGGAAATATTTTGCAGAAATCACCCTCTCCCCAGTCATTCTTGGTGAAGAACCTGTTATTTTAGGACAATTCTCATATTTTCATAGAATCACAGAGTTGGAAGGGATCTCCAGGATCATTGTTCCTTGCACAATGCAGGAACTCACAACTACCTGTCTACCCACAGTCACCCCAGTTTCATGCCCAAGTGATCCCTCCTCACCAAAAATCTCCAGTATCCAGGCTGGCCTGGAGGAAATGCACCTACCATCCTATAGTGACAATCAGCAATTCCCTAGGTATGCAAGTAAGGGCCACACGAAACAAACACTGGCACATCCCTTCCTGCCCGCCCACTCACAATCTGCCTAAGTTCATAAAATCAGCATTTCTGTCAGATGACTATCTAGCCTCGGCTTAAAAATTCCCAAAGAAGGAGAACTCACCACCTCCTGAGGAAGCCTATTCCACTGAGGAACTGCTCTGTCAGGAACATCCTCCGGATGTTTAGCTGAAAATTCTTTT
This sequence comes from Paroedura picta, assembly GCF_049243985.1. Taxonomy (NCBI): domain Eukaryota; kingdom Metazoa; phylum Chordata; class Lepidosauria; order Squamata; family Gekkonidae; genus Paroedura; species Paroedura picta. The sequence goes on from NC_135373.1 coordinate 46,091,198, forward strand.
GCATTAATTTTAACCCACTGGTTCTTGTCCGACCCTCTGGGGCAACAGAAAACAACTCTGCTCCATCTTCTATATGACAGCCCCTCAAGTATTTGAAGATGGTTATCATGTTACCTCTTAGTCATCTTCTCGCCAGGCTAAACAAACCAAAATTCCTCAACCTTTCCTCATACGACTTGGTCTCCAAACCCCTCACCATCTTCGTAGCCTTCCTCTGGACAAGCTCATAACAAGCCTTACCAGTACAATCCTAAACAGAGGTATGCCCTTCTGTGTCAGGTTGCCAGCTCCAGGTTGGGTGAATTGATCTTTGTTGCCTGGAGATGAGTTGAAATAGTGAGAAACCTCCAGCTACCCCCTGGTGGTTAGCAAGCCTGCTTCTATGCCCATTGATTTCAGGCACCTTCTGCCTAAGATTGCTCTGCAAATTTAACTCTGGAGAAAGGGCTTGTGGTCATGCAGCCTTTTTGCTTCAATAAAAGAAACCAAAGCGGATGTTTCCTGGCTCCCGCCCTATTAGTGTCTCTTCTGCGTTTGAAGCGTTATGTAGCTGCTGTATTATTTAGAATGTCACATCAATTGCTTTTATCTTTGCCGCCTTGAAACACTTGGAAAGCTGCTGAATTATTTTTTGTAAATAAACAAATTGCTGTGTGCATTGTGACTTTTTGCTTTCCGGGAAAAAAATCACCAAAAAAAGGTTGAGTTATACATAAGAGAAGTCGCGTTGGATCAGGCCAGAGACTCATCCAGCCCAACACTCTGTCACACCGTGCCCCAAACCCAGGTTCCATCAGGAGGTTCACCAGCCGGGCCAGAACCCCAGCAGCTCTCCCCAAGCACCAAGGATACAGAGCATCCCTGACCCAGGCTACAGTAGTCCACCTACTTACTGCCTATGTTTGTAGCCACCACGACATCATGTGGCAGTGAATTCCAGCTGTTAATTCCTCTTTGAGTGAAGCAAGTCTTCTTTTTCTCTTTTCCAAACCTACTGCTCGTTAATTTCATTGAGTGCTCATGAGTTCTTGCATTGCATGAAAGGAAGAAAAGTATTTCTTTCTCTTCCTTCTCTATCTGAAGAATAATTTTGTAATCCTCTGTCATGACACCCCCTCAGTCTTCATTTCTCCGTGTTAAAGACCTTGAATCTCTTGTATTCCACCCTCTTAGTGATTTTAGTTGGCCTTTTCTGCACTTTTTCCAATGCTATAATATCTTTTTTGAGATGCGGTGACCAGAACTCTATGAAGGATTCCAAATGAGGCTGCACCATAGATTTATACAGAGGTGTTATGATATTTATTTTCAATTTCCTTCCTAATAATCTCCACCATGGCATTTTCTTTTTTACATTGTGAAGGGAGAGGAAGAAGAGCTGGTTTTTATGCCCCAGTTTCCACAGTTTCAAAGTGACATACAATTGCCTTCCCTTCTGCTCCCCACAACAGATACCCTCTGAGGTTGAGAGAGCCCTGCTAGAACTGTGACCAACCCAAGGTCACCCAGCTGGCTGCATGCAGAGGAGTGGGGAATCAAAATATCAAGGATATGCATTTCCTCTGGCTACCCTAGCAGGCATCATCTTCAGTGAGGAAATATGGAGGGGGGCATAGGAGGCAAAGGAGAACGGCTAGGGCACGGAGATCCCTCTGGGCCCCACATCTCCGTCTCCTCTGCTGCTGTCATTTCTTTCCCAGGACAGAGGGTAATCCACTTTCCTTTCCTTTGGCTGAAAATATTTATGTGGCTGGCACACACTGAGGTAACAGTGGTGTCTCCATAGATCATCCCCATAGCCATAAAAAACGGCAGAATGAAATGAGTTTAGTGCATGTGGAGGGCGGGTGGGGGGGATGATTGAAAATGTTACAGCTTGGTCCAAGGTCTCATCTCACTTTTGCGTAGAAGCACCCTCCCCCCCCCCCATCCTCAGCCAATCCCAGAGTGGCTCCGTCTCCTCTCTGTTCTTGATTAAATCAGCTTGTGTAGCTTTTTACATATTTATTGGGCCACCAAGAAGCAGAGAGGGAGGAAGGAACAGGGTGTGTGTGATGTTCCCTGAGACCTAAACCTCGCAAGGACACAATAATTTGTTCTGTGGATGGCAGCCCCCCCCCCCCCATATAGGAACTAATCTAGCTGAGGCACCATGTAGGAAAGGGCTTACACAAACCTTAGTATCGGTGTTACAACTATACCACATATTTTGAGCCAGCCAGGCTAATTGACACAGGAGTATCTAGGATTTAGGGCAGGGGTAGTCAAACTGCGGCCCTCCAGATGTCCATGGACTACAATTCCCAGGAGCCACTGCCAGCGTTTGCTGGCAGGGGCTCCTGGGAATTGCAGTCCATGGACATCTGGAGGGCCGCAGTTTGACTACCCCTGATTTAGGGTATTCCAACACTGCCAGCTCTGTTTTAAGACAAAGAGGGCATCTGGGAGACCTTGGGTCAGCTTGCTGGGTGACCTTGGGTCAGTCACACACCACCTCACAGGGTTGTGTTGTGAGGATCAAACGGAGAAGGGAAGAATGTTGTAAGCCACTTAGGGTTCCTCTTGGGGAGAAAGCAGGGTATAAATGAAGCAAATAAATAATATCCATCTCTACTCAAGTTAAAGCAGCCAGTTTGACTAAGATGTGGGAGACCCAAGTTCAAATCTCTGGCATAGAGGTCTCTTGGATGTTTTTGGCTGTTATTAGATTTACATATTTATTTTAAATATTTCCATGTTGCCTCTTCAAAGACCTGCTCGAGGCAGCTCACCACCGGAAACATAAAATCATTACAATTAACAACTGTTAAAAAAATAGCCCATAAAATCCAACGGCTTAAAAGCACATAAAAACCTCGAAGCATAAAACATTTGGCAGCCTAAACAATCCTCGTAACAGTCCTCAGGCAAGAAGCATCTTAGGGAAGTCAATTGCTATGAACCTCTGGAAGAGAAGAGGACTGAAGGTGCCCTCAGCAGTGGCCGGTTTAGAAAATGAAATTAGGAAGTGACACCTGCTGTGTCCGTAAAAGGTCTTTAGGTCCGATCTTTTGCAGTTCCCAGGTAGCAGGCATTGGGAAAGCTCTCTTCTCTGCCTAAGACCCTGGCTGGTGGTCTTACTTAGTAGATAGATTCTTCATACAATCGACTCTACTCAAAGGAGGGATGCCAATCCCCAGGTGGGACCTGGAGACCCTCTGGAATTATAGCTCATCAGCGATCAGTTCCCTTGGGGCAAATGGCAGCTTTTATCCTTAGCCTTATATTCCACTGAGGTCCCGCCCACTCCCAGCTCCTCCTCTAGAGTCTCTAGGGATTCACCAGCCAGAGCTGTCAACCCTAACTCATAGGAATCGGACATCCATAGATCCCCTCTGGGTCAGAACTGGCCTGCTTCATCTGAAGGCTGAACTACTGGTTGCATAAGAGATCCATGACTGGATATTTATATATAATATATAATATATAATATATAATATATAATATATAATATATAATATATAATATATAATATATAATATATAATATATAATATATAATATATAATATATAATATATAATATATAATATATAATATATAATATATAATATATAATATATAATATATAATATATAATATATAATATATTATTAGACTTTTAGGCCAGCCCCCTCTGGCAACAGTCTCAGGGTGGCTAATATTTAAGACTGTTACATACAATTTGAAAGCCCTGTGGAGTTAAAGCCGAATTCCCATTAAGAATGCTATGTTGATACTTCCAAAGAACCTGGGAACAGAATAGTAGTTCTAATTTAGTTTATTTCCCAAGCTCAGGTAGAGGGGGTGGGGGGGCATTCAGATGTCACCGAGTGGTGATAAAAAAGTTGCTTAAAAAGCAACTTCAGGGCCCCCAACTTGTATCAGGGTTGGCGGGGTTTTTGAGCCTTCCCCCTTGTGTTGTTTTCCCAAAAGAAATCCCTCCTCCCAAGCACTGATGGTGGGGGAGAATGACAGACTCTTGTATCCTATCCAAGGGGCTTCACTTTTAATTAGGAGAATAGCATTAGTGGAAAGGATAAATTGGGTGGGGGGAACCCTCTCTTTGTGACTTGGACCTGACTCAATGAATCAGCCTTCTTTAGCTACAGATTGTTAGGAATGCTGCATGCAGCCCTCTAGCAGATCCTGCCCAGCCCTGCTATCTTGGGGGCATAGTGGAAAGTGGCCGTGGACTGTGTGCAGAGTGGATCCTCTACCCTTGGTGGAAAATGCAGTAAGCAGAAACTTTAAGGCAATACAATTAATTAATTATGGCTAGATGGAACCTCCATTGTTGGAGGCAGTATACCTTTGAGCATCAGTTGCTGAGGGCAGGGAAATTCTTACTTCTGTTGCCTTACTGTCTCCTATGTTCTGAGCATCTGGTTGGCCAGTATCAGAAAGAGGACCTTGAACTCAACAGATCCTTGGTCTGACCCCAAAGGGCTGTTATGATCCAGAAAACCTCACAGTTCTTTTGGGTACAGTGACGAATGGCATAGTCTTTATTTTTTATGAGGACAGGGTTCTTTTCATCATCTCAAACAACAAAGCTGTTAGCATTTGGGAAGCTCTTAGTTCTTAATCACACTCCTGGGATCACTCATTTTTATGAGAGCTTTATTTGCAAAGATTGCATCGGCTGCCACATGCGTTATGATCCCCCCCCCCACACACACATTACGTTAGGTCCAATAAAGAGATTTCATAGCTGGTAGATGTCAGTATAACTGGGTCCTTATAACAGGATTTTGCCACTGAATTCTGCTGCCTGTGGACAGAAAGAGTAATAGACAAAGGAAAGCTGAAATCTAAACTGACTTCTAGGTATAAGGTGTTTCCTATGAGTTTGGGACTGTTGTTAATATTAATTACAGCATTTACTTCTACACACAGCCTACTGGATACCAAAAACTGTTCTAATTAGGAATTTTGGATAATACCCGTTTCTATTTGAGGGAGACAACTCGATACCGTAAGAGCCCTGCTGGATCAGACAAGCGGTTCGTTTAGTCCCGCATCCTTTTTCACACCGTGGCCAACCAGTTGCTCTGGAAGGCAACTAGGGCAGAGAAGCCGAGGCTTCCCCCACCTAGCCCTGGTATTCCAAGGTTCGCTGTCTTTGTGTATGGGGGTTCCCTTCATTCCCCAAGCCTAGTAGACCATCAATTTGTCTAATTGCCTTCTAAAGCCACACCTTTCCATGGGCATCCCTTTGTCCATTGGCCATGAATCCCACAGTTTAATCATTTGTTGAGGAAAGAAGTATTTATTTTTGTCCATCGACTTCCCTAGGTACCCCTAAGTGCTATTATTTAGGAGATGGATGAAAAAAAACTCTCTGTTGTGCCAGCTCAGGCTGTAGTCCAGAGATATCAGGTTATAGCAGGAGTAGCTGGCTGATCAGAGCAGAGCTGGTTAGGAGGAAAACAGAGAAAGCCCAAAAGCAATCCAAGGTCAACTGTTCTAGGAGTCAAGCAAGGGGAGTAGCAGCAAGCACCATGCACAGTTGCATCCACATCTGTCTGCAGTCCCAGCAGCCCTTAAATAATTCTTCACGCAGATGCTAGCTCTCATCCTGAGAAGACTCATCCATCTCAAGCAGGCACCTTTGGGCCAATAACTGCACTGTGTGTGTTCTAGTCTGCAGCTCCCTTCTACAGCTGTTCTGCAGGTGTCTCTGGTGAGCTGACAGGCTGAGGATCTTCAGCTGGTCCCTGGCTGGATGGCTGGTGAGGGCTGCAAGCCTGAGCTGCTTCTGCAGGCACTTCCAACTGTGAATCATAGAATCACAGTGTTGGAAGGTACCTCCAGGGTCATCTAGTCCAACCCCCTGCACAATACAGGAACTCACAACTACCTGCCCACCCACGGTGACCCCAATTTCATGCCCAAGTGATCCTCCTCACACCCAAAATCTCCAAAATCCAGCCTGGCCTGGAGGAAATTCACCTTCCATCCCACAGTGACAATTAGCAATTCCCTGGGTATGTAAGGAAGGGCCACAAGAGACAACAAACGGCATATCCCTTCCTGCCCACCCACTCAGAATCTGCCTAGACTTGCAGGGGTGGCCAAGTTGTGGCTCTTCAGATGTCCATGGACTACAATTCCCATGAGGCCCTGCCAGTAACCCTGGTTTAGAGCAACTCACCCTTCTGTCTCAGCCTGCTGGAATTCTACCTGAGATGAATTCTCACTGCTCAGGTCTTCCTTCTGAGGAGTCCCCACCGGCCTGAGGCTGGCCCAGGATATCTGGCCACCTTCTCCACTCCATGTATATTTTAATAATGCAAGCCACTTCAGGTACTCCATTGGGGAATAAAGGTGGGGCATAAGTGAAACAAATAGCCCAATGCAAGAGCATCTCAGTCAGGCTCTGGGTGGAGACTTCTAGTAACCCCCTCCCCCCCCCCCAAGGCCATTGTCCAATTGCTCTTGCCATTAAGAAGTTCTTCCTAACGTTCAACTGAAATTTCCCACCTTCTAAACTTAAGGCCAGTGGCTTCAGTCTTGCTTGTAGGAGCAGACCAAGTATTTGTCTTCTTTCACTAGACAGCCCTTAGGGTTTTGGAAGTGGATGATGTGTAACTGTGCCAGGCTACTGGCCTTTCAAGGCAGTCCCAAGTAGGGTTGCCAGCTCTGGATTAGGAAATCGCTGGAGATTTGGGGGTGGACCCTGGGGAGGATGGGATTTGGGAAGGGGAGGGATTTCAATGGGTTATAATGCCCAACAACCATGGATCTGTCACCTGAAGATTGTAATCCCAGGAGATCTCCAGCCACCACCTGAAGATTGGCAAGCCTGGTCCCAGGCCTCTAGGACAGACTCCCAGAAGAAGGATGTGTGAGCTCTTATCTTCCCCTGCATGATTTCAGAATTATTCTTCAGAACTTTGGAAGCAGTCAAGACAAGAGGAATGTCAGAAGTGTTCAGATTAATTCTAAATCTTATTTTGATGTTTATCCAATTATTTTTAGATTGTTGTTACCCATCTTGGTTTACGTGATGCTCAGGGAAGGGGCGAGCATATAAATACATTCAAGTAAATATGCAAATGTATCTTGAACTAACCCTAGCAACTGGCTTTCATCATTTCTGATTGTAAATATTTATATCTCTCCCCTAGATAAGAAATGTTTTCTTATTACCTTTTCTAGGAAATACAGAAATGGCTGCAAAATGGTCACCTTTAGCCCTTCAGAAATGTTCGACATCTTTTTCAATAAATGAATAAAACCAGTACATTTGAACATAACTTTCTATACCGACACAACGTTAGGATAAGTTTAGGGCACTAGGTGAGACAGTTCCTCAAGATTCCAAAATCACAGCACTATTTTAAACCACGTTGGGAAATGAGTACATATCCCTCTTCCACACAACCCCTCTGTGTGGGCACAGCAAAATATGTAGTGTGGATGACTGAACAGAATAGGGGGAATGTCCTGCCAAGGGCATAGGGGGACGTGCTGCTATCATAGTTAGATTAGGAACTTCCTCATATTTTCCAAATAATCCCCTCTGTGTCCTGATTGGGTCTTTGGAGACTTCCTACTCCTTGAGCATATTTCCTCCTTGGTTGCCTCCGGAAGGAACCGAATGATTGCAGAACAACAGTTAGACAGACCCTTTGGTCTCTCTCTCTCCTCTTTCTATCCAAAGTTGTTTCTTATTCTTTCGAGCAGCCTGGTGCTCTGCTCCTTTTCAGCTTCAAACGCTGCGCACCCCACAACCAGACACCCTCTCCATGGGGGAAATTCCATGCGATCGGCCCATGAGGGCCGGCCAGGCCTCTCTGGGGCAGCCCCACCGAATCCTTGGACAGCAGCCAGGAAAAAGAAAAAGAAACACTCCCGCAGGAAGCTACTCTCGCCCTTTCCCTGGGTCCTTCGGCCAGGAAAGGGTTATTGAGCCGCCGCCGCCGCCGCGCCTTTGGAGGCAGCGGAGGGCCAATCGGCAGCGCGGGGGGCGAGGCCGGGCTGGAATGTGGTGGAGGTGGGCTTGCAACGCCGTGTGGAAGCGGCAGATGCTGGCTGGGAGGCGGCGGGGGCGAGGCTGGGAGATCCCCTGCGAGAGAGAAGCGCGGTGGCGATGGCCGGGCTCCTGGCAAGCCGGCAAGCGGCGGAGAGCCCGGCATGAGGCACGGGCTAAGCAGCCGGGCAAGAGGCGCGCAGAGCTGCACTGGGGAGCCCGGCGCAGGCTCGCCCGCAGGCTTGGTTGGGGCTCGCTCTTGGGCGCCGATGGGCTCCCCGCGCCCCGGAGTGGAAGGACCGGCTCGGCCGGGAGGAGAAGAGCGGCGGATCCCGTTCGTCTGACATCCCGCCTCCGGAGGAGAGAGGGAGCGGCAGGTGGATCGAGCGCGGTCGGAGCAATAACTTCCAGCGGGGATTGAAAGGCGAGAGAACAAGCAGCCGCTCTAAAGGAGATCAAGAAGAAGAAGAAAAAGGCGGCGATTAATCTAGCTGGACTCGGCTTAGTTCCCCCAAGATCTCCGCGGAGGAAGCTGAGCAGGTTGAGCAGCTGGGAAAGAGAGCGGGTGAGGGTGGGGAAAGTCACGGGACGAGCCCCCCTCTCCCCCTCCTGCCCTTTCCTCGGCTGGACACCTGAAAAGCAGCTGGGGGGATCCAAGCAGCCGGAGAGAAGAGCGGGGCGGCCCGGGGGTCCTCTTGTGAGTCCTGTGGGGGTGAGGTGCGCCTTTGGGGTTGACTCTGGCATCTGTGGGGCAAGAGGCCAGTAAGGCCCCAGCTTAGAAAGAGCTGCCTTTGCTGAGGGGAGGAAAGTGGAGCTGCCCCCCAGAGGTGTGTGGCAAGGGGCCAGGCCAGGACTGGAACAAATCAGAATTTAAACACCATGCACACACGACACACACACGCAAATCAGGGCACAGGAGCTGATAAAATGCTACAGAATGCGATTTAATCTAAAAGAGAGGATAAATCGGACAGCCTCGTCGGGGATTAAAAACAACAACAACAACCAACGTATCAGGAAGTTGCAGGAGGAAAATTAATCCAGGCTCACTGTGAATAAGTGGACACAAACCTTGTTTTGCCGTGCCCTTTGCCAGCAGTGAGCAACATCAAGGTAACAAAATCCACCTCCAAAGGGGGGGGGAGAGTGATGTTCCCGTAAGAAACATTGCCAGTAAAACTCCTATCAAAGAGCAGAACTTAAAAAAACACAGGAGTGCCTGGGGTTGGTTTGTGCATCGCAGGATGGGGGAGGAATTAGAAAGGTTACTGATGTCTTCCGGGACCCTGTAAGAAATGACTTCCAAAGACAGATGGACACACTTCTCCCCTTAGGAAGCCTGGCTTCTGCTCATCTCCAGCAGGTTTGATTCTGAATTTGAAGTCTGCTTGAGTGAACTCACTTTCAGGACCTATGGACTGGACCATGCTGGCATCCTTCTTCAGCTAAGGAGTTTGGGTTCTGCGTGACCCTATGCCGGCCAGGAAAAAATACATTTTTATGACTTTCTTTGCCACGTGGCTTCTGCTTTTCTTCTTTGGGGGAGACCAGCTGAGACGCCTTGCCTTCATCAAGAAATCCGGGGCCCCAAGGAGCTGGCCCCACTGGACGGATGGGTTTCTCTTGAAGAGCTTTGCGGATCCTGAAGAGCTCCAGAGGGACAGCGGGGACCACTATGACCAGTCCCCCAAAGCTCGGCGAGAGTTGAGACGCAATGTCTACAAGTACAGCAGGTGCCGCATGGAGACCTGCTTTGATTTTTCCAAGTGCAGGGAGCATGGGTTCAAAGTTTTTGTCTACCCATCGGAAAGCGGGGACCCTGTGTCAGAAAGTTACCTCAAAATCATCGCCTCTCTCGAAGAGTCACAATATTACACGCCCAATCCCAAAGAAGCCTGCCTCTTTGTCCTGAATACCGACACGCTCGATCGGGACCATCTCTCGATCCAATATGTGCACAACATCAATGAAAAAATCCAACGCTTCCCTCTGTGGAATGATGGCCGGAACCACCTGATCTTTAATCTTTATTCTGGCACCTGGCCTAACTATACGGAAGATCTGGGCTTCGACATTGGCCAGGCTATCCTCGCCAAAGCGAGCTTTTATATCGAGAACTTCCGCCCAGGCTTTGACATTTCCATCCCTTTGTTTTCAAAGGACCATCCCCAGAAAGGAGGGGAGAGAGGCTGGCTGCATAAAGCCTCTCTCCCGCCAAAGAAAAAGTATCTTTTGGTTTTCAAAGGGAAAAGGTACCTGACCGGCATCGGCTCTGACACCAGGAATGCACTGCACCATATCCACAATGGAAAGGATATAATTTCACTGACCACGTGCAAGCACGGCAAAGACTGGGAGAAGCACAAGGACCACAGGTGCGACAAGGATAACACAGAATATGATGAGTAAGTGGGATGCTTTTCCTGTTTATAGCTGGCCTTGCTTTGGGATAAGGTGAGATGGCCACCTCCAGAGGTGGGATTGAGGCTGGCAGGGTGGGAGGATGTGATCTAGGGGATATATCAACTGGGACATTCTTCCCAAGCCTTCTCAGTATGAGGTGTCCAAGAGCATGTTCTTCAGTGGAGGTAGAGCTTGGGAATACTAGCTATCAATTGTTCTGGGTCTTAATTAGAGTGTGGGAGTGTTATTTTGATTTTCCACCTTGGGCACCAAAATATCCTGGGCTGGCTCATTTTCTAGGAGTTCTTTGTAGCAAAAAAGTTTAGGCTGAGACGTGTTTGTCAGTGAACAAGATAGAGGAATCAGCCAATAAAAGCAATAAGTCCCAGAAGCTTACAAGCTGGGATAGCTTGAAAGTCTTGTCATTAAGATACAGTATGACCCTCAAGTAGTGACATGTCTGCGGAATCTATGTAACCCTACTTGAATATCATTTTTGCTTCCCCCAGATGTTTAGGGCTTAATTTGAATCAATGCTAGGATTTAACTATTTTCCAGTGCAAGGGCTCGATTGTGGAAAGGGTCAGTAAGAGAGGGGCCTCTAACCATGTGCAGGAAGGATGCTTCTTTCTCACTGATAAGTAGCTACCACCAGTTCCTGTAGGCTTGTAAGGGCTATCAAATTGGATGTGGCAGTTTTTAAATTTGGGCCCTAGGACCTCTTAGCGCAGCAAACACTCATGCTGTTTGTGTATTTTGCTTGTTCTAGTAAGGGCATGAAAGATGTGTGCTCTCAACATCTTTTCCCAGAAAGCAGCTTCTTCCTTGCACAAATCAACCTGTTTTTCTTTTCTTTTTTACACCGTCTCTTTTCCTTTAAGCTTTTTTCTGTGTAAGATATGCACATTTTCTGATGTTTTGTTCATCAGATATTTTCACGCATCCCATCACTCAATAAGGCCAAGCTGGAAGCCTGCCTCCAACTTAAGGAGACTTTCCCCAATTTGAGGATCAGTTGTTTAAGTCAGAGGAAGGTCCCTCCAGCTGAAGAAAGGATTCAAGACTTGACAACAAAGAAGGGTTGATTTTTATACCCCACTGTTTAGTACCCGGAGTCTAAAAGCAGATTAAACTTCCCTTTCCTTAGTCTCCCCACAACAGCCACCCTGTGATGTAGGTGGGTCTGAGAGAACTCTGGCAGAATTGCTCTGTGGGGACCCAGTTGGCTGCATGTGGAGGAGTAGGGATTCAAACCCAGTTCACCAGATAGAAGCTCAGTAAAATCAGAGTCCAGTAGCCCCTTTAAGACCAACAAAGATTTATTCAGGGTGTGAGCTTTTGAGTGCTCATGTCTTGAATAAATCTTTGTTGGTCTTAAAGGTGCTACTGAACTCTGATTTTACCTTAGACCAACACGGCTACCCATTTGAATCTACAGATAGAAGCTGACACTCTTAACCACAGCATTACGCTGGCTGTCACTTGGCTGTGTGCACATAAAAAACTACACATTGTATCTCCAATGTAAATGGATTTTATGAAATCAGTAATGCAAATTTCCCAAAAATTCCAACGAAGGAGACTCCACTGAAGCAACATATTTAATCTATGAACAGCCCTCAGCACTTAAATATTAGAAAGCATTTTCTGATGGTGAGGGCTGTTTGTAGATGGAATATGCAGCCTCGGAGGGTGGGGGAGTCTCCTTTGTTGGAAGTTTTTAGGAGGAGACTAAATGAGCACCTATCAGGAGTGTGTGATTTTGAAGCCCCTGGGAGAAGTTGGGGGGCTGGACTGGATGGCCCTCTGTGCTCTCTTCCAGCTCTGTATGATTGTGAAACCAGAGAACCTCCCTGAAAAATATTAGTGATATATTATGGGTTTTAAAAGATGCAATTAAAGAAATACATTTGGGCTTAAGGATGGCTCTATTAGCGGAAGCTGCATTTTTGGTGAGCTGCTCTGAGCCCATGCTTGCTTTTGACAACTTTATGTTTCTAGAAGCCCAGGACAAACATCTAATGTCTTTGAGAAATGCGTGCATCTATAAAAATGAATTCTGGACTGCATTCTTTAGGTATGCAGCCCACCCCATCCTGGCTAAAGCAGGGTCAGCGGCCTTTCACAGTTAAAGAGCCAAATGCTGTCCAAATTCAGAGCAAGAGATTAATGAAGAGTCAGTATAAGAAGGACCATTTGTATAAATGAAAATACACATCTTAACATTGCTGATAATTAACATGCTGATTAATAATCCATAAAGTCTTTACAGCCCAAATCCTGATTGTTGCCAGTCCTGTATTAGGCAGTGGCTCACTCAAGGTCTCTCAGTAAATAATAAACTAAGGAGCACCATAATTCTTGGCAGCTGTTGTCCTCTATGCTTTCCCTTTTTGTAGAGTGACTTAAGACCTTCATCCCCATAAAAATCTTTGCTTGCCATTCTATTTACAGACTTGAATATTCTAGCATCTCAACTACCCCTTTCAATAGACTGTCTGTTAAATGTTTAATTATCTTTCTTTTTTTTAAGTATCACCTTTGGCTCTAGAGCTATAGTTTTCAGACTCCTGGGGTAAAGCATAAAATGCCTTTGTGCAGAATGAAATATCCCCACAAGGCATAGGCTGAGTTGGGAAAGCTAGGAGTTTGGAACAACCCAACATGGGGAGAATCTGCTTTGTTTTTGATGACTTTTCCAAGTTTGCTGAAACCAGCAAGCATGGACTGGTTTACAGAATTAGATTCTTCATTTGACATCACGTGACGGTTGAGGAATAATTTCTGTGATCATTCCTCTGTGTCTCTCACCCTATAAATCTTTGCTCTGTTTTTCTGATGGAAAATTACAATGTCTGGAAATTCAGGGGGATTTCCTGCAAGCTTGGCATTAAAAAGATCAGATCTAGTCAAAGCTGCCCCCCCTCCTTTTTAAAAAATCCTCAGCTGCAGGTTATTTTTCACCAGTTTTATAGCCTCAGTGGATCATGCTTTGGTGGTGGTTTATTTTTAAGTAATAAATATTTTATTAATCTTAACCTTGAAATAAAGTCAACTCTTTAAAGGACCAGTTCACACATGGATGTGATTTTGATGGCTCAGTGTCTGACAACTGCTAGCTGAGTGTGTGAACTGGGTGTAGGAGAAAACATTCTGTTCCAGGGGAAATCTGGGGAGTGTTGCAAATCTAAACGAAAGTTCCAATTCCTTTGTGTCCACTACTCCAGTGGGAACACTGGGGCGCCTTTAAAATTTTTAATGTATGCTCTTAATATCTTGAAATAACAGCTGAAAACAAACCTTAATTATATATTTGCCTAGAATGTTTATGATTATTTTTGATCCTGCAGTTCCTTTTCATTTAGTATGTTGACTCCTTTATAATGATCTTGTCCAAGAGCTTATTGAGGTACAATTTTGTTGATCCATTTTTAGTCACTGTGGTGTAGGGGTGGCCAAACTGTGGCTCTTGAGATGTTCTTGGACTACAATTCCCATGAGCCCCTGCCAGCATAGCTACTTGGCAGGTGCTTATGGGAATTATCGTCCATGAACATCTGGAGAGCCATAGTTTGGCCACTCCGGTGGGACGCTCAAAATCAGATCCTGATTCTGCCATGGAAGCTTATTGGATGGACTTGAGCCATTCACCCACACTTTCAGCTGAACCTACCTCACATTGCTGTTGTAGGAATCAAGTGGAGGAGTGAATGATGTCAGCTTCTTTGGGTCTCCATTGGGGAGAAAGGCGGACTATAAATGGAATGAAACAAGTAAAATAACATACAGAATACGGCTGTTGCAAGGCGTATGATGTAGATGTTTTTTTCTTGTAATTTTAAAGTGTTTTCATAGGACCCATGTGAGTCACTTAGGGGTAGAAGAAGCTGTAATATTTTATTTTAAATACATACATAAATGGCCGTGCTACAGAGGAGAGTGAAAGGTTTGAGAAGGAGCAGTTCAAGTGCTTGAGATGCCTGTGGGGGCTGCTGTGGTGCAAAAGATTCCAGATTGAATCCAGGGCCTTCCCTTAAAGCTTCCGGAGTAGACCTTGCTCTGCACAAGATCCTTAAGAGTCCCAGTAGATGGCCCTCATCTACATGGACCTCTGATGGAATTTGGAATAAAGCTGTTTCCCTTATTCCAAATAAAATCCTGTCCCATTTTAAGCAGAATTCAGAAACAACAGACGGATGATTTAATTATGGTCATACTAGGACCATAAAACCCCATTATCTTGTCTAGCATCCCATCCCCATGGGATTGCCAGCTCTGAGTTGGGAAATACCTGTAGGTTTTAAGGATGGAGCCTGAGAGGGGAGGGAATTCAGTGGGGTATAATGCCATAGAACAGGCTTTGCCAACCAGGGTTCTGTGAAACCCTAGAAGGGTTTCCCCGAGTGTGTGGGAGTTAATTAAGGTTTTATATATTTTTAAAATTTGCTAAACATTTATTGGGTGATATGACCATATATGCTGATGTTGACCTGCTCCCTGCTCCCAAAATGGCCAATGATGTGCCTGGAGGGGATGGGAAAGGGGGGTTCCCAGGTGGATATGTACACATTTATGTTTCCCAACCATATTCTGCAGAGTTGTGCCACTTCAGGGGTTTCTCAAAGCCTGAAAAACATTTCAGAGGTTTCTCAACAATAAAAGAGTTGAGAAGGGCTGCCACAGAGTCTACATTCCTAAGGGACCCTTTTCTTCATGTGAAGGGATTATTGTTGCCTGGAGATCAGTTGTAATCCCAGGAGATCCCATGGAGGTTGGCAATCCCATATCCCCGGTTTGAACTTGTTTGAACAGCCAAGGAAATTAATCTGAAATACACTGAAATCTTCTGTCTCTGTATCTCATGTGAGTGTTTTCAGTATGAACAGGTGGCCCCCATTCAAACCTCAAGACTGAATTTGAACAGAGACTTTTGAGTCTTTGATTGGTTTATAAAAAGGCCATTGGATGAGCTGGTTGGAGACAAATGAACCACTTCAAATCAATAGTCCCCCTCCCTCTTATTTTATGTCAAGATTTGTTAAACACAGAGTCTGTATTTTCCCCTTTGGAAACTGAGGTTTTTTTTTTTTACAAGATTAATGTTGAATACATGTGACATATCCTCTCATTTTATTTTGCTGTCTGCTATGATCTTGAAAATATAATGTAAACTAGAATTAAAGCCCGTTGTAGCTGATACAATGGGGTGGTAGCAAGGGGTGGTAGCAGGGGGTAGCAGAAAAGAGTGATTCAGATAGAGAGTGCTTGGCATTGGGAAGAGGAAGGGGAAGGGTTGTCCAGTTTGTAACGGCATGAGGTTGAATATGTGTGTTCTGTGGGGGGTTGTGGTGGTGTGGTGACAAATGAGGGTGTGGGTGTGGAGAGATGGGTGTCAAGAACCTGCGGTTTGCCATGTTAGTTGAGTGTGGGAGAGGACTGACCTTTGGGAATTGTGGCATAGTGGTTACTATGAGCTTTCCAGAGCCATGTCTTAAGATATGTGAAGAGAAAATCAGACTGGAGATTCTTCTTAGGGGGAGATTACACGGCATCGAATTCCTCCCAGTTCTGCATTCAACCTCATATCCCTTCTTGTGTGGATTAGGCCACAGACACCGAAATGTCCCCCTGCCCTAATGCACATGGGGTAGTCACTGTACACAGGTGTCTGCTCTGTTCCTTCTGTCTCCATTTTTTTACTGTTGATATAATATGTGCCCACATGCTTCTTTCACTGTGGCCCCTTAGAACAGTGGTCCCCAACCACTGGGCTGCAAAGGCCTCGGCACAGCTCATGGTTTGGTGTAGGCTTAGTGCCTCACTTTGAAGCTGGCAACCCTAAAAGGAGGTCTCTCTGTGTATAGCAGTCTTGACCCTAGTCAGGTTTATGCACACCTAGGTAGTATGGAATTCCAGAACATGAAACTACACCAATCTGGCAACCTTTCCTCCTCTTTTCAATGTTTTCTTGACCTGAAATAGGTCAGGGGGTGCTAGGTGGCTAAGAGGGCATTACACACTTTTGAGGCCCCACTTCCGGACCTCAAGGAATATGTTCAGACCAGGGACAGCCAACCTCCAGGTGGAGCCTGGAGATATCCTGGAATTGCTGCTCATCTCCAGACTATAAAGATCAGCTCCCCAGGCAAAAATGGCTGCTTTGGAGGGGTGACTCTGTAGCATTGTATCCACTGAGGTTTAGGGATGCCAACCTCCAGGTGGGGGTCTGAGAATCCCCTGGAAGTACAGCATCTCCAGTTAAAAGGATCAGGTAAGGAAGTGACTTTCAAGGTACCTTTACCTGAGACCCTGCAGAAAGCACTGCCAGTAATAGTAGACAAGGCTGACCTTGACATATTCAATACAAGGCTGTTTTGTATAGTCTTGTTAAGGGAAAGGGTTATGGCTCTGCAGTAGAAATATCAGTTTTCTATGCAGAACGTCTCAGGTCCAATCTCCAGTTAAAAGGATGCTGTAGCAGGTGATGTGAAAATCTCCTCATCTGAGACCCTGGAGAGCTGCTGCCAGTTGGAATAGACAAGACTGACCTTGATAGATCAAAGGTCTGGTTTAGGCTAAGATATTTCATATGTACTGGGGTGTAATGTGCCGGTGTCACCCAGCTCTTCCTCCTGGTGGATGGCCACCCTGATTCACCCCATACTTAGTAGCCAGACGTCTGGAAGCAGTGACCTACGCCAAGCCAGGCGACTAGTGACCTACCTGGCCCTAGAACACCTAGCCACAGTGATCTAGGCGATGGTTGCCTCTAGGCTGGATTTCTGCAACTCGTTCTACACAGGCCTACCCTTATCCTTGATCCGGAAATTACAACTGGTGCAGAATGCAGCAGCCAGGGTTCTCATGGGAATACCTTGGAGGGCCCACATTCAGCCTATACTCCAACAGCTATACTAGTTACCAGTTGAATACCAGATCAGGCTTAAGGTCTGGTAATTACCTTCAAGGCCATGCACTGTCTGGGCCCTAAGTATTCAAGGGACTGCCTGTTGAGCTATGCCCCCCAGAGAGTACTATGCTCTGTAAACACCAACAAGCTGGTGATCTCTGGCCTCATGGAAACTCACCTGGCCTTGACCGAGGCCAGAGCTTTCTTTGACTTGGCCCCCACTTTGTGGAATGAGCTCCTAGAAGAGATCAGGGCCCTGCCAGAATTGAAACAATTCAGCAGGGCCTGCAAAATGGAGCTTCAGTCGAGGCCAATGAACCAACTCCACCAACCAGAGTCCCAGGGGCCCCTCCCACCACCAACGGCATCCTGCAGATGAAGAGCCGAACCACAGTGCAGTCAACAATAATGCTGTTAATTGAGTCTAAAACACAATGTTCTACTGTTAACTCTTAAATGTTCTACCATTACAAGTTACACAGTTAGTAAAAGTTATGTGTTCAAAAATCATGATGTTTTCTGTACTGTGTCACTAACTTCACTGTAAACCACCCTGAGCCACAGTGGGAGGGCGGAATATTAATATAATATATAATATATAGAGAAACGTATGGGGCAAGGAAGGAAGGAAGGATGTGGGAAGTGCCAAGGGGAAGAGGGGGAAAGAGAGATTGTGAAGGGGACTTGAAAAGGGATAAAGAGGGAATGCGAAAGCACCTTGTTGGGCACCATTTAAAAAAACTTGCTGGCAAATAGAGGAGCTATTTTTTTATACCCGCCTTTCACTACCTGAAGGAGACCCCAATTGGCTTACAAACACCTTTCCCTTCCTGTCCTCATGATAAATAATAATAGTAATAATAATAATAAATAAAAACAACCAACACAGCAAGCAAAGAGAGGTGAGAGAAACCTCTATTTTATGCTGGGTTTGTATTTACAGGGAGTGATTTATACCAAGGAACATCCAAAGATGAAGTGTGTCCCCTTCCAGTTTGAATAGTGCAGTCCACTCTCCTTCCTGTGGTCTCTGCTGTCTTATATGTGTGGATCAGGAATTCTAGTTGGGATTGGAAGTGGTTTGAGACCAGGGTTGCCAACCTCCTGGTGGGGCCTAGAGATTTCCCCGACTCTCTTCCAGACTGCAGATATCTATTCTCCTGGAGAAAATGGCTACCTTGCAGAGTGAATTCTGTGGCTTTATACCCTGCTGAGGCTCTTCCCCAAACCCTGCTATCCCCAGGCTCCAGCTGTCCAATCTCCATTTCTCAACCTGGAGTTGGCAACCCTATGAGAGGATATCTAACGAGAAGGGTGGAGAAGAAATTAGTATTATGTAAAGGAGGTTATACAGATGTTAGGGAGAGGTGTCTTGGAAGAATTTCCTGAAAGGAGCTTTACACCTTTGGATTCCCCAAAAGACACTTGTGTATTTCTACACTGCTTCTTAGGGAAAACCTTGACGTAAAGGCCCTTTGGTCAAAATCATTTGTTTTTGGGAAGCAGCCCTCAGCCTTATCCTCCCAGAAACACCCCCCCCCCCCCAAATCTCTCCTTTCCTCAGTTAATTGCAGAGTGAGCCTTGCTTCCTGGCTCTCCTGGGAACTGTGA
Source organism: Paroedura picta (assembly GCF_049243985.1). Classification (NCBI taxonomy): domain Eukaryota; kingdom Metazoa; phylum Chordata; class Lepidosauria; order Squamata; family Gekkonidae; genus Paroedura; species Paroedura picta. The sequence continues at coordinate 46,110,116 of NC_135373.1, forward strand.
AACCAGCCAAAGAAGATAACAGATCTGTCAGTACAGGAGAGAAAGAGTGAGCGAGAGAGAGAGACCAATTCATCTTGCCCTCTGTATGTGTGTGTGTGAGTTGTCAGAGCTGTTGATTCTGTTGCCTGGATCTGCAGTGCCTCAGCATCATGAACGGCCCAGCGGGCTGAAGAGAGGTTACGAGGTGCCCTGGCTTCTTAGCAACTAAAGGCAAGCCCTCAGTGGCTGATGGGCTTGGGAATACCGACTGGCATGTGGCCATTAAAGCAAGAGGACAGTCACTGAGGTCACCGGCACAAGGAACTGAGGGGGGAAACTGAACTTGCCTTCCAAGATTTATACATTTATGTAGTGCTTCAGGTTACTCTGCTCTAGTTCTGCTTCACTTGGAGTACTGTGTTCAGTTATGGGCACCACAGTTGAAGAGGGATGGAGACAAACTGGAGCATGTCCAGAGGAGGGCAACAAAGATGGTGAGGGGTTTTGAGACCAAGGCATAGGAGGAAAGGTTGGGGCAGCTTGGTCTGTTTAGCCTGGAGAGGAGACGACTAAAAGGAGATCTGATAACCATCTTTGAGTATTTAAAAGGCTGCCATGTAAAGAATGGAGCAGAGTTGTTCTCTCTTGCCCTGGAGGGACAGACCGGAACCAAGGGGATCAAATTAATTCAAAAGAAATTCCGTCTAAACATCTGGAAGAAGTTCCGGACAGGGCAGTTTGTCAGAGGAAGAGGCTTCCTTGGGAGGTAGTGGGTTCTCCATCTTTGGAAATTTTTAAACAGGGGCTAGATAGCCATCTGATGGAGAGGCTGATTCTGTGAAGGCTCAAGGGAGTGGCAGGTTACAGTGGATGAGTGATCGGGTTGTGAGTGTCCAGCATAGTGCAGGGGGTTGGACTAGATAACTCAGGAGGACCCAGCTCTATTATTCTATGATTCTAGGTTGCCAGATCAAGAGGGGCAAAAAACCTTGGGTAGAAATGAGCTAGTGAAGCTTTCCATAACAGGGAGATAACCTTGTTTCCAGGTTTCTGCAGGTTGAGAGGGAGCTTGGAAGCTTGGGAGCAGGTAGAGGTGTTGGCTCAAAGCAAACCCCCCCAAACAAAGGCCATGCTTTAAGACCAATCAAAATAACACCAGTATGCAAGGCTTAGAGTTCCCCAGAACTTTTTACAAGGTTGTATGTCAGGGGAGAGGTGGGTAGATAAGATGATTCAAGCCCTGATTTTGAAGCCCTTTGTAACCATTGTGTGAAGAATGCTCAACAAGTGTGCCAGGATTTAAGTGGTGCTAGGTGAAGCCTGTCAGTGAGTCACTGGGCAAAGGCTTCCTTGGACCTCCCAAGGATTAGTTGAACCTTTGCTCTGATCCTGCATAATGTCTACCTCTCTTCAAAGCTTTGCTGCATAAAGAATTGTGGCACTAAACCTTTTGACCCTGGAGTTGTCAGCAACCAACAGGAGAATTTAGGGGGCAGAGACCTATCTGCTAACCTCCAGAATTGCAATGTCATGTCCGGTGTGAACTGGAAGTGACCTCAGTGCACTGGATGACACTCACGCCTGCATCCAAAACTCTGTGAGGGCCTGCCCTCTGAAATATCCAAGTTTGCCCTTTGTCCAGTAAAATCAGCTGAGAAGCACTTGGGAGCTGGCTCAATTCCTGGGTGCCTACAGAGGACCCCAAAGCTATTTAGAAGAAGAGTCGGGTTTTATACCTTGTTATTCACTACCCAAAGGAGTTTCAAAATGGCTTACGATTGGCTTCGATTCCTTTCTCACAACAGACACCCTGTGATGTGGGTGAGGCTGAGAAAGCTCAGGGAAAACTGTTTTGCAAAAACAGCTCTACTGTGGATAGCCTAAGGCCACGCAGCTGGCTTCCTGTGGAGGAGGATTGGGGAATCAAACCTGGTTCTCCAGACTAGAATCCACTGCTCCTTACCACTACACCATGCTGGCTCTCAATGCCCATTTGCCGTTTGAAGAAGGGCTTCTCAGCTACTCAGACTTTTTGGGGTGAAGGAACGAAGGAGAAGGGAGAGGAAAGGGACACTGAAATATTCCCTATGGCACAGCAAACAAAGCTGGTTCTACAGGGAGGTGGATTCCAATTGAAATGGCAGTCATGATGTTCAGTTTTGCAGCTGTGAATGTAAATTAGCATATATAAATTTTGTACAAACATTAACATCTTTTTTTAGGGCTAAATGTAGCCTCCTTGTCTGGCCACAATACGCTGCTGAGTGCCAGTTGTTGTAGGGCTGCAACAAGGGCAGGCTTGGGCTCCATGTCCTTCTTGTAGGCCTTCCATGGCACCGACTGTGGGAAGTCAAGACTTGCTTTGACCCATCAAGACCCTTTGTATGTTCATCCCAGGGGAGACAAACTGGTGGGGGATGGAGGAGGTGGGTTGCCAGTTCCAAAATTGGATTATCCTGGTAGTGCAGTAGCATGTGCTATGTGCTCCATGGTTCCAGGGGCCCCACAGTGCTGTCCAACTGGGGCATCTTCACACTGTGATTGTTAGGAAGGGGACCTTCATACTTATGCAGCTTGTGGACTGCAAGAATGAAGAAGGGCGATATGCATGTTCTGTTAGTAACTGGGCATGTACATCGTTCATTGAGCATGTGTGCGGACCACAAGCCACATAAGCGTGCCACAGACTCCACCTTCCAAAGCATCCATTTTCTCCAGGGGATCTGATCTCTGTAGTCTGGAGATGAGCTGTAATTCTGGGGGATCCCCAGGTCCCACCTGGAGGCTGGCATCCCTAAGCATGTCTCTTGCCCAGCCCTCCTGCAGATGGCCTGACCGCTTGTTGAGAAGGGCAGTGAAGAGCAGTCTTGTCTTCCGTGCCCTCTGGCAGGCTGCGTGTATCCCTCAGAGGAGGTACGTCAGCAGGTATGCCACTATGCCTCTAACTATTTTGGGCTCCCTCATGCTCTCAGAAGTTAATTAAAGGCAAGGCAAAAATGACATTAAACAAAAATCCTCCTCATGATGAAGCTACCGGGACATGCATAGGTGCCTGCCGCCTGTCTGCTGCGTTATTAAACAGGTCCTCAATCCTGTTGCATCAAGGGAGCCTCTCCTATTCTGTAATTACTTTCCTGGGAATCAAACTGATCACTGCTGTGTGGATTTTGAACGGGCGGGAGGACCACTTGCTGGATTCCAACTTTTGCTTTGATCTCTGCTTCCTCTTTATTCATTATAAGGAAGGCACTCGTTCCTGGGGGAACTCTTTCCAGTTCCTAAAAAGCAGTTTGTGTGGCAGGATGGAGGAGTTGTGTGTGCGTGAGAGAGGGAGAGGGGTTGAGAGAGGGAGCTGGTAGAAAGATGGTAGAAAGACAACTCTGTGTATGAGGTGACCCTTAGTATGAGGGCCACCCGGGACATACGCCTGGCCTCAACGAGGGCCAGGGCTTTTTCAGCTCTGCTCCCAACCTGGTGGAACGAGCTCCCGGAAGAGCTACGGGCCCTGCAGGATTTGTCAGCTTTCCGCAGGGCTTGCAAGACAGAGCTCTTCCGCCAGGCATATGGTTGAGGCCATAGCGGCTCCTGGCGCTGTCAGCTGTGGATCTCTAGCTGAAACCAACTAAGGCCCTCGCTCCCAGATAGAGAGTGATAGACCCTTGCCGAATGGGGGGGGAGGGGAGTGGGTTATATATTTATTATCTGCCATCATGATATTGTGTTTTAATTATGTTTTAATGGGTTTTATGGGATTTTGTTGTTTTTATGAATTCTGTAAACCGCTGCAAGACATTTGAGAGCAGTGGCATATAAATAAATACATACATACATACATGCGTACATACATACATACACACATACATACATACAGTTTTTGTAGTCCTTGTGAGGTAGGTGAGGCTGGGTTCGTGTGACTGGCCCAGAGTCACCCAACAAGCTTCTATGGCAGTGGAGATTTGAACCTGGGTCTCACAGATCCTAGTCTGACACTCTGACTAGTAGGTCATGCCGGATCTCAAGTAGACAAGAATGACCTTGGCAGACAGGGCTGCTTTGAATGCCTTTGTTCTGGGTGTCTCCTGTAATGTAATCTTTCAGATTGCATAGCTTCTTCCTGCATGATGACTCAGTGGCTGTCTTTTGATTAAGCTTTAAAAGGCGTAAATGGGTGTCCACGTTTATCAACCATGTTTCATCTTTGTTAGTAGTTCAGGGCAACTAATGAAAAGGGTGAAGCAAATACCAAAACATTTATTTTGTTTGGTACTCTTATTGTCTGTCATGATTTTTCTACTTTATTGGTCTTGCTCATTTTTTAAAATAAATATCTTATTTTAGAAAACAAGATAGCAGTATAACAGGAACTGAAAGAAAGAAGCATGGGCAGTATATCTAATCATATATATTCAAAATTGTTATAGACTATCAAATATAGTTCAGGAATTGAGTTTTTCCCCCAATTTCCTCTTCATTACAATCCTCAAATCATTCTCTTTGAAATACAATATTTCTTACTTCAGATTTTGAATTTAAATTTCTAATGTCGCAACTAATATGTTTACAGCTATATTATTAATTTCATCATTACTACATATTCTGTATTTCTTTTCTACATTTTTCCACAACTTCCAATATACCCAGTTTAAAAACAGAATCTGTTATTTATCTCATATTGAAAATAAGGATATTTTTGTTAAGAATCTATTCCTACTTGCATAATAAATATGCTTGCATAATAAACATCCCATCTCTCCTTGAATTTTGAAATTGATCTGTTTCTCAGATAAGTTACTTTTGCCATTACTGCATAGTCAACTAGCTTATTTTCCCATTCTTCTAAACTTGGACATACATCTCATTTCCATTTTACTGTGTTGATGATTCTAGCTGCTTTTACCATATATTTATTTTTGTTTTCTAAAACTGTGGGTAATTTATTTGGCAGTATTCCTAATAACACATTCTTAGTTTCCATAGGGAATTTAAATTTTAATATTCTGCATTTTCCTATGAACTTTGTTCCAGTGTAATTTTTCCTTTTTACATGTTCACCATATGTGATAAAAGGGTCTATCTATATCTTAACACTTCCAATGTTTTCTTTTATAATTTTGTCTACTTTTCCAATGTCCTTTGGATTATTATATCACCTGAAAAACATTTTGTACCAATTTTCTCCTAACACCTGACTGGCTACAAACTTTTTTCCATAGCTGTTCCCATTGATTTATAAGTATTTACTTTCTAAAGTTCTGCTCCCTTTAATCATCCATTTTAAACTTGTTCTTCTTTGGTTTCTTCCTAAAGTAATAACTTATATATCCATTATAATGATCTTTTTGTTTGGTAATCAGTTATTGGAACTCAGTCATCTCTCTTAAAGTTCTCTCTTCCATGCTGCTCTTCTTTAATCTTGAAACTAATAGGTAATATTGAATGTTAATTCCTTTGATGCTAATGTCTTGCCAGGATTTGAGTTTCGCCTAAGCATTCATCATAATGTCGTACATTAAAAAATCACTTTTCTATCGTGATATGCTGTGCTTCTAACATGTTCTGTCATACTACACCTTTACTGATGTTTACTGCCTGGCCAAGAAATCTGGAGAGATTCTGTCCCCATTTATTCTAGAAACATCCCTTGGTCCTGAAAATGTCCAGAACCTCTATCCTGCCATGGGAATGTGATCCCTTCTGGGCCTCAGGAGAGATACACAGATTGATAGCGGTGTGAGAGAATGTTTGCCATGGTGCTGCAGGAATGCAGAGAAAAAATAGATGAACTCATTAATAAAAGCATCTGCATCCCGATTCATATGCCAGTACATTAGGCCCAAGCGGTGCATTTTTCATATCTGGGTATCGTTGCATGAGAGGCCTGAGAGAAGATTACATTCATCATCATGGCAAAGAGGAGATGAATGATGGTCTTGTCAGAGCAGCGAGGCCGCGATATGTTTGTGGTGCGGAATGGCTTCCCGGAGGCAATACAGAGAGCATCTTCTAAATGGCATTTTGTTGCAGCCTCGTAAGACAAGTCTATGCTAGAGAGGTTTGCTGTTGAGCTTCACAGCTACATGATGGTTGACTTTTTCCTCCTTTGGTGTTTTTTGTTTGATGATGAGTTTGTGGATAATGGTACATAGTTGTATCAGGTGTGTTTTTTCTTTTACTTTATTGGGTTGGATCCTATCAGCTTTTGTTCTTAGGAAAGGGGGAAAGAAAAGCCCCTGCTTGACCATTTGGAGACTATGGGGGAGATTGTAGGAACCATGTGGACAAAAGCTATTTAGGACAGGAGCTGCAGTGAGAAGGAGAATTTGACAATATCTGGGTGGAAAAGCTGATAGGATCCAGTTCATAGTTTTAAAATGTCTTATTATGAATTGTAGCTTGAAAGCCACTGTGGGAATTGTTATTTGAGGGGGTGGGATCCAAATATATTGGATAAATGTCATCACAAAACTGTCAGTAGAATAAGTGCTTCTGTAACTTGTAAAGTTTTTCATGTGTTAGCTGGCTACAGATAACTCTGTTTATCACAGATCCCACCTTGTCTGTGACTGTGTGCATAAACAGGTGGATTTTGTCTTTAACCCATGCAAAAATACTAAGTTCATGCTTCTTAGTGAGTATATTTAATGCTACCAAAGAACTTACTGAAACAATTCTTTACTTACTAAATGTTTATTTTGTTTGGCACTCTTTTATCGCCCCGTCTGTCATAATTTTTCTTCTTCATTATTTGTCTTGCCCTTCTAAATATGTTCTACCATATGACAATCTTTACTGATGTTAATGGTCTTCTGCTTCAGATTTCTTCTTCCTTTATTAGCTATTGTGTATCCTATTTAGTTATACTTTGGTTGACCTGCACCTCATGACAGCTTAGAACCTGGAGAGTTCACCTGGATTGCTATATTGAATGACATTACATGGTGATATCACAGATGCCTGTAAACAAAATTGCTGAGTTTACCACAGTCAGTGTGATTTCGTTGGCAGGCATCTGTCAGCACCTCAGAAATTGCATTGCAACATCATTTGATAGAACAGTCCATGTGATTTTGTCAGTCAGCTTATTGAGGGCCTGTGAAGACGGCTGTAATGAGGGTGGTGGAGGAGGAAGAGAACAGGTATCAAGTCCCAGCAAAGGGCCCGATCAGTTTTGAAAGAACATGTTTGCAAAGAGGGTCAAAACCTGCCAGAGTGTCGAGCCCACTTCTGGCCTTTAAAACCATATGTTGTTTTCCTCAGAAGAGGGCAGAGACTTTCGTCTCCGTTACACTGCAGGGAAAACTAGGTCTAATTAGCATATGTTATAGGAGGACAGATTTTGGCAGAAACACTGAGAGCAGTTCAACCAATAGGCTTGCCAGGTGTCTTGCTATGGCTTGGAGTGGTGGTGGCAGGAATAAAAAACAACAAAATTTCCAAAGTCATTATGTTACTTCTGGGTATAAGTGTCATTATGTTACTTCTGGAAGTGTCATAGAGTGGCTCTAGGAATTGCCAGAAGCTCTATGATTATCTTGTTATCATGGATATGATGTAGAGATGTTGGTGGCATCATTGACATCACCCCCCTGCCCCATGTCTCCACTCCTAGCCCTCCAGCCACTTGCTAGGGTCATTCTAGCGATCTATTGGTTACTGGAACCAGGTACTTGGGGAGTGGGTTTCTCCTTTACAGCTACCCCTGAAGGGCTTGGGTCTGGATCACCCAGGCTAGCCTATTCTTGCCAGATCCTGAAAGCTAGGCAGGATTGGCCCTGGTTAATACTTGGATGGGAGGTCCACCAAGGAAGTCCAGGATTGCTATACAGAAGCAAGCAATGGCAAACCACCTTTGAACATTTCTTACCTTGAAAACCCTATTGGGTTGCCATAAATTGGCTTCAACTTGACGGCAAAAATCGGAATCATTCCACATAATAATTCCCAGTACGTGCGTTCTACATAATAATTCCTTATACGTGTGTTCACAATGCACTCTCTACCTGATTGGGCCTCTGGGATGTCACTCCTCCCGGAAAACCAATTAGGTAGGGGACGCCCTGCCTACAACCACCTTTGCCCCTTCCTTCCACCCACAGGTAGAGCTAGCAGTCAGGTGAGCCAACCAAGTGGGGTGGCTGGGCAGGAGGGAGGAAGGCCAGTGCCTTGGCAGTGGTTGCCTGGGTGGAGGGGGGCCACAAAGGCCTTCTGGTCTGAACAGGCTGACCTCCGCCTGGCCAGGCCTCGGTGGTGGCTGCCTAGGTAAGGGGGGGGCAGGAAGGCCTCCTGCTCCAAACAGCCTCGCTGCCGCCTGGCTGGGCCTCAGCCACCCTTGCTGTAATTAGTGAGTGGCTGTAGCAAACAACTGAGGATCAGGAGAGGATGCGCTGGAATTGTTGGGTGAGGGGAGAGTTATTTCTGAAGAGTTCCCAGTGTGCCCTCCATCCCCTAAGCGCATCTCTGTTGCAGATGCAGCCATGCATATTCCTTCTCTGGCAGCAGGTTCCTTGGAAAGATAAACCAGCCAGATTGGCCTACCTTCTGTCTGACCACCTGCAGAAATCAGCATCCTAGTGAAAGAGCTGCCATATGGCTTTTAATGAAAACATCACTTCCAATAGATTTGCTTCAAGATCCAGGCAGAGCATTCTGCAAGAAACCAGGGTGGATTGAATCAAGAGCCACTAATCTGTAAGCAGGGTCAAAGCCAGTGCTGATTAAAGGGAAACTGGCCAGTTGGTCAAGAATGAAATATTTTTTAGATGGCTCTTTCTTGATTCCCCATGTTAATATCTTTTATCCTTCTGGGGCATTGGAGGGGAGTGAGAGGGAGGACAGATGCAATTCCTTATGCTTCTTTTCCTTCAGCCCTTTATGATCTCTTCCTGTGTAGTATAATATTACCTTTACAGAATCTACATCCTGGACATTTGAACACCTTCTGCATTAACACTTAGCATTATCTGACCAGCGGGAGCTGGTAGAGTGGTAGTGGCAAACAGTAAACATTTCCTGTGGAAATGCTTCTTGGTGCTTACTTGCTTCTTGAGACTTGGAGGGTGGGGAGTCCAAAGAGTTGAGCGGATTAAAAGTTTTATGCTTTGCAATTTTATGCCAATAAAGGTACTCTGAGTCTGAAAAGCCAGGAACTTCAGATTGCTGAAAGACAGAGAAACAAATTGATGAGCCCCTCCTGGGCAGAATATCCAGGACAGTTCTCTGTTTCAGCAACATCTGGGACTCCTTGCTGATGATAATAAACCTTTAGCACAGGGGTAGTCAAACTGCGGCCCTCCAGATGTCCATGGACTACAATTCCCAGGGGCCCCTGCCAGCATTCGCTGGCAGGGGCCCCTGGGAATTGTAGTCCATGGACATCTGGAGGGCCGCTGTTTGACTACCCCTGCTTTAGCACAATCAGTGAATTGTCTCTGGATTTTTTATTAGATGTACGTTTTACAGAATTACATTCCAGAAGGGCAAATGGTCATGTTTATTTATCTGCTTGCTTACTGTAGTTATAGTCTGCCGTTCTCAATGAGACTGAAGGAGAATTGCGCAGTGTGAGTCATTGCGATCAATCGGATGTGACATCTAATAGCGATGCAATTGTACTCGGATCACAGGAATGCAAAACAAAGTATTGCATATGGTATGTTAAGCAATACGGAGAAAGGTATTACATAAGTACAAGACAATGAGGTGGGAGCAGAACAATACATACAGCAAACAGTCTTGTTCTTTGTAAAAAGCAACTTCCAGAACCATAGCTCTGTTACCTTTATGAAAATACCCTCCTGAACAATTCTGTTCTACATAGTTTGTGGAAAAACAGAAGCATGTGAGCCTGCCCCACCTCCCCACGTCAGCCATTCCACGAGGTGGGAACCACCACAGAATAGGCAGTAGTTGACCTTGCCCATTTTTAGGGTGTGCCCACAGGAGGCCCTGCTTGTAGGAATGGAGCTGTTGTGCTGGAGCATAGGAGGAGAGGTAGTTTTCTAGATATGAGGATCCAAGGTCATGAGGTACCTTGCATGTGATGGTCAGTACCCTGCATTACCAGTGGTAGCTGATAGATACGCTTGTCTGGGGGATACTCTTCTAGGTAACACTGTGTGTGAACGAGATCTTGGGGTACTTGTAGATTGTAAACTAAACATGAGCAGGCAGTGTGATGCAGCAGTAAAAAAGGCAAATGCCATTTTGGGCTGTATCAACAGAGGCATCACATCAAAATCACAAGATGTCATAGTCCCATTGTATACGGCACTGGTCAGACCACACTTGGAGTACTGTGTGCAGTTCTGGAGGCCTCACTTCAAGAAGGACGTAGATAAAATTGAAAGGGTACAGAGGAGAGCGATGAGGATGATCTGGGGCCAAGGGACCAAGCCCTATGAAGATAGGTTGAGGGACTTGGGAATGTTCAGCCTGGAGAAAAGGAGGTTGAGAGGGGGCATGATAGCCCTCTTTAAGTATTTGAAAGGTTGTCACTTGGAGGAGGGCAGGATGCTGTTTCTGTTGGCTGCAGAGGAGAGGACACGCAGTAATGGGTTTAAACTTCAAGTACAACGATATAGGCTAGATATCAGGAAAAAAAAATTTCACAGTCAGAGTAGTTCAGCAGTGGAATAGGCTGCCTAAGGAGGTGGTGAGCTCCCCCTCACTGGCAGTCTTCAAGCAAAGGTTGGATACACACTTTTCTTGGATGTTTTAGGATGCTTAGGGCTGATCCTGCGTTGAGCAGGGGGTTGGACTAGATGGCCTGTATGGCCCCTTCCAACTCTATGATTCTATGATAGGTCACCAGTGGAGTGACTGCAAACTGGGTGCTCCCACTGAGTCCACTACGGCAGAGAGGGCAGTCTGTAAATATAAAGAAATATAATAATAATAAAGTAGTAACTGAGCTGTGGCAGTCTGTGCCAATTGGAGATCCGAGTTAACTTCAAGGGCAAGCCCTTACGATTAGGGTTGCCAAGCTCCTTGGTCATTGGCATTAAAACCATAGCATTTTCAGTGGTTCTTATAAAAGTGTTAGGTCACTGCAAGGTTTTCCCTGGCCGTGATATCACACCATAGCTTAGTTCCTCCCATGTTCTCCCCTGGGTTTTCTCCTGGTTACTAGACCTGGTAACCCTAATTACAGTAGTCCAATCTCAGTGTTACTGTATAGTGGGTCCAGGTAGCGCTGTTTTTTGTTCTTTCCTCCCTACCTCCTCCATGAAGACTGCAGTCCTAAGACCATTTTCCTGGGAGTAAGCCTCAC